>NC_132798.1:12447500-12775000 GCF_048594095.1 Paramormyrops kingsleyae
GGGGGGGGGGGGTATGTGCGCTCTGTCCTGTGGCGTGCGTGGGCGCGCACTTTGCCTGTTTGCTGTGATATTTTCCCGGAGTCGTGTTTTTGGTGCTTTTGGCTTTTCGGCAGGGGCTTCCTTGGTGAGCGGATGGTTGCCCGTTTGGACTCTGCTCCTTTGGGGGGTTCTGGCTGTAGCCCTTCTTGGCAGCGACCCCCAGTAACATACACATCTCTGCCTTTCCAGTTAATGGTCAGATGTGTGTCTGATTGGCCGGGCGGTTTATGTGTGAGGTCCGAATCGACCAGGAAGCATATTTCGAAACCCGCCAAACGAAAGCTTATTAATTCGTATTGTTCCTTTGTTTGTTTGTCCTCTTGGTCTCTTTCTGTGCCTCTAGCCAGCACTGGGCTAGTCAGCCGTGAACGGTTTGTTTGCGAAATTTCCTCCTGACAGTGTTGGTCGCGAAGCTGTGACAGGTGACTTCACCGTGTGACGTCTTTGTGTGGGCGGGGGCGTTTGGAAACGGGACCCGGCTTGGTCTGAAGGAACGTTTGGATGATCCAGAACTCTGTCCGCATGAGGACATGGCCGCATGATCAGCGTTAGTTCTGTCAGGTTTACTGGGTCATGAACGATCCAGACTGTGAAAATGCAGAATATTCTTCTCATCCTTTGTACTAGGTGGGAACCTGTCCACAATATAATTGTATCTTTGTTGGCCAAACAAAGATCTTAAAAACTATAAAAATGAGCTTATGGCTCTTTTTGCTGAGGTACAGAGAACACGCATAGAACTTTATGATGTGAAGTCAGGTGACCTGAGAGGATGGGGAGCTCAATTCTGATGTTTTGCTTCTGTAAAAGTTTTCCCCGGCTGCCTGGAGAACAGGCAGCATTGATATGGTGCAAATGTTTGTGCCGTTTCTGAATAATGTGGCGTTTGAGGACGGCTGCGTCGCGTGCCGTATCCGCGCAGTCACGCCGCTTCCTTTGTTCTCAGCAATCCCGCCTGATCTTGTTTAGACATTTCCCGCGGCTGGTTGTCATTTAATCAGTAGCATTCACGGACGGCGCATTTCCCATAGCTGTGTTTGTTTAGCTGCCAGCTGGATGGAGAGTTTTTGCTATGGGTTGCACGGGGATAAAAACGTGGTGTTACCGTCCTTCGTGTGCGGTGTTTGTAGCTTCCTCGTCAAAACTGGAGTGCGACCCCATCGTCGCGGTTACTGCAGCCATGTTGTCCACATGACCAGCTCGCCCGCCACCCTCTCCAGATTCCTTCCTGCCTACCTGCCTGCCTGCTCTTCCTCTGCCTGCTTGCTTCTGACATAACTCGCTTTGTCATCGATGTATGCTTTTGGACCCTGGGGCTTGGGGGGGGGGGGTGGGATGCCAGCCAGCCAGCCAGCCTGAGAACCACCTGACACACAAGGTCCCTTTAATGAACTGGGGGGTGGGTGTGTCTTATAACACAGCTTACCCACAATGCAGCTTGCCCCCAAAGCCCTCCTTGGTGCCTCAGGTCATGCTGTTGCAGTCCATCTGTCTGTCTGTCTGTTCAGTGTGTTACGTGTCGTGCTCTCCTCCGATTGGTGGTGAAGGAGTGTGGGTGGGGTGGGGCAGGTACACCTGGGCGGGGGGGTGGGGCAGGTACACCTGGGCGGGGGGGTGGGGCAGGTACACCTGGGCGGGGGGGTGGGGCTTTTTGGCACATGATGAAGTTGGCTCCTGGTCTCTTCCTCAGCGGCCCCAACCTATGAGCACAATTACTCCCTGCCTGGGTCCCCATTCCGAGCAGCTCCCACTGACGGTACACCTCCTGCCGTTCCTCTGCTCCTTATGCTCCTCCTTCCTCTCAGTCACTTTTCTCCTGGGTGCCAGGGGTGTCGATTTGTTTTTTTTGTTAAATTTTAATCAAATTCTTCGGCTGTTGTCTGTACCCCCACTTGGCACAACCATTGGTAAGTGGGCTTTCTTAAGGGGTCTGGTGCCTTTGGGTCACACGTTTCTCTGGGGTGGGGGGGGGGGGGTTGTTTTTTTGGCCAGGCTAAGCTTAGGTTCCAGCTGGATTCCTGAGCGTGAATGAGGCTTGTCAGATTAAACATGGCCTTCTGTCCTTATGACTCCTGTTTCTCCCGTCCGATTTCCCCGGACGCGAGGAAGCGAGTGGGGATGATTAGCGTGCCTCAGGTCAGACGCGCTTTTCCCGCATTCTGAGCATCACGGGAGGGGGGGGCTGCCCCGTGCTCCTGCTCACTGTACAGCACGCTGTTTATGTAATGTTTGGACATGCTATCATTTACTGCCTGGACCCTCGTAGTGACCACCCTCCCTACTTTTCCCAGACCAACCCAGTTGTTGCCCCCCCCTCACCCCCCCATCTTGCTGCACCGCCGGGAGATGGGACGTGCCAGCACTTCCTTAATTGGTTTTTATTTTTTCTTGTTTTAATTCCCTCGTGCCCCCTCCCCCATACCGGCCACCCTTCTCGCTGCCCATTCTGCCACAGTCTGCAGAATGCTGACAGCTTGTGCTGAAGCTGCATTTTGAGCGCCCCCCCCCCCCCCCCCCTCACCTAGACGAGCGCTGGCATCTTCTCTAGCCCCCATCCGGGGGGATGCCTTTTAGGGAGACAGGAGCCCATCTACCCACCAAGACTTGCCTCCCTGCTCACTAAAAGTCCCTTATGCAGCACTGTGGTGCCAGAGTCCGCCGGACACTCAGCAGGGCTTTGTGCTGACCGGGACGGTAGCTGTCTGCCAACCACACTGGAGGGCCCTTCAGTCTCCGGTTCGGCCGTGGGGTCCGGCCCTTCAGTCTCCGGTTCGGCCGTGGGGTCCGGCCTTTCAGTCTCCGGTTCGGCCGTGGGGTCCGGCCTTTCAGTCTCCGGTTCGGCCGTGGGGTCCGGCCTTTCAGTCTCCGGTTCTGCTTTGGGGTCCAGCCCTTAAGTCTCTGGATCTGCCATTGGGTCTGCCCCTTCCTTCTCAGGTTCTGCCGTGGGGACCAGCCCTTCATCTGCCGGTTCGGCCATGGGGTCCGGCCTTTTATTCTCCGGTTCGGCCGTAGGGTCCGGCCCTTCAGTCTCCGAATCGGCCGTGGGGTCCGGCCCTTCAGCCGCCGGTTTGGCCGTGGGGTCCGGCCCTTCATCTGCCGGTTCGGCCGTGGGGTCCGGCCCTTCATCCGCCGGTTCGGCCGTGCGGTCCGGCCCTTCAGCCTCCGGTTCGGCCGTGGGGTCCGGCCCTCCTGTCCGAAGCTCCCCGGTCCCATCTGCCCTCACCGCCGCCTCTCTCCCCACCTGCCCGTGGACAGAGCCTCTCTGTCCTCCAGCTCCCTGCACCCAAGCTCCGCTTTGCCCCCCTGACAGCACGGGCTTCTCTTTCAGCCTGGGGGAGGGAGGGGGGCCTTCATCTCTCTTCTGTTTGTGTACTGTGCCGAGTGGTGATTTCCAGGTCGATCTCTTCCTGGGCCGTCTTTAATAGCTGAGGTTTGCTGGGACGCACCCGTCTCCCTCCTCCCCCTCCCCACCCCTCGAAGCGGCTGGCCACACGATCCGTGTCTCTGTTTGTATGCGTGTGTCCAGAACGTAGCCAGGACAGCGTGACGGTGATGCTGTCCGACTCCAGCTCCACCCAGGACCCTTTCCCCGACCCCGCCAGCTCTCAGGACAGCAGCCACAAGGTGCATGCTGGGAAGGCGGCCGCTCCCCCAGCAGAGCAGACCCCTCCCCTGAAGCAGGCTGAACCACTACCGGAGGCCTCTCAAGGTAACGGGCGTGCTGTCATAGTCATACAGTGACACAGAAATATTGGGAAATGCTGCAGTTCCTTTGACCACGCTCCATCAGTCACCGATTCGAAACATCATTGGTTAATGATAAAGTTGCCCCCTCTGTATGACTCATGGCCTCTCTTGTGCCCCCACCTTAAAACATCGTAGAATTGCCTCCACAGCTTTGCAGTATTGGAGCTGTAAGCATCACCTTATTAAAATAAAAGCAGTAATAGTATTAATATTAGTAATGTGCTTGTGCTTATAAATTTATGGAAGGGTCAGTGAAATTTGAACTTTATTCTGTGCCATTTTTCTCTCTAGAACACTGTAAAATTGCCTGCTATGTGTTGGTTTAATTTACAGGCTTTTTGGTTTAATTAATATTGAATATGAAATCAGTGGTGGTGGTAGTGTTTTAATCTTTCTTATTAAAAGGCCAGATGTAAAGTCGCCGCATTTTATCGCAGGCTGTTTGTCTGATCGCAGCCCGCTACCTCTGTGGAGCACTTCAGATCTAGCTGCACGCTTTGCTCTGGGAATGTAGAGTAAAGTCCCACCTCCCCAGAATAAATTAGTCGTAATTATCTGTCAGTGTGTGGCGCTTCATCCGGCGTGTTCCCCAGGACTCTGATGCTCTGCGGGATCCTTGAATCCATGAATGTTCCTGCTGGGATGTGAACCAGTGACCATCTGACGTAATCGAAGCTGATTTATGCAAAGAGCAGACAAAACCGGTCCAAACGTGCGAATGGACTGAGGAGGAATTCCCGGCTGGGAGTGAGTGATGCTTTTGGGGCTCTCTCGTTACCCCAGGGCCCCCGGCGGAACCCCCCCATGAGGCTGGGACCTCCAGCCTCCCGCAAGAAGAGCAGAGCGTGCAGGACACGCTGGACGCCCTGCAGCTGACACCCTCCGACATGACGACCCCCCAGCCACCCGCCAGCCCCCCACCCAAGGTGGCGCTGTCCCCGGGGATGCTGCCCCAGACCCCCACCGGCGAGGCTAAGCGAAAGCTGGAGTCAGGGGCCGAAACGGCGGCGGTAGCGCCCCCAGGGTCTGACGTCCCCGGGACGCTGCCTGCCTCCCCCGAGGAGCAGCACTGCCTGCTGGTGAAGATGTGCGTATGCGCCCTCTTCCTCTGCCTGGGCCGATTCCCTCAGCACTACAAGAGCCTGTACCGACTGGCCTACCTCTACGCCAAGGGCAACAGTCACCGGGTGAGTGAGTCATGTGACTCCTCTTACGTCACGTAATGCGACGTCTCTCGTGTCAGCCTCCCGTTTCCTCGGGCTGGGCCCCATAGCTCGTATCCTTATTTAGCATTGTGTTGTCATATCAGCGCCTCGCCCCAAAACGGTTGGGGTCGCAGTCTTTCAGAGTGGGGGGCCATGTCTGTCGTTACCAGGTCGCAGCAGCCTGTCGTGAGGGAGGAGAATGCATGGCGTGTTGGTACGGAACGCCGGTACGTCCCGAAGGGGGATCCTTGACATGATCCGTGGCAGATCATGATGATATCGTTTACCTTGCGAGGCAGACCGGCACATCCCCGGCACTGCCGCGAGATGCGGACAATGTGGCCGTCTGAGCAGAGCGCGGAGACGAGAGGGAGAGAGCGCGTTCTGAATGTCACCGGTGTCCCTCAGAGAGCTTCCGTCTCGGCATGCGAGCCTCCGGGACGTCAGGCGCCCAAGCTGCCTCCGGGACTCGTCTCCCATCCGCTCTTCCTCCCTTCTCCTTCTCCTCTGACATCACTGTCTGATGCCGTCACGTCAGCCAGCGGTAACTCCGCACTCCCGGCACAGCGCCAAGTTTATGGGATGCCACAGTCCTGTCCGGTGCTGCCCGCGGCCTTCAGAGGACAGCTCTGGGGCGGGCCGCAAACGCGATGGCGGTAGGGGGAGTTTGACCCTGAGCGATTTGATTAATTAGCCAATAAAGGGCAACCTATGGCTGAATCTGCGTTGCTGGGAATACAGCAAGTCCCGGGAAGTTTCGGGAGGGAGGGACCCCTCTGTCTGGTACCCCATGACAAGGCCTGTCCCCAACTGTGCTGACACTAGCTGCCAAGACCCAGAAGGACTCAGGATGTGGTTCTGTTTGCTTGGTTCTGATCCCTTGCTTAGCTCGTCGGCACGGCGACAGCTCGCACGGTCTCTGAGGAGGGCGCTTTGAAAACAAGCAGTCAGCCGGTCCTGGGGGAGGAGCCTGTACGGCCTCCTCTGATTGGTTCTAGATGGCCTTTCTCATTTCGCTTGGTTGGCGTGTTTTTTATGTTTGTAGTTGAAAGCATCTGATATTCAAAGCATGAGGTGCTGCCCCCTGGGGGTGTTAAAGTGCCCCCCCCCCCCCAAAAAAAACCAAGATACTGATGCATTTGAACCCAGGACAGCTGCGGGGGAGAGCAATGTCCAGCATGAGCTGGATGAGGGAGGTGTATGTGAAATTTTAGCCGCCCAGCACTTAAGGGAATGTGCCTAACTGGGGTATTGAAATTACCCAGGGGCGTGGCTGACAGTATGAGGCGTGTGATTGGTCGATCCGTGTATGGGGAGGGCTGAGTCTGATTCAAAAGCAATCAATAATAAATGAAAATGGGTAAACAGGAGTGGCGGAATCCCGCCTCGCTTGCTGCTGGATAGTCACGTGGCTTGGTTAATTAGCGCCATGCTTTCATGGGAAGTTCCACTCCGGAGATGATCTCAGACACCTGACGCCGGGGAGGGTGGAGGTGCTGCGCTCCAGAACATTGAGGGGAACTCGGTGTGGAGCGGCTTCCCCTCCGCGAGCCGGCCCGTCTTCCCGCTCGCGCGCGCATGTATATGTGTGTGTGCTCTCGCGTGTGTATGTGCGCGCGTGTGCCCGCCCGCCCGCCTGCACGCACGCATCCCAAACCCACGACTTCCTCATTCCACGCTTTGCCTCCACAGAACCTGCAGTGGGCTCGGGACGTGTTGCTAGGAAGCAGTGTCCCATGGCAACAGCTGAAGCACATGCCAGCACAGGGGCTGTTCTGCGAGAGGAACAAGACCAATCTGTTCAACGTGAGTCCGCGGCTCTGCCAGAGCGGCCCTGCCGCCGGGGAGAGGGGCTGGGGGGGGGGGGGGGGCCAGGTTAACGGGGTTATTGCCATTATCCCAGCCAATGTCACACATCTGCACCGCGGGTGAGAGGGAAATGACCGGGACCCTGAGGGGGAGGGCAGCTACGGTGCTGTTTCGGGTGGGTGCAGCCGTGTCTCTCTCAGGAGTGGGCGTGACTGATGGGTCACATGTTCCCCTGCTGTGGAGAAGCTGCCAGGACAGTGTTTAGCCCAGGCGCACGCTAACTCTCTGAGCTCCAATCTTCTTCATCTTGAAGGCATCTGAGAGTTTGGAGGGATTCTGTTCTTTAACATTCCTCTGTGCTGCTGAGTTTTTCCTGGTATTAATGTGTGTGTGTGTGTGTGTGTGTGGGGGTTATGTACATATGCACGTGTGTGGGTGTGTGTTCGTATATGCGTGCGTGTGTGTGTGTGTGTGTGTGTGTGTGTGTGGGTTATGTACATATGCACGTGTGTGGGTGTGTGTTCGTATATGTGTGTGTGTGTGTGTGTGTTTGTGTGTATGTATGCGTGTGTGTGTGTGTGTGTATGGGTTATGTACATATGCACATCTGTGTGGGTGTGTGTTTGTGCTCACACCCGTGCGTCTCAACCTTCAGACCAGCTAATCCTTGAGGCGATCGTTCCTCCAGCATGATGCACATGCCGTATGCGAGTCTCCGGGCCACAGGTGCCCGGCCGCATTTTCCTGTGTACTCAGTTGAAGGGTCTGGGTCTCTCCGACCCGGAATTCCACGAGAACGGCTGTCAGCTAGGAGCCCCTGCACACGACACGGCAGGGGGGTGGGGGGCACCTCAGTTAGCTGAGAGTTGTTTGAGATCTTGACGTACGGCTGATTTGGTCATTGCCGCCTGGGGCTTCGTGAATCACGGGGTAGGTATTTCCATCAGCTGCCTGCACGGGGATCCTGGGGCCTCCTGGTTTTGTTTAGGATGTACAGTGTGTCGGGCCCCTGTTCTCCTGGGAGATTTCATTTGTTTTCCTAAGAATAGTCTTCGTTCTGAACTGTGGCGGCATTTTCTTTAAGGGTTATTTAGTAGCTGATTACTGTGGCAAATGGTGTCATTCCTTAGAGGTGCCTATTTGAGGCACAAGTTTAGATGTAATATTATTTTTCTGCGCTCTGCTTCTGGTTTGTACAATAAACCCGGCATTTCTCTGGCTTTTAGTGAGTTATGGTCAACAGCCCTTCTGGTGTGAGAAATTGTTTATATACGTTCAGAAATCACCCCCCCCCCCCGAAAAGCAGCACAGGAAGTACTTCTTCATGTATACATGTGTAAATACCTATTTGTTTGTTTTGTCTGTTTTCATTACAGCACCGCGGTGCTCAGGCTCCCAGTCAGCCCCAGTGACTAACGGCAGCATTATGAGCCTTTCATAATGTGTTTTTTGCTGGTCACGTGGTTCTGGACACAGCGCAGCTCGGTGTGACCAGGCTGATGGTGTCTGGGGGGTTTCCTCCTCAGCTGCTGCTTGGCCAGAGAAGTCGGCCCTGGCACCCAGCATGTGTCTCTCAGATCACCGGAGCGGGCGCCCTGTGCTGAGCGGGCGTCCTGTGCTGAGCGGGCGTCCTGTGCTGAGCGGGAGTCCTGTGCTGAGCGGGCGTCCTGTGCTGAGCGGGCGTCCTGTGCTGAGCGGGCGTCCTGTGCTGAGCGGGCGTCCTGTGCTGAGCGGGAGTCCTGTGCTGAGCGGGCGTCCTGTGCTGAGCGGGCGTCCTGTGCTGAGCGGGCGTCCTGTGCTGAGCGGGAGTCCTGTGCTGAGCGGGCGTCCTGTGCTGAGCGGGCGTCCTGTGCTGAGCGGGCGTCCTGTGCTGAGCGGGAGTCCTGTGCTGAGCGGGAGTCCTGTGCTGAGCGGGAGTCCTGTGCTGAGCGGGAGTCCTGTGCGGAGCGGGCGTCCTGTGCGGAGCGGGCGTCCTGTGCGGAGCGGGCGTCCTGTGCGGAGCGGGCGTCCTGTGCTGAGCGGGCGTCCTGTGCTGAGCGGGCGTCCTGTGCGGAGCGGGAGTCCTGTGCGGAGCGGGCGTCCTGTGCTGAGCGGGAGTCCTGTGCGGAGCGGGCGTCCTGTGCTGAGCGGGAGTCCTGTGCGGAGCGGGCGTCCTGTGCTGAGCGGGCGTCCTGTGCTGAGCGGGCGTCCTGTGCTGAGCGGGCGTCCTGTGCTGAGCGGGCGTCCTGTGCGGAGCGGGCGTCCTGTGCGGAGCGGGCGTCCTGTGCGGAGCGGGCGTCCTGTGCGGAGCGGAATGCTTCTTTCTTGGGCTGCAGGGGTCGTAGAGGAACATGCAGGTGTGAGTTCTGTGACCCGTGGCTTATCCTCATGGTCGTGGTCACCGTGCCATCCCAGGTCAGTCTTGGGGTGGAGGGGGGCGGCTGGCGCAGGTGCCTTTCCGGAGGATTCTCCCTCCGAGGACTCCCCCATGGTGGTGGCTATGTGGGTCGCCCTGCCCTGCTTCCGTCCGGGAGCTCGAAACACATCCCGTCTCCCTGACAGACCCAGAATCTCAGTTTCTTCTTTCTCTCCTCATTCCCACATCCGATAAGTTTTTGTTACTGTCGGCTGATAGTCTACGTCAACCCCGTCCCTTTCAGAGCCTCCCGAAAACACCCCAGCTAATGTCTCTGCATCTGAGAGCTTCCTGCTGTTTTTCCCGAAGGGAATGTGAGTCCGGGCAAGCCCTCTTGGGGGCTAGGGCGGGTGTCCTTCAGAACCTCTGCTCCGTACTCAACACCATTCGCCATGCAAGCCGGTCATGCCGTGAGACCTTACCCCCGAGTCCCTGGCTCAGGTCACATGTTTTTGCTTCAGACCCTAATTGTTGTTCCCATGACAGCCGCCCGCAAGGCGGAGACTATCCCCCCCACCCCCGCTCACCGTCGCCTTCCCATCGACGGGACTCTGCTTAGTATCTGGCGAGGAGATCCGCACTTCAGATGCTGTTTAAATTTAAATGGCTTACAGGGAGGGAGGGGAGCGTGGCTGCTGGCTGCGCCGAGCGCCGTCCGCCCGCTTTTCTGGCTGCGGTACTTCGCTCCCCTAAATAGCATCATGGGCTGGCTTTCCTTCGCACACCGAGGAGCTAACTGCTAACCAGCCGGTTATACTATGCTGGCCTGCTTCTGCAGGCACCTGTGCGATCGCAGTTTTTTGGTGACTGCACTGAGTGCGGTCAGTTCATAGCTATAAGCTGCATGCACAGGCTACAGGTGCAAGTTTAAGTTCAGGCTTCCGATTTATACTGGAGTATAACCTTACAGTTTATGCTGTAACTTTAGGTCCCCGTGCTACAGCCTGTGTGTTTTTTGCAGTCCCTCACCCTTCCTCTGGAGGGCAGCATGCGCTTAGTTAGGCTAATCATTGTCAGAACATGGCAGGCTGGAAACACTCCAGGACATGGGCAATGAGCCTCAATATTTGAGTATCAACCTAGTTACTGTCGTCGTGTTACAGTTTGATGTCTTTCAAGGCTTTTCTGCTGTGGTTTTTTAAAAATCTCTTTCCTGACCGGTCAAGGCCCCACCCATGTGGACGGTTTTGATTGTATCACATGCCCCCCTGCTGAAACAGTGGCCTGTACTGGCTGTGTCCATCACTAATATAGGTATATATGTAGGTGCTTGGTAGTTGATACCTCATTGGGCTGAATTTCCCCGTGTGTCTGGGGGCAGTGGCAGCTGTGTGTGTTTGCGTCCTACTGCCAGTGGGGCGGAACCGGCTCGGGGCTGTAGCGGCCCGGTGGGTTTGAGCACAGCGTGTGTGTGTGTCTCTGTGCACGCGTGTGCATGTGGGGGAGGCTGAGTGCAAGGCCGGATCCGCTGGGTAGAGAGTGAGCTTTAGCAGAGGGGGAGGTTGAGAGCGGGAGAGCTGCTTGTGGGGTAGGGGTGAGGGCAGGCAGGGGGCCCCCGGTGCGGAGAGTCCCGCTCGCTGCCTTCCCTGTCTTCTTCTGCACAAACAACAGGAAGTGAGGCGACCAGCTCTGCACAGATCTCTTCGTTTCTCCCCTTCTGCAGGTCGCTCTGTCTCCCCCCCCCCCCCCCGCCTCTCTCACTCTCTCTCTCCTTTCCCTCTCTTCCCTCTCTCCCCACCCCCCGCCTCACGCTCTCTTTGCACCCTCCCCCTCCCCGTCTCCTCTGTTTGTGTACAGCGCGTGTGGGCGTGCGCCGAATTCCGCGCTCCCCCCCTATTGGCTGGCCGTGCCGTAGAGGGGTGGGCGTCGGCAGGGAAGGCGGGGGTTGGGGTTGGGGCTGGGTGTCGGGGGGGGTGCGTGGGTGTTTTGTTGTGTGATGGCAGACTCTGAGAGGGAGCGAGCGGCGAGTCAGGCTGTCTGTGTGGAGCGCGGTGCTGCTCCTGTCCGCCCCGCCGCTGCCACCGCCACGCTTCCCAGCCCGCGCTGAACAACCCGCTCGCTCACTCTCGCTCCCCCCCGTGGGGGGGGACAGCCTCCAGGAGGACGAGTGGCGTGGCCTGTGTGGAGCGGACCTCGTTTGTGATGGTGAGTCTCTCGCTCGCTCGCAGTGAAAGTTTCGTCCCTACCGTTGCTAGTGTGCCTGTGGCTTCTTCGGCTTCCAGTTAATTTTGTTAGGTTGGTGGGGGGGTGGGTGGGCATGGAGAGAAATGAGAAATAGTGAATCTGGAGGGGGGGGGGGGGGTTCTGCCAGCGCTGGGGGGGCCTCACCCCAGAGCTCGGAGCCAAACTCCCGCCTGTGCTTTTTCAAGAGCTCCAGGATCTCCATTCAGCCCCCCCGCCCCGTTGTGTCACTGCTGGTGTAGTGTGGGGGGCGGGGGGGGACCACGTGGATGAAGTATGGGGGAAGGGGGTGGAGAAAGCAGAAAGCAAACTTTAAAAATACACACCAGAGGGGAACCTGGTGTATCTCTGGAGGCCCGAGGAGTTTTTGGCGGGAGGTCTAAATGCTCCGCTGTGCTCCCTCGCCCTTCTACCTTCATTTAAATCCATCTCCTCACCCCCACCCCGCCCCCCCCCATCCCTCCCCGGCACTGCATTGCCTTTTGAAGTCTCAGAGGAGAAGTTCCTGCATGTTTTACAGCACTGTGACCAGCTGCCCTGGGGTCTGAATCTTGGGGGCGGCCGGTCTGAGTGTGACCTGGCAGCGGGCGTGACCCAGCGATCAGGTGGGGGGTGCCGGAAGTGGCCGGAGGCGCGCAGCGGTATGCGGACACTTGCTCCGACATGAAAGCTAAAGGGGGTGTTTGGGATGGTTTGCCATAATGACTCCGCGCCGGTCTGCACGATGTGTCTGTAGCCACTGGAAGTTGTCTGATGAGCTGTGTCCCCCCCGCGGGTCACGCTGGCCGGATGGTCCGCAGGTTCCTGGGAGCCACGTCTTCGTGCATCACTAGCCCGCTTCTGCCTGCCAGGTTTCTGCTCTTCCCCGTCCTGCCGGTTCTGTAGCCCCCACCCAGTTATGCTGACCCTCAAACCCCAGCCTCTTCTCCATGCGGGTGTGCTACCAGTTTCCATGCCAACAGAGCTGCGCTGCCCTGCCCGACGCGCGCTTTGCACATGGGCCCTTCCCCTGCAAGGGGCTGTGCGGGGGAATCCCCATAACCCTCTGTGGGACATCCCCGACCTCGCTGACCCCGGGGGGCTGTTCGGGGGGGCTCTCGCATCACGCACGCTCTCTATTTTTCATGTCTTCTGTTGAGACCCTGGTGTTGATTTGGGTTTGATGTTTTTATTTTTAATATTTAATAGTGGGGGGGGGGGGTTGGTCCGCCAGGCATCCAGCTGCTGCAAACTCATCGGCGATAAGATCCTGTAAGTGCTTCTCATGCCAGAACCTGAGCTCACAGGAATCTGTAGCCGGAGGATTTCGAACTGAAGTGAACACAGTCACCTTTGCCCTGTTTGGAGGCCTGTTCCTGTAACCTGTGCGGCACAGTCGTGTTAGGATGGGAGGGGGGCCGCTTAGTCAGCCTGCTGGGTTGTTCATGGACGGATCTCATTGGCCCCTGCCTTACCCCAGAAACGCCAGGTTCTCGTGCACCATCGCTACGGTCACAGACAGTCGGGGGTAAGATGGTAGAGAGGAACGGCCTCCCATTCACAGCGCCCTCTAGAGGAATGTCCCCGTTTGAGGTCTGTCTGCTCCATCTGAGGTTGGTCCATAAGTTTTGGGGGAGCTTTCTGATTGGCGGGGATCAGTTTAGTCCGTCTTAGACCTGCATGGGGCAGTGGGCAGCTGCCAGCCTATACCAGTAACCCCTGCAGAAGACAGCGCTCAGATAAGCACCGTAGCAAAGCGATTAAGGGTCGGGGGGCTGTGCAGAATCTGGCTGCTGAAGGCGGGAGGAGCTTGGGGTTGTCGAAGGTCATGAGTTACCTGCAATCCATCAGTCTGTCCGTCCGTCTGTCCACTTATCCAGCACTGGGCACCATTGAGCCTGTAGCCTTTCCCAGGTAGCACAGGGCTGCGTGTTTTTTTTGACGGCAGGAGGAAGTCGGAGAACCAGAGTGAACCTTGCCAGACTCGGGGAGGACATGCAAACTCCACACGCTCAGAGCGGGACGGGGGCACCGAGTCATCTCACTATTTGTTTGCGAATTTGCTTGAAGTGTGCTTTGAGTTTCCCTCGTCGTCTCTGTTGGGAGAGGATTGCGGGACCTGTGTGTGTGTGTGTGTGTGTGTGTGTGTGTGTGTGTGTGTGAGTGTGAGTGTGAGAATGAGAGAGCCACTCTGTCCTGCAGGGATCAGTGTGTTGGCTGGTAAGTGATGGACTGGGGTTAGGGTCCACCCCCCCCCCCCCCCCCCAGCTGCTAGGTTAATTCCTGCTGTATTTGGCAGCCCCTCTGTCCCATATCTTATGCCAGGAAAGTAGTGTGAGCTCGCTGTGTGTATGTGCACTTCCTGTTTGAAATGGGAGTGCGGGAGAGCAGGGGGGTGAGCTTACCGCTGGCGTGCCACGTGGTGGCGTGGCAGCACCCTGAGCCCCTTGCCCCTGCCCTGCAGGGCGTCTGGCGTATCCCGGTGGATGAGATTGATCGGCCCGGCAGCTTCGCCTCTCACATGAACCGCTCCATCGTGCTTCTGCTGGACGTTCTGTCTGAGCTCAAGGACCGGGACACCCTGCTCAAGGTCTCCTGCATGCTCCAGAGGACCCCGGAACAGGGAAAGTGAGTCCCGAGGCCCCGGCTGACTCTTCCTTACCTGATTTTGTCGCTGGGGCAGTTCTTTTACGTTGTCGCCGTAATGGACCTACCTCCTGATCTGTATCTCTCGCTCCCTCCCTCCCTTCCTCTCTCTTTATAGGAAGTATTTGCGGGATGTGGACCGACAGGTTTTGGCCAAGAGAGCATTTTCCTTAACCGTGAAAGTACTGGAGGATAATCTGAACAAACTCACTGGGGTATGGAGTCACCAAACACGCGCACCAGCGCCACCCAGTGGCACGGTGTGCTGCCCCCGTGGCTGCTTGTCAGCTTGGGTCTATCCTCCCTACAAACAGAGCTGTGATGTTCACTCATCACTCACATTATTATTATTATGAGTGCATTACTGCTCACCAGCAGAGGGGAAGAGGGCACTCTGTCTGTATCTGGTCCCCACAACATCGAAATAACAGGTTTTTATCATATTATGGGGTCATTTGGTCCCCACAATGTGATAAAAGCCTGTTATTTTGACGTTGTGGGGACCATTTTTTTCAGTCCCGACAAAGATAACCTCAATTTTATACAAATCTGAGACTGTAATCAAAAAACTAAAAAAGCCAGAAATCTCTATTTTATTTGGTTACTTACGGTTAAGGTTAGGGCTGGGTGGGGGTTACGTTGTCTTTTTGGGATTAGAGTTTCCCCCATAGAAATGAATAGAGTCCCCACAAAGTTTTGAAGACAAACGTGTCTGTGTTTGTGTGTCTGTGTCTTGGCTGCACCAGGTATCAGAGCCTTCGCTCGGTGGGGGGGACATGACCACCACTGACACGCCCCCCAGGCCCAGCGCCGAAGACAGCAAGCGGGCGGCACCCAGCAAGCCTGGCGCAGAGGCCAGGCAGCCCGAGGCCCCCCCGGAGCGGCCCCCGCCACAGGCCATGGACACAGCGGAGCGGCGGGAGGAGCCCATGGAGCTGGAGGGTGGGACCTGGGAGGGCGGCGGGGGTGCGCGGCCCCTGGAAAGGGCCCCCCCTGAGCTGTCTCTGGAGGAGCTCAGCATCAGCTCCCGCCAGCAGCAGCAGCAGCATCACACCGGGGGGGTTAAGCGGCCGGCTTCCCTCAGCCCCCCCGAGGCCGGCGAGCAGCAGCGCAAGCCCAGTCGCAAGCGGAAGCTTCTGGAAGATGTGGAGACGGGCAAGACGCTCCTGCTGGACGCCTACAGGGTGTGGCAGCAGGGCCAGAAGGTCATGACCTATGACCTGGGCCGCATCGAGAAGATCATGTCAGAGACGTACATGCTCATCAAACAGGCGAGTGGTGGGGGGGTGGGCAGGGCGGGGCAGGGCGGCCCGTGATTGGACAGGAGCGGCTCTCAGCACCTCCATCATCTCATCCTTGTCGTCCTCCATTAGGTCCTTTCTCCTCTCCCTCTGAAGTCTAAAGTCACTCCTGCCCTAAGCGCCACTCCCCCCCCCCCCCCCCCCATGGTACTCTGGCATAATCAACAACAGAAAAACAGCAATCAGCAAGCAGGAAAAATACCAATTTTGTTTCCAGCTTTAGCATAAAATGCCATGTCTGTGCCTGCAGCCCGGCTCTGGGGTGATCGGGCTACAGAGACGCGTTTATAGTACAATTATGTAAATACACACTGTAAAGGCACTCGCACTCTCTCGCACACACACACACACACACACACACACACACACACACGCAGGCAGGCAGCCTTTTACCATGGTCTCTGTCCTGGGGAGACGTGGCAGCTCAGGGCGTGAGGTAGAGTCTCAAAGGGATGCCGTTCCGCTGGAGAGCTAATGACTGTAATGTCAATAATAAGTAACGCCTAGAAGAAAGTCCCCTTTGAAGCCATTACGGTTCAGCCTCCGGACCCCAGACCGTCATTCTGGCTGCCGTCTGCCCACTGTCTGGTGTGTTTAATCACATCCAGCCACAGAACTTTCCTTCCATTTGTTATTAGCGGTAATTTGTTGGATCGGTGTCGGCTTTTTAGAATAAAACCATTACATGTTTATGAAACAAAATGAATCGACCTAATGATTTTATCAGACGGTGTTTTGGATCGAGCGGCGGCCCGCTGCTTTGCTGAGAGCATGGCCCCCCCAGTGGCTGCTGGGGGTATCGAGTTAGGGTTCGAGATGCAGCATCATCTGGCAAGCGGCTGCTTTTGCTCGTCACACCCCCCCCCCCCCCATATCCCGCCACACTGCGCTTGGGCTCATGGGCCGTGTGAGAGAGGAAGCCCCCCCCCCCCCCGAAAGCTGCGGGCTTCACCCCGAGCTCCATTTCCTCCTTGTCGTTAAGAAAAACTCTCTTCCTCGCCCCCCATCGCTTGCTTCCGCGTCGGCTTGTATTTATATAGTGCCTTGCGTGGCGGTGATAGTGTGCAGTATTCAGAGCGACAAACAATGGAGAAGATGGCTCTGTGAGGCTTGCTTTTTGGGGGTGGTGGAGGCACACCCCATGTACATACCCTGTGTGGCAGAGCGAGGAAAAAGGGTTTCGGCCCAGGATTATGGAGGGTGGGCAGTGGCCCCGCCCTCACAGTGACAGCCAATGGCGTGAGAGCGCCCTGTGACAACCCAGGAGAGCATGTGCGTGACACTCAGGCAGGCGGGAGGGCGGGAGGGTGGGCAGCCGGGTCCCTGCAGCACTGGTGCCTCTCCTCCCGTGTTTGACGTGATGGAGCGCCCCCTGGTGGCTTTGCCGGTCATTGCCACCCGCTCTAGTCCCTGGCTCATGCCTCCTTCAAAGGCGTTCCCATTACTCAGCACAAGTAAGACTGCCACCCCCAGCGTACAGTTCTAGTCAGGGGTGGGTGTGATCAGAGCCCTTCATCCTCACCTTCCTCATCCTCCTCGTCTCCTCTCTCTACCTCAGGTCGATGAAGAGGCAGCACTGGATCAGGCTGTCAAGTTCTGCCAGGTCCAGCTGGCCACGTCCGCGCAGAGACAGGTAAGCCCCACGTACCCGCGCCCCCCCCCCCACCCCACACTGGGGAGTCCAGCTCCTCTCCACATCCCCACCTGCTGGTCAGTCTGGGTTATGTCAGTACCATCTTTCTGTGGGCCGACAGGCTGAGGTGCTGATCGTGTTTATAAGCCTGGCCCTTTCTTGTGCCCCTTGCAACTCCACCCCCTTATGAGTGTGGGGGGGGGAGGGGCAGCATCTGCGGAAAGGGGCCAGGTGGGAGCCGGGAGGCCGATCGATGCTCCCCCCTGCCTGGATGGTAGCATGATATCATTGATGTGAGGCAGGTTTGCGAACAAGGAGGCCCCCAGAACAGGCTTGACGAGCTCACAGCCGGGCCATGCAGGTTTCGGGGCTGAGCTGTGGCTTATGGCCCCAGGCACCCCCCCCTGCTGGAGGCCTCGAGAGCCTGCAGTCACATTATTCACCAACAGACTCATTTTTCACCCCCACGCACATTCACAGGGTTGTGCTTTATCTTTTTTTTTTTTGGTGCATTTTTGTTCTTCATCCCTCGCTTCACATGCCTTTCTCCTCCCTCAACATTCCTGAGATGTTTCAGGCCTTTGGGCGGCCCTCACCCTCCTAACGAACCTGGTGAGTCGTGCTAAGGCCGGAGGTCAGAGGTCAGGTGGCAGAAGCCCCTCTCTCGGGCTTCTCTGTGGTTTTAACAAGCCCCTCTGGTTCCTCAGCTGTGGGTGTCTCACATTTGCTGACACCTCACTCTCTCTCTCTCACACTCACTCCGTCTTTCTTTCCCACGGCCCCCCCACCACCACCACCACACGTTTGCCGCCTGACGTCTACTCCGTACACCGCTGGCTGTTTCCAAGGCAGCGACTGTCCCACACTGAGGGCATCAGCGTGCCCGACTGTGTAATGTGGGCTGTTGGTGGGCGCCAGGATGAGACAGGAAGCCCACAGCAGCTTTGTTTTGTAACGCCATGGCAACGAGGAGCATCTGCAGGCGCAGACACCTCAATGGATGGAGGTGTGGCTGGTGATCAGGCGTCTCCTCGCCTCAGTGAGTTACAACAAAAATGTTGAGGAAAGCAAACAAACTAGAGAGGGGTGGCAGAAATATCACTGCTGCCTGTATCATAAAGCCTCGCGGGGGAATTAGAGCGAGCGCGTGTGTGAGCCTGACACAGGGAGCCCCTGAAGCAATCGAGGGAGCAGTGCAGAGCTGCGTTGACTGAGGCTCCGGGGCCTGGGTGATCCCGGACGGCGGGAGGCTTCTCACGGGGTCGGAATAACCCCGGATGGTGTAAGGAAGTCCCCGCACGGGGCTTTTCGGGTGCAGGGACTTTTTCCGCGGTGCAGGTGTGGTACGCCACGCCGTCCTGTTCTCTAACACGCTCCACACTTCCTCTGAGGCACATTTGCAGTCGTCTGTCTTTGCTGCCGTTGCTGCACTCCCAAGCCCCCCCCCCCCCCGTGCGGATTTAACACTGGGATGATCGCTGTGAGGCTCCTTACTGGTCCCGTTGTTCCTGACAGCCAGGATGCCTCCGTCTGATGGGTGACAGACAGGCGACATGTCAGGTTGTCATGGGATACACATACATGCACACACTCTGATTGTGCCTCGTCATCATGGACTCGCGGGCGACGAGATGCAACAGTTTCAAGTGGCTTTGAGCTCCGAAGCAGGCTGTGGCCTTTCTGATCGGCAGTGGGGTGCTTTGAGCGCCGCGCCCCCTGCTGGCCCGAGTCCGTGTAATGAGCCGTCTTGCTCGGGGGGGCAGGCCGCCTGCATTTAACCAGTCAGGAAAGGAAAAAAAAATACTTGAGGGTGTTTCAGTGCAAACTTGCGATCGAAAGTGTGGGAAGCCGGATTAGTCAATGTGCGGACTGAAGTGAGCGACTGTCGGAGATGATTTTAAAGAAAACAGTTGGCGTGCAGACGGACGGGGCGGAACAGCGGGGCTGGTCTCACGGTCGATATTTTCCACGTAAAATTTCAGCTTTCAGCGTTTCCTGAGAGATCAGGAGAATCACACGCTATGATCATCCAGATGGAGGCCTTGCGTTGTTTAGCATTAAATGAAGGTGTTAAGCTCGTGGAGTTTCTTTCAATTTTAATGGTGCATCCATCCCTGTCATGTGGCCCCTGGGACTCATGTGGCCCCCGGGCAGTGTGCCGAAGAAGCGGGTGCTCGATAATGGCCAGCCGCATTTGCTGCGCTTTTATCCTGAGCCGGGGTGGGACGTGGCGCTTGTGAGAGCTACCTGCTCCTTCCGTTTGGCATCGACTCGGCACCCCCGCGCCGGACGCCCCCTCCACCGGCCACGTCACCACCGACGCCTTGCACTGCACGTAGCTTCGCAAAACGGCAGCAGACCGACGCAGCGGCTGCGCATCCTGCTGCACGACCCTGACTGGCTCCCCTGCCTTGTATGTTTTTCTTCTTTCTTCTTCTTTTCACTGGTCGTGTGCAGACTGAGGTACAGCAGGTTTGGAGGCGATGTGTAATGAGCGGGAGTTACCATGGTAACGGGGAGGCGAGGCGTTGTGTGCACGCTCCGCCGTGATCGTGTGCGAGCGAGCGCGCAGTGATCCGTTTGTGCGCATGTGTGTGTGCGCGCGCGAGCGTGCGGGTCTGCCCTCCCGTCTGCCTCACGCCCCCACCTTATATCCCCTGGGTGCTGAGGAGCAGGATGAGTCAGGAGCACTGAGCCGTGAGGCTCTGCCCCCACGTTGGCATTCATACGCTGCTTCAGGGACTGCACTTCACCAGAAGGTTGCAGGGTCTCGTCCCAGCTGTAGTAAACACCTGGGTTTGTGCATGCTGAACCTGCAATTTAGTGATAAATGTCCTGAGTAAACTGGGATATTTTTAAACTGTCAATTAAATCTTAGAAATGTAGAACTAATTAAAAAATATATATATGGCAGACTTCAGCATGTTTCAGGCCCTGGAAACACAGACGGCTCTGCGCTCTTCTTGATGATTGGCTGCATCTGCTCAAGTGAACAGGCTTGCGATGCTGGTGTGGGGTGGGCTGTAGCCTCACCTGCTGTTCTTCCATTGTGTGTAGCTGTTTCTTATGCGCTGTAGGGCTAACCGTGCGTTCACACCGCCGGCAGCGAGAGCGTCAAAATTCGCCCTGGCCGCCCTGCCAACGACGCTGTACAGAGATTTTTGGACGCTTTGACGTAGATTGAATGCTTGTCTTGTATTTAAAGGGGCCGCAAATCAAACAAGCTTGTTAATCTTGTGCAGACTGACCACAAGGAGGGTATAAGATAACCTCATGAAATATATTGAATGTGAAAGTAAGAAATTGATCGATGGAAAGAACTTTTTTGTAGTTACATGTTTTCTTTCAATTAAAAGCCATTTGTGTGGTGTGTAATTCTTATGTTCATGGTTATAAGTGCTAGTCTAATTTCAGTATTATAGGAGACATGTATTTACTAGTCTTGGTCTTTAACATTAATTAATTAATTAATTAATAATCCAATATGTTTTGATATGTCAGAATATTCTGCAGCAGTAACAGCATTGCATGCTCTGGCGCTAAAGTCAGCTTGAAATTCCCACTTATTTTCAGAAAATACATAACGTTAATGCACATTAGAAACTCACCAGGAACCCCAACAATCTCGGACACCTTGGTCCATGCATCATTTTTTTTATTTATGTCCCTGTATGCAAACAGGGACACGTCGTAAATTACTGGGAAACCCGCCACAGCAATTAACCTCTCCTCCATTCTGCATGGGACCTTCTTCTTTGTTGCTTGATGGCGGTCGGCCATGGGAACTAATGTGGTCGGAACCAAAGTTTACAGGACTGCGTTATCTGGAATCTGCTCAAGCGGTGGACTTCTACGTTTCGATTGGTTGCCGCCTAACCGTGTCATAGCTCATTACCATAAAGTTGACCTGATTTCAACTCTCCTTGACGCTCTCGCCGTCCAAGACGCGCCGCGCCGCATCTCGCCGCCGGCTCACATTGAAAATGAATGACTTCCGGCCACTTTGACGCTCTCGCCGCCGGCGGTGTGAACGCACGGTTACGGTCACCCATATCCAGACCTGTGACGGTGACCTGAACAAAGAGTACCCATCATGCTTTGCTCACCGGTTGCCACCCCCTCGCCTGATTCCCTGCTCACTGAGACCCCTGTTGCTTTCTCCTCCCGTATCTCCTCTCGTTTAACCTCACTCCGCTCTTAGACACCCCGAGTCCTGTAAGCGCGTGACCCGGAGCTGACCACTTTACCGCGGTACTGACCAGGGGCCATGGTACCTTGTTAGTAACGTTGCACTCGACAGCAGAGTTATAATGCCAAAGCTCACGTCGCATGGGCTGCGGCACCTGGACACGCCATCTCTCCCTGGTACCGGCAACCCCAAGGTCCTCCGTCCTCCTCTTCCCTGGGTGGTGTTTCTGCACTCTGCTGTTACCGACCAGTATTCCTTGCTCCATTGTAGATATATTTCCAGGTCAGTCTGCAGCCACCCACCCATCCATCCACCCATCCATCCATCCATCCATCCCTCCCTCCATCCATCCATCTCTCCATCCATCCCTCCATCCCTCCATCCATCCATCCATCCATCCCTCTTCTGTCCTCTAGTAGCCCTGGTATGACCTGGGTCTCCTGTCCCGATGCTCATTCATCCGTCAGCCTTTGTGTTTTTTTTTTTTATTATTTGTCTTATTACTCTGGTGGCTGTCCTTGTCTTCCTCCCCCCCCCCCGTGTTACCTGATTCGGGTGGGGGGGACGGACTCACAGAAGTCTGCTCTCCGGGAACAGACGGCGAACCTGGAGTTTGTGTTTCCCGTCGGCCATTGGCTGCGTTCTCCCCCGTTGCCATGGCAGCGGCTCTGGGACTGTCACGGGTTGTTTTTTTGCGCGGCTCTTCTGCTTACGAGTGGCCCTTGGAAAAAGGCGGGTGAAAGCGCAGTGCCGGGTCCTGGGTGGTGGGTGGAGTGGCATTGGCAGCGCGGAGCTCGGCTCCGCTCCGGGACTCTGTGCCAGGAGCTCCACCGCGAGTCCAAACTCGCTGTCTCAGGCCCACTGCTGGTGCTGCTCGTCCTCCAGGTCAGCCTGCTTGCTGTTTGTGTTGTGAGTCTCTGGCATTTGTTTATTTGTGTTTGTTTGTTTGTTTGTTTCTGTGCATGTTTGTTTTCTTTGTCTGTAGGCTCGCCCACGCCTGTTTGTCAACCTGTTTGTCCCCTCCTGCCTGCCGTACGCTGTAAATCAGTGCCAGGACTCGCTCGTCAAACACAGCTTTGCTTTCCTCGCTGGCTGTTGCGGCGCTTCTCCATGGGCACCGCTTCTCATGACCCCCCCCCCCCCTTTCTGATTACAGTGCAGCAGTGACACGCCCACCACACCCAAGCCCACCAAAGAGCACCGTGACATCTTCTTCCCCTCCTCGCTGCCTAACTCGGCCCCGCAGCCACCAGACAGCTCCACCCCCCAGGGTCCGCCCAGCGGGCCCCCGGACCAGTCGCAGCTCCGGAAGCAGCCGGCTGCCCATTCAGCTGCCATGGCCTTCCTGCCCCAGTCAGGTGAGTATCTGGCAAAGATCCTCATCTGGCATTTTGTAGCAGTGGTCTTTTTTTGTAAACTTGTCCCCGGATGCAGTTTGGTGAAGAGTAAACAAACGTCTAAGCAACCCTTTGCCGGAACCGTGGTGCTCTTTCCGGAGAATTTCAGCTGATCACTGAGTGGTTATCAGACTGCATGCGTTCGTGTCAAACTTCACCATTTGCGTGCCCTGCTGTCACTGCCTGGCCGGTCCTAGCTCCTCAGGAGAAGAGGAGCAAGGGAAATAAACACAAAAACCTCTCCCTTCCATCTCTATCTCAGAGGATCCCCAAGAAGCGAGGGCTGATTGGAGCCTCTCATTAAGCCACTGGGCTGAAAGTGAAGCCTTCAACCTCAAATCCCAGCCGGGGGACCCGAATTTGTACCTCTTTGCAGGGCAATTAGCTCGGATGGCTGCAGTAAAGCCTCCAACTGTGTAAACGGGAGGGAAATGTTACGAAACGCTGCTTTGGAGCGAGGCTGCCGCCAGGTGAGGCAGTGTACGTGTTGCGTAACACGTGTTTGTACGCACTTTAAAAGCCGCGTGCGAAAATATAGCTGCGGGAGGGAGACACACAAACGTCCCCGAGCACACGCAGGTGGGAGTTTCAGCCCGTCGCCGAGCATCTGGACGCTCGGCGCTGAAATCTATACAAAATGGTTGCCCAGGCAACCCAAACGAAGAGGTCGCAGAGAGGGAAGGCTCTCCGCATTAGCTAGCAGAGCTCAGAGGGAGAGCACGGCGCCCACCGCCGCCGCCGCCTGCCGGGAACCTGCCCATCTGTCCGGCCGCTACCCGGTCGATTCATCCGTCGGTCCTTCCTCCGTGTCCACGTCGAATCGGACCACCCAGAGCCGGTTTTCTCAGTCTCTTTTTCCGCGAGGAAAGAGCCATCCCATTGCCCGCGGGCCGCCTGTCAGCCTGATGAGAAGCTGGGACTGGTACGTATAGCGAACGCTGACCTGCTACCCTGTGCTCTAGTGTGTTAATCCCCCGGTAACCAACAGGTGTCCTCTGACTCTCCCGGCGGTCACTCTAAGTATTACTGCCCGGGGGACTTGATTCACACCGTCCGACCGGCTTGTGGGTCGCCCTCGGTTACCGGCACAGGACACCTTCACCGAGCTGTAGTCCAACTCCACAGTACAGCCTGTTTTTTTTCTTCCATTTCCGCCAGCTGGAAAAACCAGTCGTGACTCCAGGCAGCTGTTTTTAATTAACCTGTAACTGAGGTGACTGCTTCTCTGTAGCTACATATAAATCATAATTAGGACAGTTTGCGACTTCAGGGTTTGTTTTGGCAGGTTTGTGTTTGTGAGGGAGCGTGTGCATGTTTGTGAACGTGAACAAGGCGTACATCATTCATTGAGTGTGAATTTGTCGCCCCGTTGTGGTGAGTCAATGTAATTGCTCCAGGCTTTTGATTAATGGTGCTGTTTAGGCGAAGCCTTGCGCTAAACGCCCCCAAACCCACGCCGTTTTCCCGTCCCGTATCACAGAGGAACGGGAGGAGCTCCTGGAGGGCTTGGGGTTCAGGCAGCAAGAGAGCCGGCTGTGCCAGCAGATGAAGATGACCACCGTGTCGCCGGGCCAGGAAGCGCCAGGCTGGCTGAGCGAGGAGGCGGCGTCCTGCAGCACCACGCAGCCGCTCTGCTCTGGTCTGTGTATTTGTGTGTGTGCCCGGCGGCGTGCGTGTGCGTGTGCGTGTGCCCACCCACGTGTAAACGCTACTCACACCCCCCTGCTCACTCCCCAGTGCCCGCAGGATCATCCCTAAACTCGCCCCCCGACACCACCGGTTCCAGGCAGTCGGACCCTGGCCGCGTGCGTTCCCGTGTCGCGCCCCACGTGCCAAAGCTCTTCATCCCATCCACGGTCACCAAATTCCCCCCCGAGATCACGGTGACCCCGCCCACGCCCACCTTGCTCTCGCCCAAGGGGAGCATCTCCGAGGAGACCAAGCAGAAGCTCAAGGTGCGATCGTCTCTCTCTCTCTGTCTCTCTGTGCGTCCCTCTCCTTTCTTTCCCTCCTTTTTCCTGGTGTCTGTGTGCTTCTATCCCTCCTGCACACCTACCCAGTCTGTTTCGCTCTCCCTCCCCATCTCCCTGTTCCACCACCGTCTCTTCCTCCTGCCTTCGCTCATCAGGCTTCGAGGGGGGGGGGTGCGGGGGGGGTGATGCACCAGCTGTCTGAATGGACCAGAACTACTGAGGCACATTTGCAGAGCATTCATTTGTTCACTGTACAATACCCACTCTGTAATAGTATTAATTTCTGAGCTGTTTCTATGGAATTCCATGCACTTCCTCATATTCTTTGCACTGTTACTGTTGATTGTTGACTATAATTTGTTACCGTCTATAAATATGTAAATGTCATTTACTGTCTAAATGTGTGTGTTGTGCTACTTTAAACCTGCAATCCTTTAAATCTATCTATCTATCTATCTATCTTCGCTACGTCAGAGTTGACTGACAGGTGCCCCCCATAACCCCCCCTCCGGTCACTCCCCAACAGAACGTCATCCTGTCCTCCCAGTCAGCGGCGAACGTCAAGAAGGAGACGCTGTGCCAGCCAGCGCTGGAGGTGCAGGAGACGTCCAGCCAGGAGTCGTCGCTGGAGAGTGACACCGATGAGGAAGAGGACTACATGGAAATCTGATATGGGAGACGGCTGTCCCCTGTCCTGTGCTGGCAGGGGGGGGGGGGGGGGGTGGGCAGGGGGAATGTGTGGCCTCTTTATTATTAAGTCAGAGCTTTCTGCACATTTGTTTAGCTCAAGGGCTGCATCCTGCTCCACAGCGCCTCCTGGTGGTCCGTAGCAGCATAGAACAAAAGCAGCAGACTGGACCTTCGATCGCTTCGTTTTTAAGAAACTCCTCTACCAACGTTCTATGCAGCCCGCAGTGGCGGGGGGCTCCACACCCACTGAGCTCAGGCTCTCCCGCCCTCCACGGAGACGCAGCCCCACCCCAGCCGGATGACAGAGCCTTTTCCCGGACGATGGCATCTGCACCCTGGATATTGAGTTTAACACCTGGCGTATGATGCATGCTAACCATTAGCATCTGGCTTCACCAATACAAACTGTCGGCATCTGCCTCCCCCCCCCCCCCCCCCCCCACCTCCACCACCCTGGTGTCACCCATACTATCTGTAGCAGCTGACCAACGTGGGCTTTGCCGACGGTTCCTAAGGTAACGCAGCAGCAGCAACAGCGTCACCTTGGCAACCAGATCACATGACCTGTTGGCGATCCAATGGGTTTACATTTATGGTAAAAATTCTCCTGTTTTAAATGTTTTCCATGCTTAAGTGTAAGAAAAGATCATACCTTGTGTTTGAGCATTACTTAGATGGTCTGAAATATGCTGTCTTTTGTCTTTTTCTTTTTTTTTTTCAAGCATGACAGCTTTGGTTTGGTGCAGGGGGGGGGGCACAACATAATTTGGCACCAGCATTATCATATATATGGTGTGGAGAAGGAGGTTATGTTGGCATGAGCAGAATACATCTCTTTGGTTTTGTACATATCTAATATGCACGTGAGGTGTAAATTCTATCTGCCTGTTTCCACATTGGGCTTCTTTATTTCAGCGTGAACCACAAGGGGGCACCATGGGTTATTTTTTTTAAAAAAGAAAAAAGATTCATCTTGAAGTGTGTAAAATATATATTTAAAACCTGAAATACTACACAAAATATCATCTGCAGACAAAGGAATGTTTTTCTACAGATTGTTTTCTATTTGAAGATGGTAATTTGCAGTATTTTTCTTGTTGATACTGTGAGAGCAGCATTTTTAAAAACAAAGAAAACCTTTGTAAATATTTATAAGGGTCATCAGCCAAAAAAAGAAGAGTCCTGCTAAACATCCTATAAATGTACGTTTGTATTTTTGGTGTAATATACTGTTTTGTATTCTGCTGCGCTATAAATGGAAATGTATCATGGCTGATATTGAATTTTTGGGTCTGAAGCTTATGTAAGAGTTTCACTTGGTACTTTGTTTAATAAGACTGAGCATTACAGCACTCGGTCACCAGGGGGCAGTGTTATTCTCTTAATACTGATTTGCTGCATTTAAAATGTTACAAACCAAAAATACACTTGATAGCACACCCTCTTCTGGTTGGACTGCTTCTTTCCACATAACCACACATCAACCTCCCAGATATGTCACTTATCTTTTTATTTTTGTGTATGTTATAAGTTTGGCAATAGGGATCTTTCTCGTCTCTTTACTCTTATCCTCGCCCAGGGTGCCTGGTCTTGTAACACTTTGTCGCGCTTAGTTCCCACCTTGACAAAGAGCCAGGGGCTGTTCTTTGTATTCAGTGGGGGCTCTCTGCATCCTTAATAAGCCTGGGTACCCATGAGGCACTGGGGTATTTGAGGGCAGCCAAGTATGATAAGGCAACACGGTGCTGAACCACATGGGAATCTAAATTGACTCAAAACTTAAACGTCAGCCTCAGAGGCTATTTTTAAAATCCTGTTCTTATGCCGCATAAATAAGAAAGCGATGCTCTAGTTTACCATCTGTGGACCCAGTAGGGTACGGCGGAGACCATAAGCGAGAGATCGCTGGTTCAAATCCCACATGGGTTCAGCCCTTAATTTGTTTTGCCACCATGAATACGGGGGCTGGTTAATTAGGAAAAAGCTGTGAGTGGATTTCTATGGTGGGGGACCCTATGCCTGTGACATCATACCGACGTGTGGGGTCTGTGGAGCGCTACACGTACGCTAAGCTTAGCCCAACAGGCCGGCACGATGTCCCCAAGCCGCTGACAGGAGGGGGGCTCTTACACCTCATTAGCAAGCAGCAGTTGCTTATGAAGTGCTGTGAATGCCCCCCCTCCCCCCACTGGCTAGGCGGGCTATGTTTTAGGGTTGTTGTTTTTTTTTTTTATAAACAGGACCAAATGTGTCCTTGTCCACCCCGTTTAGAACTCATGACTTTTGTCAGCTGTGTAGTGTGTGTGTGTTGGGGGTGCAGGTGGGTAATTCCCCAAGTAACAGCTCCTAGATCAGCACGGTGTGCAAATTCCCCAATACCAGTCCCTTAATATCCTAAAATGCAGAAATACGAATGAAGCAGCCGTTACTGTCATTTGTTATCATTTCTCTAGTGATTGATATAAATTTAGATAAGTATATTTATAAATTGCTTCATATCGGGCCATAAGATAGGCCAACCTAAGCGGGGACACAGAGGAAAAGAAAATAGCATTAGTAGAGCAGCTAGATTCTTCAGCAGGATAAAGACCGAGGAGAAAAGGCAAGACGATCAGTGTGGACGTCCTTCTTACAAGGTCTCTGTGAAGGGCTTAATCGGCCCCGTCCCTAATCTGATGTGGAGACGGGTGTATTTGCATGAAAATAAATCGAGCCTGACAGACGCCTGCTCTTGGGTGGCTTCAGGGGGATAAATAGTCTCACATATTCACTCACCCTGAATTCTCTAATTTTTCCATTTGTGTTTTCTTTTTTGTTTTGCTCTTGCAGTGTTTGCAAATATTACAATGTGTAATGAAAACAGTTAACAGTGCAGAGTGGGCCAGCCTTTTGATGTGACTGGACAGGACACTGTTACTCTGAGGATTTCAGGGTTGCCGAATCAGGTGACACAAAGTGTCCCCGCTCTTTTGTCTTTGGAAAGCTGTTCATAACGGCTCCATTTCCAAAGCAGCGTTTTGTTATAAATGGGCTTGCTGTTTAGTCTTGCCTGGACCTGATTCAGTCTTGGTTCATCCCTGTTCGGCCCAGTTTGGCCCTGGTTCATGCCAGTTTGGCCCAGTTTGGCTCTGGTGTGTCCCTGCTTTGGCACGACTCGGGTGTGGTTTAAGACCTCTCTGCTCCCTCTCTCAAAGTGGCCAATTAAGGCATCAAAAAGGCGCGCCGCATGGCTAATGGGGGCCAGAGGTGTGACGTTTCTCGTCGGGGCCCGGGGGGGGGGCTTTTTAGTGGCCGTCTGATCCCGGCAACAGGCTGTGTATTAGCAGCTGCTGGCTATTCAAAGCAGGGGATCTGTGCACTTAGGGCAAATGGCCACAGACTGACACCCTTGGTTGTGGGGGGGGGGGGGGGGGGGTTGCTGAGCAGAGCACAGGGGATCAATGAACCCACCCCCCCAATTCCAAACAGCAATGGCCCTAACGTCTCATCACTAAGGCTGGGGGTGGGGGTATAGTGCACTTAAACTTCAATCCATATAATCAGGCAGTAAGTCAGGATGTGGAAACCTTTCACTGTGTGTATGTCTGCTCACAGCATCACAGCTGCATTCACTTACTGTCTAAGTGGTGTTGATTCAAAATTACTTCCATAGTTACTAGTTTTGAGCTGATTCAATGTTAATTAACCAAGTTGCTTGTCTACAGAAGGACTGAAACAAGCAGAATTAAATACTTCCTTGCGTACCTCCCTGCAGACTTAACATATAACGATAGATACCAATAAAGCCAGCACCCATTAACTCACCAGTGCGGCTTCTGAGCCACTTAATCCCCTGTTTCCCAACTCTGCACTTTGGTTTGCTTTTGACCTTGGAAGTGATGCTGAATCATCCAGTATAAAGCTGGTAAAGTTAAATTCCAACAAAGGTGTAGAAACACGTGACACAGGGCCAGTCTACACTGTGCACATGGCTTTCGATGTGATCCCGCCCCCTGGCTGTTCTCCGAACCACTTGTACAGCCTGTCAGGTGGACTGGAGCCTGAGTGCCTGCAAAGACTTTAAAGGCCCCTCAGAGGCACATCACTCCAAATATGGGTGTGCTGAGACGCCGGACAGCCGGGTCCACTGGAATTAAATCAGGTTCACAAATGGCTGCCCCTTTAATCCAAATGAGTGTAAGCATCCCATGTTTGAAGTTTTAAGTGCCCCTCACGTGAAATTATGGGGACCCCCCCCCCCACCCCTGGTCAAAAAGTCTCTGCCCAGCACTGCTAAATTAATCAGTGTCCGCAGATGCCGTCAGCGCATGCTGTGTACGGCAGTGACATTCCAACAGACCAACAGAATGTGAATTCCATGCACGTACACATTTGATGCATTCTGATGTGCGAAAAAGTTCTACACCCAAAATCTGGGCTGCGCACGCACAGTCTGAATGGACACTCCAGATAATGAAATTTACGTCATTTTCCCTTTGCCCAGAACTACAGCTTACTGTATGAATTGGGCTTTAAGGGTACAGCAGGAAACTCTCTTGAGATGTGACCCAACAACCTCTGTGTCAACTGTTGTGGTACCTACAGGGCCTGTTTTAGTGGCGGAGATGAACGCTGTATTTGCCTCTCTGCCTGTCTGTCTGTCTGCCTATCTGTCAATTCAGTTTTATTGTGTAAAGCACATTTTCACAACATTACATTGTCTCAAAGTGCTTTACATTATCCCTGCCCAAAACCTTCAGTAAGCAAGCCAGAGGCAACAGTGGCGAGGAAAAGCTCCCTCATAGGAAGAAGCCTTGGGAGGAACCAGACTCAAAGGAAGAACCCATCTTCCAGAGGAAATGAAATGAAGATGGTAAAATCCAAAGTTACACAGCCTACCTGTCTGTCTGCCCACCTGTCCCTCAATCTGTCTGCCTTCTCGCCTATCTGTCCACCTGTCTTTCTGCCTGTATGTCTATCTGCTCACCTGTCCACCTGCCTGTCTGTCTGTCTTTACTCTGCTCAGCCACACTGCCGTTGATGTTGATGTTTTGCTGGCTGGTTCTTGATCTAAGATGCTCTCCTATTGGAAGGGGGGCAGCCCTCTTTACTAGACACGTAAGCACCTCAGTACGCCCTGCCGCCCATGTAAGGGTTCAACGCTGCTACTGCCAAAACAGACACCTCCCTCAACAGGTCCTGATCCCCTCATGAGCTTTCACAGCCAGCCCCCACATCCCTCAAATCTTTGCCCCTTCTGGGATGGAGTAGACGCTTGTATTCTTAGCTACATTCATTGCTTGGTTTTTTACATCTTATAAAGATGTTTACTGGAACTGCTCAGAAAATAGCAGATCCAGTTCCTTAACTAATACACCACCTGCTGGCAGTCAGTGAAGCTGTGAAAAATGCTTACTGTTGAATGTTCTGAGATAGGTCCCATTGTGGAAGCCTATTCAACCTGTATAGAAAATGACCTATAGTCCTATCATCTTAATCCTAATCCTCACTTTTGAGGTGAACCCAGCTAAGTTTGCTACCCGGAACAGACGCCCCCGGGTATATATTGAGGGTGTTTTCTGGGGGGGAGCTTTGCAAGCACCTTCAGAAGTGCAAAGTGAGGGGAATAGCACTAGACTTGTGATTAATAACTCCTCGACAACAATTGGTTTCGCGCGGAGGCTGAAGTCACATCGCACGCCTGGGGGAAGCATGGGGGGGTGATACCCTGCTAATACCCCCCACCAACGGTAGAGAGACCCAGTGCTGCCGCCTTCCTCTGTTCTTTGTTTTTTCCCTCATTAGAAACAGCCTTTTAATGTTAATACAGGTCTGCAGCACAAAGGTGTGAAAAGCTGAGATGGAGCCTCTGCTCCTAACGGCCTTTATGAGGCAGGGGGAGAGTGTACAGCTACTGGCCCCCACCGCCATCGAGCGACCCGGCACTCGATACCCCCCCTGCTCGTAAACACCGCCAGCACTATCTCCTCCCGCCACTTACGCTTGCCCTGGGGACTCTTTTCATGCCACCCCCCCCACGGATATCCACCTTAATAAATCCCCCGTTAGTGAGAAAAGGCCATATCGATCGCTCAAGATCGGCTCACGAAGCAGAGCGGGGGGGCTCAGGGGTGGCCATTGCTTCAACTTCGACAGGAACATTTCGGCTCAGGCTGGAAAAGATAAAAAGTTCTACTCGCCGAGGACATTTGAAGTTTTCATGATCAGTGAGTCAGAAACAGGAGCATCACTGTGTATGATTTATGACATTTATGAAATGGGGGGGGGGGGGGGGCTGAGCCTTGAGATTGTGATTCCCTGAGAGTTGGGAGGAATGGAAAACGTGGACAGTCTGGAAGTCCCCAAGCATTGGTATGAGAAACACTGTACCAGGGGATCTGATGGAAATATTGTGCATTTTGTACATCAATTAGTGTACAATAATTTGGTGGGGGGAGGGGGGTGCAAAACAATAATAGCGCCTCCCTGGTCAGAATAAAACGGTTCTTTTAAAATTACATATATCAAAAATGCTATATGCTATAATCAGCTTTATTTTAGTAATAAATGTGTTTTTTCCTGTTTTGGTTGAGAAACATTCGGGTTAGGATCCTTCTGCTTGTTTTTATGACTCTCGTGTATCTATCACCCCATCATTCCGGTGCCCTCACACTGTGATGTAACAGAAAATGCACCAAATGTGGGGGCGCAACCTCAGATAAGGCTCGATGTGCATGAATCTGGAATCTGTCCGGGGCTCGCAGCAAACGCGGCCAAGGGCAATTTACGGAGTCGTAATGGATGTGGAAGCTGAAGAGAGAAAGCGATTCCTGGGTGAGGTGCCTGCTGGCGAGATCGTGAGGAGGAGGCCTAACCTGGGCTGCCACGTTACCGGCATCAGAATCGTCCGGCAGGCCGCCTGAATGAAAGTGTGGGAAAGTGTTAAAAGGATGGATTACAGTCACATTGGGCTATGAACATGCCGTGCAGCCTGAGCCCATCTGAGTGGTGAGCATTGGCCACTCAGGGGAGGAGACGGGACGGGGGGGGGGGGACAGGTTGTGGATTTGAGGCTGTGGATTTGGTTTGGGAGGGGAGGGGCTTGCTGGGAGACCCCTAGCCTTTGAGCCCCCCCCCCCTCAATCCGTCTGTCTGTGTTCCAACGCAGAGGCGTGGTGCTAACTAAGCGCTAAGTGGCGGCCATACAGGCCCTCCCCACCTGGAGAAAGCAGGGTCCTGCAGGGGAAACCAGCCCTAATGAGATTAGCAGGGGCCCATTGTTCTGTCCAGACACCCCCAATACACAAAGCTGCCACATCAAGACCCGCCTCCCCTTCCCCTCTCAGGTGAACCTCACCTGGAGGGACCCCCCCTGGCTGCCTGCAGGTAATGACGCACGTTATGGATTTACACGCCGGTCACTTTCCCTAACTGCCAGGGTCTGGCCACCACACAGCGCTGAGTGACCAGTATCCGCCACAGGGCATGTTTAAATGCCATTTCATAATGGCGTTCACAGCATTTCACACGGTCCGCTCGCCTGATTTTCTGGCTAAGGGTGATGTTTGCATTGACCCTGAGAAGCAGACACATCACTGTTGGCTTTTCGGTTACTGTGAACAAGCTGTTTATTTCCCGCAGTTATCCGAACATGGTTTTGGAGAAGAACGTAGTCCAAAATCTAGCAGCTGAGTTGCATGTTAAGGCGGCGTGATGCGTGGTGGCGCTGCAGTCGCCGCTGTACCCGACACCTCCGGGCTGTGGGCTTCCTTCCCATGGTCACAGAACACAGATGAGTAACAGCATTTGAGATTTTTTGTAAGAAGATAAATTTGCTAAATTGTGGCACCCTGAGCTGACTCAGCGCGAGGAGTTTGGTCATCGACAGCCATGTGATTTTTCTGAAAACTGAAGACACAGAAACAGCAAATCAGTTCCTGACAGTTTTCAACTTATTAAATCCTTTCGAAGGGTCATCTCGCATATGGCTTCCACGGACTGGAATTAATATTAAGCCATGAAAACACAGCTAACTATACTTACTTAGTGGGTACTTGGGTAGCTCGTAGATTATGTCTATGAGATTATAGTGCCTGTGTTTTAGCCCCCTACTGGGTACGGTGGTGTTTGCATGAATAACTAATTAGCACTCTCTGTGTCCATCTTGGGACAGTCCGAGGCCCATCCGTTCCCCATCCACATTTGTTTAAAACTCTCCTAGCAGTTCATAAAGGTGTACTTCCTCCGGGCCCCTTCCTGTGGGGATCGGTATCAAGGCTCTGCTAAGTCTCTTTGATTTTGCCCTCTGTCCAATGAGGCACAACCTTGGACGTCCCCCGCCCCCCTACTGTGCCACTTCAAAGGCTGGGAATGGCCCTGCAGGCTCCGCCCCCTGCGGGACTCTCCTTAAAAGCAGGGGGCATACTTTCCTCTAGGTCCAGAGACCTTACAGACCTTAAACTGCTCACGCTCCTTTCCTGGCTCACCTTGAGGACTAGACTAGCCCCCCAACCATTGTAAAGGTGGGATGTACAAAGCTTGGGATTCTGATCACTGGAATTGACCACTGGACTTCATCCATACCTCTCTGGCCTCTGCTATTTGGCCTTCCCTGGAAAACAGACATTTTGGATTTGCCTTCCTTCTGTAATAATAAGGGATGCAGCCCATTCGAGGTGAGTGTATTGGCTTGTTTCTGTCTTTCAGATTTTTTGTCATTTTTTTTGACTGTTGGATAGTAAAGCTCATAACTATACTGTCATAAAACTTCATCTCTTGTAAGACATTAAATATAAAGTGTGATTGGTTGTCTACTGATGTTTCTGTTGACTAGTCACCTCTCTTTGGTTTTGGTAACAGCAATGTGCCCCCTAAATCCTTACTTCTGTTTCCTAGATTTGAAGCCAAATTTCAGTGTCCCCCCACCAACTTCTTCCATGACGGGGGGTCCGGATGCCTATCACCAAAGCAACGTCCGAATGACACTGGAAGATCCCGAGCTCTGGAAGTCCTTCCATGAGATCGGAACGGAGATGATCATTACCAAGCCGGGCAGGTAAGGGAATGAGCCGACCCTGCATCAGGAAGATAATCCATTATGAGGTCAGATAGAAATGCTAATGCATGTCAAGGCAATTTATTCTTGAGTCTCCCAAGGATGAGCAGAATGGGTAACCAAACTGTGGAAATGTGTGTCTCTTTCAGGAGGATGTTCCCCCACTGCAAGATCAGCCTCACTGGACTGCTGCCCTACGCCAAGTACATAATGTTGGTCGATATGTTTCCTGTCGATTCCTTCAGATATAAGGTGAGTAGCGCGCTGCTGAAGACCGTCGACAGGTTGTAAAGCCTCAGCTCAGATTGTCGTTGTCCAGAAAGAGCCAGTGAGATTAATACATTCAGTCCAACACTGCCTGTTCAAATGAGCAAAATGATAAAAACCAGCAGGACCAGTGGGCCTTCAGCTTCTGTCTCCACTATGTCTCCTGCCCAGTCCCCATGCGAGCTGCCACTATTCGTCATGGAACATCAAAGGACATTGTCTCTTCCTGTTTTTTCTAACCCCTGCTGGGTGCCACATCACATGCCTTCTCTTCCCTGCCCCTCTCCATGGGTGGTACAGTCCTAAGTAAACAAGGGACCACCATCACTCAGAATCTACCTTTATCTCCCTAACATGTCTGCCAATGAAATTTAGATTACATATAGTTCTGGTTGAGAGGAGCACATTTTCATGTGACCTGTGAATGCTAACAGTGTTTTTACCCCAAAAAGTGGAACAAGGACAAGTGGGAGGTGGCTGGGAAGGCTGAGCCGCAGCCACCGTGCCGGACCTATGTCCACCCAGACTCACCGGCGCCTGGCAGCCATTGGATGAAGCAACCTGTGTCCTTCCTGAAGCTCAAGCTGACCAACAATACACTAGACCAGCATGGCCATGTGAGTGCCTCTGCCCATCCACTTCCATCCATGACCCCCATAGCGACGACAAAGGACCCTTAGATCAGAAGAACTTTCCCAGTCTTAGTAGGCAAAGCTCTTGTTGACAACTGAAATTATCTCAACATTTGACAGTAAGAACTTACTTGCATGTTTCAGCTAGACAATTTGCCTAAAGGTTGGCACCCGCTAACCTATCTCATTCTACTCTGCAGATCATCCTTCATTCCATGCACAGATATCACCCACGTTTCCACATCGTCCAGGCCGATGACCTCTTCAGCGTCCGCTGGAGTGTCTTCCAGACCTTCACTTTCACCGAAACAACCTTCACGGCTGTCACAGCCTACCAGAACACCAAAGTGAGACCCCACTCTGTTCTGTTCTTCACTAATGCTTGTAGGATGTAGTTCCAAGCCCCAGTATGTTCTTTATAGCACCCCGCTCGAGGAAACCTCTTACGGCAGACAAACTGTATGTGTAATATTCTATCTGAACCTTTTACCCAAGGCAACCTATAAATACTGGTACAAAAAGTACCGCAGTGTGTGTTGGGTAAATTCTTAATGCAATATTTACTACTGGTCCTAAAATCAGCAAAAATAATCAAAACCCAAAATCTTTACTATGATTTTGTAATCTTGTTGTTGTAGCTTGTATTTGGTATATTTTTCTGAATAGTTTTAAATGTGAGCAATATGTGCTGTATAGTGATTTTGTATCTTTTGATGTTTAGATAACCAAACTGAAGATAGACCACAATCCTTTTGCCAAAGGTTTCAGAGATGAAGGCACCAACACAAAAAGGTAAGTTCCAGATGAGTTCTCCAGTGCTCTGGTGATTATTTATTCTTTTCTGTGGGTTACATGACTGTCCTTTGTGTCACTTATACAGGCGTGCACACAGGAGTCACTCCTACACAGAGAGGCCTGCCAAAAAACCAAATACGGTGAACAAGGATTCAGAACACGGCTCTCCAGGTACAGCCCTTGGCAGTCCCGAGGGGGCAATCTCCAGCTGCTCTCCTCGCCTTTTCACGTACCTGAAACTCACCAGCAGTGCCGTCCGCCTATTTTCCCGCACAGATTTTCGTGGCTCGCCATACGAAGCCTTTGAGGAGGATCGGCACCGTCCCTCAGAGCTGACCAAGAGTAAAGACGGCACCACAGTGAAAGAGGAGCGCTACTCTCCCTGGGGGGCTGAGCAGGATACCCAGTTAGGTCTGCGCACCGAATCTCCAGTCGGCACCGATGCCCGAGACGTCTATGGCACGGAACAACTAGTGCCCGCAGTGGCGTCCTACCAGCCATACAGGTATGCACCTCATCACAAACCCAACAGGTTCACACAAGGGTATAACTGGGGTTGAGCATTGGGGGGAGGGGGGGAGTTGAGGTCTCCACCTGTTTAAGGGGGTCCAGGAGGTTGTATTGGCTGGTTTTGAGTACTGCGGGTTACAACTCCCCTATCCCTCCCATGATTTATGTCAATGAGCTCAGAAACTCTTCACACACCCTGATCATAAGTCACCAGTAAAATTGGGCTGTGGGACGACCATGACTCATCCATCTTGTACCCAAGATGATGTGAAGCTGGGGCCTTGATTACCAAAATATTGGCAAACCCAGCGCAGGTAGACAGCTCAGCCAACCATATGACCATCTATATCTCTAACGCACAGGGTCCATGGTTATGGGAGGTCGTCCTCATCTTCCTCCAGTGTCGGCAGTATCACGGGCCGCCCTGGGTATGAGTCCCGGGTTCCCGACGTGGATGAAGCACCCAAGGCTCACCCCAGCCTGGACATGGGATCCGCCCTCAGTACCTCACAGCTCCCTACCAGCTCTCCCCAGGACTACACTGGTGCCCTTAACGTGGCTGTGACCCCGACAGGGAAGCCAGCAATGCTGGGCCACACCTTGTACACCCCTTATGGTGCTGAGCAGGCGCTTGGCCAGTGGGGTGGCCCCACCCCTGGGCAGTACCCTGCTCCAACCGCCCACCACCTCCCTGCAGAGTACAGTGCCCCTGCCATGCACCATGGCTATCACCACGGCAACATAGCTGACTGGAGCCAATACCCACTCTTCTCCTACTCGTGCTGGTGACTGCCACACAGATGAAGGACGCAAGCCATCCAGTGGTGAGGTGTGTTCCAGGTGTCTGGGCCGAGATACAGACTCGTCTACTGGGGCTGAAACCATGGCAGACTTAACAACGAGAACTCTGCCCAATTGCTGCTGACCACCCAAGCAATCTTCAGCATGATTGGTCTCCCCAAGGACCGATGCTTTTCTGAGGAGACCTCTGCACCCCTTCCACGGTCCATGCACTCTGGTCAGCTCTGGCACCTTTCTTCCAAAGACAACAAAAATGGGTTCTAATGGAGACAGATCAGTACCAAAGGGGACTTGTATGTCTCTTCATTTTATTTATTTAGTGACTCCATTTGTGTTCATCCTATGAAATAGTACTATTTTGTAAAGAGAACCAACAATATTTGTTTGGTGTAAATTTAGTGTAAATTGTTTTATTTGAGATTGTAATAATATGAAGAGGTAATTAAAACTGTGTTTTCACCTTATAGAGTTTACATAATGTGTCATTTCTGTTGTGTGAAAAGCTCCTGTGTAACTTATTCATCGTTCACATTTGTTTTCTCCAAAGGCAATGAATAATTTAGTTTCTGGAATTCTCCAGGATTTAGGAGACCATCTTTGCATATGAAGCTTTCTTCTGCTGCACTGGATAAAGCTTTGTCTCATAAGAGACACGATGAATAAAACAGCTTTGAGTAATGTTTCAATACTGCATCTGTGTCTTCTTAATTAATCAATACAGATGCTATCCACAAGCTTCAGATCTTGTAGCATTTACACCTCGATTTTAGCTGTTAGCAACTTGCTGGGATGTTTTATTGAAGGACTGGGAGTTTGAATCCTGCCTCCTCTCCTTGTGTGTGGAATTTATATGTTCTTCTCATGTTGCGTTGGTTTCTTCCTGCAGTCCAGAGTGAATTTGGGGTTAACTTGCATCTCTAAAATGTCCATAGTGTATGACTGTATGTGTGCCATGCAATGGGCTGTCATCTTGTCCAAAGTTTATCCCAACTGTGCTGCATGGGATGGGATCCACGTCCCCACAACCCTTAAATGACTAAGCAGTAGGAAGATGGGTGAATTTTTTGCGGAAGTAAATTAGGGTATCGGCCGGATCAGGGCTGTAAAAGTGTAAACTCATGAGACTCGGAACAGATGACCTTAACCTCTTTGCTGCTACTCTACAGACTGCTATGTTTCCATTTGGTGGAAGGAGCAGGAACCTTTGGATTATTTGGGGGTGGGGGGGGGATGCAGCAGACCTGATGTGTTAACTGGCTTAGCTGATGAGCGTAATTAGGAAGGGGGTGTCAGATCCTAAATGAGTTTGTGTCTTGTTTCCTCCTCGGGAATAGTTGTGAAATGCGTACTGGGGGGGCACATAGTACCCTCTGTCCAACCCCCCACCCACCCCATACTGATTCAGCCTAGTGGGCATCCTGCACCAAAGCATCGGAGCAGCCAGATGATTTACATGACAGTCTGGTCATGCCTCACTCACAGAATCTTCCACTGTACCTCACAAACTGTACAGTAAATCAGCCTATGCATGTAAACAATGTTTGCCAACCAACCTGTTGAATAAAGGTCAGTGGTGCAGTGGTTAGCACTGTCACTTCACACCACTAGAGCCTTGGTTCAAGTCTCTGTTCTATGTGTGTGGAGCTTGCATGTTCTCCCTGTAGGGTTTCCTCTGGGCACTCTGGTTTCCCCCCACAGTCCAAAAACACACTGAGCTTAATTGGAGTTACTAGATTGCCCATAGGGGTGTGTGATTGGGTTGGTGCCCCACCCTGCCTCGTGTCTGTAGGCTCCAGACCCCCTGCGACCCTGAACAGAGTAAGTGGTTTCAGAAAATGGATGAAGGGGAGTGATGGGACTTCAATTCTTTTTGTGCTAATCATTTGGGATTGTCGCAATTCTTCACTATGTTTACGGTGTACTACATATTGCATAGCACTGTATCTATGTATTTATTGTGATAATTGTAATTGTATTTTTTGTTACTGCACATCCATTTTAATTTATACGTGCACCTTAAATAATCTGTACTTCTTGTCTGTGTTTCGTGTTAATTTGTGTCTAGAAGGACATAAAGATTTTCCTTGCATAGTGAATTGATTGTTTACTGCACATATGACTAATAAACACATCTTAAATGTACTCAGGAATTGTTTGAGGAATTGATGAAATATACTCACAAATCACAATTACACCCTGACCACTGACTCTGTTTTAAACAGATAAAATATCAACACATTTGATTTATTTTATCGATATTAGTGTCCGACATGGTGCATTGTAAGTTTGTTTTAGTGAAGGGAAATTTTCAGCCCCACAGACCAACTTCATAGAGGCTTATGAGCAGTTTTTAGGTGACAGTAGCAAGATCAAAGATAAGACCATGGACATCGACAATCAAATCCATAAGTCATCACGTCCTGAATGTAAGATCTTTAAGCGAGATCTTTGTTTTCCACATGTATGACAGGCTGATGTAAAAGTGGTTAAAGTCGGGGGGTTTCAGGCCAGGGGGTGTATGTGGAAGGGCCACGCAGAGCCATCAGGCGAGATGTGGTGGTTCTCTCCTGCACGGATGTGAACCTCTTATGGCTGCTTTAAGAAGCAGAGACACGGGGCTCAGAACGAAGTACCCCCCCCCCAGTGTCCTTTTTATTCCCCTCAATTCATTATGGTTTTCTTTAAGCCATTATCCCACCACTGCCACTCGACTGTGCAGTCTACGATAAGACCTCTTCAGTGGCCGGTCCAACAAACTGGTCTCCATTCCGAACAAACTGGGACTACTGTATGGGATGGTGTGAGGCTCTGTGCATGGGTCAAATCCCGTGGTAGGCAGAGTGACGTCACTGTCAGGCCCTCGAAGGGCCCGAAACCCCCAAATCCGGGACCAGCTGACTCTGCTACCTCAACTGTATGTCATTCAGGATAAAAGTGTCTTCTAAATAAATGTAAAGGGTCATGGTCTAACATGACCAACCCTGATCATCTCCAGCCTGCTGACCCACCGTATGAGAAGTAAAAAGGAGAACAGAGAGACCACAAGAGGAGCTCTGAACTAAGGAGGTCTTTAGACTGCTTCAGGCTCTCAGGTACAGATCACAGATGCAGAGCCCGATGATTAATTAGATATTAATTGATTAGAGAGGTAACAATACCAGACCCACATCAAAGAATGTGCCACTAAAGAAGTATGGGAGATATTGCTGTGCAAAGGTGTGTATGCTAAACTGACACAACCCCCATTCATAATTTAAATGGACATCCAAAAAGCTGTCTTTTGCGAGGGTGGGGTAGGGGTGGGGGGTCCTTGGGGGTTTGAATGGCTGACTGGTGAAGGATAATGGAGGGAGGGTGGGATGATTCACAGATCCCACATCCTGTGTTTGTTTCCACAGAGCTTGTGTCCATACAGGATAACTGCATGTTGAGAAAGGGACACGTCATGTACTGATTCTGGGGGGGGGAGGCAGTCGGTCCTTGTGCTCAGTGGCCTTATACTCTCTGCTTGTGGGGGATGCTGGATGAGGGAGTGACTGGGGTTCAAGGGGTCAGACACGTTATTTTCCTGGCTGTAAACGTGTGAACGACTTAATGTAAACATACAGAGGTATATCCGACAGTAGTGCACCAGACGGATAAACAAAATCATGGTTACATCCATGTGGGGGACAAGGCCAAACCCATCCCTTCATAATTAAAAGCCCAGGTAAGAGCCACACCACAGCATGAAATCTTAAAAAATGTGCTTCTCCCACTTGTGAAACAGTTATACTCATGGCTGATGATGTAAGGATGTGTGAGTGGATGTGACACGTACTCTTCGGGTGGCTAAGGAACATGTTCTGGCCGGTGATCTGCCTCATAACGACTTTACTCTCCCCCCTCCTGTGCTTTTGCTGAGCCTCTGGGGGGTCCCTTTGTAGGCAGAAGGGCAAACAAGCAGCCAAACATGAATATCGATCAAGAGTATCGTTCTGGGAACAGGTGAATAGGCTTCTTAGTGACCAAAAAACAAAACAATACAACAGAGGAATCTTAATATCAGTTCTTGGCACAAAGATGATAAATATGAGCGATGTCTCAGGCAGTCTTGGTGAATCCATCCACCTTCTTAAGGCTCATTGACACTTCTGTGTAAAATCTACTCCATAAGTAGCTGTGTACCCAACGCCATAGCCTGACACGCACCTCTACGTGGTCACCTATGATGCAGAATTTACACAGAAGTATAAATCAGCCGTCACCCTGGTCTGTGTCAGAGGCAGCCTGGAGTCTATCCCAGGCAGCATAAGGCACGAGGCTGGGGTTCACACAGTCCATCACAGGACACACACAGTCATACACTGCAGGCAATTTAGAGATTCCAGTCAGCCAAATGCACGTCTTTGGACTCCAGGAAAATATGTGTTCCACGCATACAGAGATGAGACTGAAACCCTAAACCCTGAAGGTGTGAGCAGACAGCATCAGTCACTGTGCCACACTGTGCAAATCCTCACTTACAAAACCTAGTGGATCCTACATGATTTATTTGCAACAAAAAAAATGTACAGCTCGGAAATTTACAAACACAACATTTGTGTGGCTATACCTGTAACAGCATGAACAAAATTTTGAAATTCATGAGACTGAAAAATCCAGGTTACAGTAGAAAATGCCACATATCTAGGTTGTGTAAACAGTGTAGCATGGCTTATCTGACTTTCTCCACAGGAGGGTGAGACAAGAGAGCATGTTTATCAAGTGCTTAAGAGCCACCAGTGGACAAACAACATCAAAGGCAACATCTCCTTGGAGAAGCCAGCTGTACCTTGGATGACAATGGTATCCATGGAGAAAACAACCATACCTTTGATGACAGTCATCTCCCTGGAATAAACAGCTCCTAAAGAGAACTTAGATATACCTTAGACCGCGACATCACCAGATGTAACCATGGAGACAGTTGCACCTCAGATGCCAATTGAGATGTTATCTGTTACAATACAGTGAAAAGGAAATCAGGTAAACGGTCAGCTAATACATGAAACTTGGACCCAGAGGGTTAGGGCAGGGGTGTCAAACTGCAGTCCTGGGGGGCCGGAGCCCTGTGTAGCTTGGTTTTTCCCTAGTTCCACCACAAATGATTCAGCTCAAGAGCTGTGTGGTAATTAGCACAAGGAGGTCTAAGGAATTGAATCAGGTGTGTTAACTGAGGGAAAATCAAAACATGTGCAGGACTCCAGCGCTCCAGGACTGGAATGTGACACCCCTGGGTTAGGGCATACATGAAGTTTCTTCAGTATGTGAGCTGCATTCGAGGGATATATGGATAATCCAGCGAGGGCGGAGAGCAATCCAGTGCTGAGCTGGAAGAAGGCGGACAAGGGTGGGCACTGCGGGGCAGCTGGAGGAAAGCTAAGCATGGTCAAGCATATATAAGGGGGGGTTTAAAATGTTCCTGTTAGAAGTAGGGGGTGAGGAGCTTTTGTGGAATGGTCACATGGTTGGCAGGGCAGCCTCGCCAGGTAAGTCCAGACACTGCCTTCTCACCAGCATGCTAATGATGAGCAGGCGGCCGGCCCTCTGCTCCCCCCATCCTGTCAGAGAGATAGGCCTGCCCGCTCACACGCCGCACACGCGTTATTATGGGCTGCCACACCTCTCCCAATAATCTCCCAACACCAAGACGGCAAGCTGACCTTTCACAAGAACAATGTTACAGCACAATAATACGTCAAGTGCCTTTTCTGTTTATCTTTGTTCAGAACATCTCACAGCCCTTTTTATGGTTTATTTACCCAGTAGTGGAGCAAACCTCACCATTTTTAATACCTTAAAACTTTACCCAAATTCACACAACTGTATATCTGACCAAACAATTCAGGTAAAAATCACTTTCTTCATGATATGACGCTAGTAATATCTAATAATAAAAAGAAAATCAAGCAGATTGCAAGTCGGTGCTTACTTAGCAACCATTTCATGCAAACAGTAGCTCGCTTAAGGGTACAACAACCTCTCTTGGGATGTGGATTTGCGCCATTTCAAACTCAGACCCAGTTCCCAGCCTCCTAACTACTAAACATGGTGCTGCTTGCTTCAGAGCATTGAAACATGTTTCTGTCAGGAGAGCAGAAGGTTGATTAGTGGACACGGCCCAAGCGCCAAGAATGAATGTATAAATGCATTAAAATTCAGTGCAGTAATATAAGATATGCAAAGCAATGGAGCTGCATAGACAGGATAAAGTGAAGTTTGACTGTACCCAGGGCAATCAGCCAAAACAGTCAAAGAACTAAAAAACAACTAGCTCTAAAACCAAGAGTCTATGGGAAAATCTTCCATAAGTGATTATCCAGTGCAAGGTCACAGGCAGCCTGGAACCCAACCCAGGATGCACAGGATACAAGGCAGGAAGGAATACCAGTCCATAACAGGGTACATCACAGAAGGGCAACTCAGAGACACCAACATCAACCTAAGATATATGTCTTGGACTGCAGTGAAGAAGCAAATTTCCTAAAAGAATGAACACTGAGGAGAACATGCAAATATATCAGGACAGGAATCAAACCCACATCCCTGGAGGCCACTGAGTCACTGCATGCTGGCGAGAGCTACAAGTTCCCAAATAGAAGTTATGCTGCAGGGAAGTCAAGCATGAGACCTTATGGACAGTCGCCACATGTAACAGTCTTGCAAGGGGATAACTGAAGGTATCAAAGCTCCAGGACCCTCCAGACCTGCAGGTCAAGCCACAACACCGCACCCCACGGAGCTACTGACATAGCATCAGCAAGCCCAACATCGCTGTAATTACACCCAGGGTCCTTAGTGGCTGGTGTCCATTGTACATGTTCCAGTGGGGGGGGGGGGGGGGAGGCAGAGTCACAATGAAACCAACGAGCCTCCAAGTGCCCTGATAATGGACAACAAAGCAGCCTGAATCGATTGCCAGCATAACGAATGAATCGGATCCATTTCCATGAGTCCCAGGGTGGTAGTCTGGCAATGAATTGGCCTTGTTGTTTAATGGCACCTATCTAATGCCTGTTTTAGGAACACAAGATGGTGTGGATGTGTCTGTGGTCTGCCTTGGGGGTCACTTAGCAAACAGCACTTCACACTAACAAACGGCCAACGACGTTTCCGTCCCTGTGCCTCAGCGTGGAAGAACCTGCCGCGTCAATGCAGACGCCGTGGACAGAACCGTCAGCAGGGAAGGACAGAGCGGGAAGCACAAAGCTCACAATGTGGTACGCGGTAGTGAAGATCCAGCGAGACACAGAGACGGATCAACCGTTAACTGCTTGCCCAAAAATGAACATTTTATATATTAAAGCAATTGAAACAAACCACATTCTGTCTCAGTATCTACAGTACAATTGCAGGACTGCTCCCGGAGTTATGAAGACCCAGAACTCTACCTGTCTCATGTCATCACACCCAGAAAATACCATCACAAATATAAATGAAAATCAAAACTAGGTAATATAAAAACAGGAAGTGGAGAGAGAGAGAGGCCACACAAGAGCACAGGGCAGAGGCTGACCCAGTTGTTGTTTTTTTTTTTTTTTTTTTTTTTTTTTTTTTGGGGGGGGGGGGGGGTTCCAGACAGCTGCAGATAAAACAGATGAGCCTCAGAGGTGGGGTGGAGTTGGGGTTGGGGGGCTCTTAATGCAGAGGAAGTCAACCTTCATAAAGTCAGTGGTGCATACAGCCAAATGGGGAGGAACTGCTGGAGACAGGGCAGGGGGAGAGAACAGAAGTAAGCAGGACATACCCCCCCTTAATCAGCCACTCAGCACTACCACTCTAATCAATCGACCAACCCCCAGCTCCAAAACCATTGCTGTAAATAAGGCTGAAGAGCTGGACTTGTGAACAAAAGGTTGCAGGTTGAAGTGCTGGGAGATTAACCAGCTGTTGCACCCTAAATTTAAGGAGGATCACAGTGAAGAGGAAGATGCATAACTGTGAGTGATCTGTGCTTGAATGTATAAAAACAATAAGTCATTTGCAACTGACTCAAGTTAAAAGGTCACTGTTGTCACTAGAGCATGGCCACAGCTGCACAGTGAGTAAAAGTGTCAAACAGCTGCAATTGAAAAGTAAATGAAACACATAATGTTGCCCATTTATTGGTTTTAGGGAATGCAGAGAACCACTGATAAGCATTTTGTTATTCTGTGTCACTTTCCTTATGTTTCATATGTAAGTTGTATTATTGGGAAATCTAACTGTTATCGCCAACTCGACTGTCTAGTTTATGGATGACTATTTATAGGTTTAAGTAAGTATTGGTATTTTAAAGACACATTTACAAGTTGCATCATAAGACTAATGGAAATGAATTGCCATTTTGTCTTTCTAATGGGCTGTAAAATTGTTCGTTCATGATTTATTTATACATAAAATCCGATTTTGCTAAATATACATTCTCTACAGGTATACTGTTGGGTGACATACGGCCCCCTTGTGGTCAGACGGCTGCATTGCCGAAAACTGGACGACGGCAACAGGCAGGACATCAGCAAGCTGCTAGAGGGTTGGGGTGATGGGGGGCATCAGCGGCCCATCAGTCTTTAATTTTAGTTTTTTACTTAAAACTTTATCTTAAAACAGACAAAAACATAATGAATAAGTTATGTTACAGCTTATTTTGGAGTCAGTGCCCCCGTCGACAATTTCTAACGCCAATAAACGACGTCCATTACAAACGACGCCTCAGCCCTCCCCCAGTTAGAATCGTGGGCCCGGCTGTCAGATCTGCTGCTTCGCTGACGCTGATCATCTCATGGGACTTTTACTTATTATGAACTTCATAACTTTGTATCTGCAACACATCTCGTAGTATTTAAAAAAAATGAACAAGTATTATACAATGTGGTCGACTTATTTTACCTGTTACGTAAACGGTGTAACCAACACATTCAAGAAAACAGCCTAGCTAAGCAACGTAGTTACGTTGTATTATCTATCTAGTCACATAACAAAAATCACTATGCAGCACATAATTTATAATATAATAGTCTTGGTCATGCAAACGAGCCGTATAATGCTTCTCCGTGGAATTAACCCGGTGTTCTGACAAAACGTCCTACTTTTTCAAAACATGCTACCGTAGTGCTAATCGATAGCTCTAACCCTAACCCCCCAAGAACCCCTAACCCCCCAAGAACCCCAAACCCCTAAAACCTAACCCTAATCCCAAAACGGTGGAACTGGACATGCGCAGAAAGGCTCGATAGCACGTCTCGATAGGTAGGATGTTTTGTCACCGGATCAAAACCCAACAGCTGAGGTCTTATTAATGAGAGAGGATCGACGTACTGCAGCCCATCAAAAATACACGACCCGGCCGCTGGGGGCACTATAGCAGCTACTGACACAAACACTGAAAGTAAACAGACTGGCAGCTCTATCCAGAGGGCAGAATGGTTTCTTATTGAACTTCATTCTCCACAAATATATGAAAAATAAAAATGGAAACTTTCGCTGATAAGAAAAACTGTGCATGTCTATTGCTTATTGTATGGTATACATATATTTTGATCTAGGACGACATTGACTTTATAATTGACATGTATTGTTTATACTCAGGAGTATAGTATTTTTTTTTCCAATGGCCATTAGTAGACTGGATACAAACAAGCACTGTTAAATCTGACTAAACAACTCTTGGTTACTACTGTGCATACATCCTGCTGCTATTTTCGTGCAATACCTTCAGTGGAACGGCATCTTTCATTTTTGTTATTGTGGGCGAGTGCAATTTCAATTCAAACTTTTCTATTTGTTTTTCCTTGTGAGATATACTCACAAGAGATGAGGTGATACTGTTTTTGTTACTCCGTACTGTTGCCGTCTGATTTTTTATGCACCCAGCTGGAGTAGTACTCATGATTTCGTTGTAAATTTTACAATGACAATAAAGGCCTTCTATTCTATGCACTATTCAAAAGCCGGATGTTTGCTTAACTAGACATTGGGTCTTCATAAAAAGGAAAACAGCAAGTGTCGAGATACGTAACTGCAACCTTCGTCTCAAACTCATCAAGATGATAAACTACTATGCTAGTAGTTAAAGAGTCGGTTTCCTGATGTGAGATGAGTCGAGCCACCCGTGATGTACAGAAAGGCACCCAAATACTAACGGCCACCGTCCTTCTGGAAAGTTCCCGCATGGCGTTGCTCGGGCATTCGACTAGGAGCCTCGACCTTGAAAAGTTTCTCGCTGACGCTCGTCAGTCTCCACAGCTCCGTTTATAGATTCTCATTAGAAATCCTTAATTGCTCGCCATCCCCCCTCAGGGCAAGTCCACAAAGCAGCAGTTGTGTTCCAATTTGTGTTATAATAAGTGTTTATAACCGCTGTGCTCCATTTCAGAGTCCCCATCTGCCGAAACGACGTACAAATGAACAAAAGCACACACAAACTACAAGTTAACACTTTTATTTACTTGCACTGTACATGAGTTTACACACACACGTTACCAACCATGTGATGCATGTAAATGTAAGAAAATAAAAGGCACAATTTAGTTTTTTTTAATAAAATATAAACAAAAAGCACAGTAATACTGTTAATGTCAAAAGGCATATAGTTCAATCCTCAATGTTTTTAAAAGAAATTAAAATACCTATTTTTTTAAAAACTAGAAACTGTAATATTGCTTGATCCGAAGGACTAAAGAGATGAGGAACTGCACAAGTAATGATAAGGCGATTCCCGGCAGATGGAACGCGTAGCTTGGTTTTAAAAAGCGGGTCAGAGCATCATGCAAGCCAGCCACTTGCAGGCGATCTCCATTTTTTTCAGAATTAAAAGCGGTATCCTCGGGCTGAGGCTCCTGCGGGTTCGTCGCCGTTAGTTTAGTGCACGATACAAGAAGCTAGCGGGTTAAGGATGGGGCATCGCATCCTGCAGTAAGGATCTAGCGGGAAAATAGGGGGAAAGCTCGGGAGATTGATGGCACAGGTCGTATTTTTTTTTTATCATGAAGAGCATAACGTGACAGCCTACAAAAACGACTTCAGTCAGATGGGACATGACGCCTGTTTACTGTTCATATCAGGTCAAAACCCGAATTAGATTTCAGCGCTCCGGCAGTCTGCCTTTAAAGATATTCATATTTTCACAGCAAGTCGCCCCCACATTGTTGCGGGTTTATATCTGGTATGAACACGTAAATCTTAAAACAAGCAGGGGTTTTAGGCAGAAGGGGAGGCTGACACGTCTGCTTTAACCCGATGCAGTGCATAAACAGCCGCGAATACGGCGCATCTTAACGTTTATTCCCCCGCGCGATTTAAACCAACTGGACTGTTTCAAGTCATCCTTTCACTACTAAAACCAAACTGGCAGCAGAAAGAAAAAAACGTCACCGAGTAGGAAATGCTTTACAACTAGTTCCGTGCTAAATGCCACTAGTTCTGCTTTTACTGCAACCAGCGGCCTTATGAAAGCAGTAACGTCCAGTTGGTGTGAATATTCGCGCAACTAGGTATAAGGCGATGTAGTCTGGGGTGGGGGATTAAAGTTCGTGAGCTGGGTTTCTGCGGTTTCATAATTTCCGTGTTTTCCCAGTTTCAGCATTTTCAGTCCGGGCAGAAGGGTCTCCATTGAACCTACAACATCCCCCCAGTTGCGACTCCATCAACGCCACACTTGGGATGAGTCCTCCTCATTCAAACCCAAGGATGTGTCCGCAAAGATATAAAAACCATCACCTGCATCACGTGCCCACATACGCGCTCTCACGTGCTTTAGCGTCACCGGTGCTGCACGAGACCATGGGACCGTTGCTTTATTTCGAGTTTTTCCTTTTCTCTTTTTTAACTTTCACTGTTTAAAAGCTTCCCTGGTTGACTAGCGAAGCCAGACTTGTAATCTTACCTGCAAAAGCTCAGGCAGCTTGAAGGAAGAAAAAAAATAGCATACCAAACATTGCACCAGAGCAACAGTGCACACTTCACCTGATACTGGTGAAAGTGGGGGGGTTTGGTGGGTGGGTGAACCTGTGGCTAGGCAACAGGTAAACGGCTGTTTTGAGGAGCAGAGCTTGGGAGCAGCGGCTAGCGAACACTGATTTCCATGAACGTCATGTAAACAGCTGCGTTCCCCACAGCGGTACGGCACGCCACGGCCGATGGCGGAGGGAGTCGGGAGGGCACGGGGCGCCGTCTCATTCGTTCTCGTCCGGATTCTGTGGGTCGATTATTTTCACATGGGTGAAGGGGAAGAGCCCTTTGCGGCCATTGACCTCGCCTTCCCACTGGCCGCTAATGTTCATCCGGGTCACTTTGACCACGTCCCCCACCTGAGGAGAGGACAGCAAAATGGAAAGGGGTGGGTCACATTTCATGAAAATCTAAAAACCACTTAAAACACTTTAATTCAAATACTTCAATGAATGCATGAATGGATGCACAATACCACTAAACACCATTTTTGCATCATCCAGTGTTTTGCATGCATGGAAAATATGACTTCAGATTAGCCTGGATCGACCAACCCCCCCCCCCCCCCCCAAAAAAAAAAGGTTTTGCATGGTTCATAAGGGTACAAGGACATCCATCTATATCCTGCTGGAAGGTCATTTGATGCTGTTAAAACAATGTGTTACAAATGTAATAAGCTATTTAAAAAAAGTAGGCTGATCATTATGCTACATGAGCTTGTGATTAGGATCTCTGTGAATCCATACCTAGCAGCACACAGACACCGCACTTCAATGGAACAATTTGGAAGAGTAAATACTCCCATGGTTACTCACCCCAACAGACAAAACACTTAACAGCGGTCTGAAGAAATGAGACCATGGGATTTGGAGGCTTTCCCCCCTATTGAATATTAGCAGGTCAGTCTCTTATATGAGACTGAAATACTTCACTGGTACCAAGCAGGAAATTCTGGGAGGCTGGGGATAATCAGGGGAGACTGAGAATAGTCTACCACTACCAGAAATTATGCAGTCAAAATTCAAGAATTTGGGTAATTTACAGGGGTCAGTATAGATGCAGTGCAATCACAGAGGCTCGCTTTGCATGAACCACCTTCTTAATCATAGTATCTACTGTTAATATCTACTAAATCTAGTATCTACAACTATTTTGTGCATTGACATTGGGCCCTGTCCTGTGTTCTGGTGAGCCTTTAGAACTAGAACCAGCAAAATCCAGCAGTCATCCACATGCCGTATGTGGCAGGTCAATGTCATTTAATCTTCCTAGTTATGTGTCACAGATCCCTGTACAGTCAACGCACAGTACTAAAATTATGTATACATGGAATAATCCTGCTGCACCGTCTAGACCAGGGGTGGCCAATCTTATCCGCAAAGGGCCGGTGTGTATGCAGGTTTTTGGGATAACCTGTAGGTTAGCTGTTCAAACCCAGGTGTGAGGACTCTTTTTCCAATCAGTCCTCTAATTAGTAATCTAATTAGGGAGTTGCAGCGAAAACCCGCATACACACCGACCCTTTGCGGATAAGATTGGCCACCGCTGGTCTAGACCATTACCCTCACTTAAAGGGAAACTTCTCCTGAAATGCTGAAATAACTATGTTCATACCACAAATGAAATCACATTTTACACATCCAGATAATAGCACCACCATCAAAGTTACTGAAACCTCTAAAACCATCAGTAGATATTTCAGTATGTTTTAGAACTATATGGAGAGTAAAATATGCACATCTAGAAAGACTTAGGAGTCCAGCAGATATTGATCTATGAGAAATGCAATCTGCTTACAGCCCAATCACACCACATAATTCTTGCAACTTCGAAGATTCCTACGGATCCTAAAGACAGTGCCAGTAAAACAATCACCTGGTATCATTTACAAATTAGACCAGGCTTTCATAATTTTGTTTACTCATTTTTGTCAAAAGCAAATCAAAATAAAAAAAGCAGCTAACGTACAGAGATGCCCCGATCAACCAGCCAAGGATCGAAATCAGCCAATTTTCAGCGTGCTGGCCCAGACCGTAGACCAGTCGATCAGTTTCATGTATCTCCTATACTGAACCGGTCCATTTTACACATGTACCGGTGCAGGCGATAGCCTGATGGCCCCGTGCACACTCATAGCCACACGCTAACATATCGTTAGCGTGGAAGTTCTTCACTGTGAGTGAACATGGCACAAAGACTGCAATTTGTAATACATGTAAAGCCAAAGTAAACCGCGGGGGACCCACCATGAAAATATGGTGAAACATCAGAGGTGAACTTTAAACTGATTTTCAAACATATACTGGATAATCTTGAAAAGGAATAATAATTAAAACTGCAAAGCTAGCAAAGGTTTTTTCCTACGGCAGAGTAAAATTGTTTTAGCAAAAACTTCAACCCCCTGTGTTATATTGTCCATACAGTATGAAGGTATGAAAAAACCTGACAATCTAGCTTACTAGCGATGTAAAAATTTTATGTGCATAACGTGCGATGCTGGTATTAATATTATTTGGAAGAGAATGGCACACTTCAGTTTGATTTGGAGGTTTGTAACCTATGGATTTGTGCATTTTAAGATGAGTGAAAAGAAAAGAAAAAGATCAATGTTGTGTTATATGGTGAATTTAAACATATTGGAAAATGTTATAAGTAACTGACATTTGTTATTTAAATCTGTTGCACCTGCTTTTGTTTGGTCAAACATGTCAGATAAAGCTGGGTGTACAGCAGCTCATTTTCAGTTAATTGTTATTTGTAGAGTTTTCCAAACCAGAGCACTTTACCCTGAGACTTGTTTAAGTGAGAGAAGACCCTGTAAGTGCAGTTTGGGGGAAATTCTAAAGTATAACAATTTAATTTATTATGAAAACAAAATTTTGCATTGAAGAATTTTTAGTTTGTATATCCTGTCAATTATAATTTTCAGAAAGAAAATCGGAATCGGCAGGTCACACTTACAGAAAAAATTGGAATCGGCCAAGAAAATTGCAATCCGTGCATCTCTACTAACTAAGAATTATGGGCTTCAGATGAAAGTAAACACGAAGAAATAGGGATGTCTAAAGCTATCCCAATGCTGAACAGCTCATAGGATCACCTGCAGATAAAGACACTAATCTGATTTGAGGTCAGCCGACCAGCCTTGGACTAAATATCACATTCCCGGCGGCACATTTATTTTTTTTTCGGACTAAAATCTGTCGCGGAGCAGAAGTGATCAAGACCTGGAGGGGACAACAGTGCTCTGTGGGAGTCACACTGGGCTAACCCTAACAGGCAACGCTGGCATCCTGAGTGTTTACGCCGCAGCACTAATGCTTCTTAGCACGTGTTTTAGTGCTCCAATGTTCTAGTGCTGTGTGGCACACAAAAAATATCTACATTTTCTGACAATATGCATAATAAGCGCCCCCATTAAGCAGGATCATCACCGGTGCCCGGGGTTTCACCCACTCCACGCCAATAACCACTGCGCCACCTGCTCGCTCGGCACCTCCGATCGTTTGGTCGGGTCTGTCCAGACCCGCAGGCGATGGTGGGGAAAAAAAAAGCCCATCCGTCCTTGCTTATGATCCCCATCTGCCACCGATCACGAGGCAAGCGGCTGAATTGCTGACATTTTCATAGGTTGTTTCCCGACCCATCCAGAGCCCCAGTTCCATTTCAAGAACAGCCACAGGTTCGTTTCCAGCGCAGCTAATTTTACCAGTAACGTCATCACTTGTGAAGTTACTATGGCCCACTGCTGTACGAGGAGCAGTTAGATACTCTAGTTGGAAAATGATGTGCACTTTGAGGGGGGGAAAAAGTCAACAGCCCTCACACCCACACATGTAAATGTGTTTCATTCAGGGGGAAAAAGACCTTTAAAAATGTAATGTACATGTTCTATACACAATTTACATACTCTAAAAGTAAAAATTAGACACGCACATCGTAACTAAATTGTTTCTTCCCCCTGCGTGGTTACAAACTTATGAGTCAGCAATAAAAAGACCTTTATAAGTGCACAACCCCCCCTATCCCCCCCCCCCCAAAACACAAACATGAAGCCTGCTTAATAAAACCAGCAAAGTGAAGATTTCAAATCCACAGCTCAGTGACGACCACCTACCTGGGCATCACGAAAAAGTGCAAAATATGAGTCTGTCTGGGAAGAGAAAACCCATATATATATGTGTGTGTGTGTGTGTGTGTGTTTGTTTGTGTGTGTGTGCGCAAAGAACCTCATCCAGATGATGTGAACTTGCAAGGTATATTCTGGCCAAAGTGAACTATCCCAGCTTTATGGTTTTCATTGATTTTTTTAACTTAATGTGTCCCCTGGCTGACCACAGGCAGGCATGACTAAACCGCAAACACTCAGTAAACAGAGGCGCAGACCTGCAAACACCTTCAAGCTCTGAGCATGCAGCTCTGTGCTGATGGCGGGCTGATGGTCGAGTGGCTTCGCTGCACAATCCTGCAGCTATGCAGCTATGAATAATCTGTCTTGGGGCCCCGGCTTAATAACTTGCAGCCAGCAACGTATTTTTAGCTAACTGCAATCAGATAAGTTACTCCTCCCCCCCAGTAAAATTCTCACACCAACACCTAAAGGTAAAAACCCAAGGGCTTCAAACGCCCAGTGATAGCTAGCATATAAATCCCCCAGTGCACCCTAAAAATACACAGTGTGACCTTACTGAAGCTTCCGCTACTTTACAGTAACCTAAGGTGGGCCATCCCTACCTCTAGCGCCAGGGCAGTCCTGTCGTAGGCACAGGGCACTCTTTTCTGGATGGCCTTGGCCATGACGGGGCCGTTCTGCGTGGAGGGCAGGGGACCGGGCCCGGCCGGCAGGGGTGAGGGCGTCTGGGGCTGTGCGTACGCGTGGGCTGGCTCGGGGAACCCATAGCTGTTGGAATTACGGCTGCCATGGGGCAGGGTGCCTGGGTGAGCACTGGAGCGCACCAGCCTCTCCACGTAGGGCACAGGGATCATGCCCACACGGCCCTCTTTGTTCCGGGCGCTCCACCACTGCTCCTCCGGCTTGTCCAAGATTACTAGGATCTCGCCCTTCCGGAAGGGCAAGTCCTCGGCGTCGTTGCCCATGAAGTCGTACAGAGTCCGCACATACTCCAGGTTCTCATCCAAGCCAGTCAGCGGCATCGCTGGGCTACTGCTCACTGCGGGGTTAACATACCTGGGGGGGGGGGGGTACAGAAGGGTCAGTAAATACATGGGCAGTGTGTGGCTTAGTCTCTGTGTCTGTGATCAGAAGGTTGCTGGTCTGAGCCTCGGTCTTCGCACAATAGTCACATCGCCGTCGGGCACTTGAGCAAGGCCAGTTAATCCCCTAAAAATGTGCCAGGGGTGTGGGATAAATAGCCTGACCTTGCACTCGGATTCACCTCAAAGGACAGCAAGATAGGACTTGTGAAAAGAAGCATTCCAAATACCTGTACTTGTGCAAATGGCAAATAAAGCATCATTCAAACAGACAGGGGGGCGAGTACGACCCAACAGAACTGGGCTAAATCTGCTAGAGGCCTGCAAACCAATACAGACACACACGATCGCCTAAAAATACATAGAAAAAGGCCGCTGAAATTCCAGACCGCTCAGGAAACTTTCTTCCAGCTTCAGCAAGAACCAGCTACTGCAGTTTACAGACGTTAAGAACATATGGGCACCAACATAGCCCCAGTTCACAGGTGACGAGAATTGAGGCACACCAACGATGACTTGGCAGCAGAGGGGAATGACATCACAGGCTGGTGAAGGCCAAGCCCACCGTGACACAGGAAGCCAGGCTTTGACGTGCCAAAGACTCATGGCATCCGCCCCACCAGTGCAATTCCACATCTCGTTAGATCCTAACACCCTGCACATCACATTAAAGGCTAGACAAGGCAGTGGTCAATCCCTCAGCAAACATTCAGCTTTCCTAGCTTGCCTTGTCGCTGGCCACATCATGTTAATCTAAAGCACAGGCTGCTTGTTCATAATGTAAACTGCACAATTCATTTGCATTAAGTGACTCAATAAACTAGGATAGAGGTCTGCAGCTCCAGTCCTGGAGAGCTACTGTCCAGTAGTTTTCTAGCCTAGTTGGCTTCTGATGAGCCACACTTGTTCCTGGTATTTACCTGAGATGAGTTGGCTCATGAGAAGCCAACTAGGCTAGAAAACTACTGGGCAGTAGCTCTCCAGGACTGCAGTTGGAGACCCCTGAATTAGGATATTGGGAAATTTGCTCCAACTTATCCCTGAGTTCTGATCCAACTACTCCCCTCATGATCTACATGTTAATATGACTTGTTTGTTTAAAACCCAGGAACTCATCTATGTAAGCCTAAACGGGTATTAATATGAAGCAGAAAACGGTCTCTTGCAGTTTCCTTGGGCACAGGAAGCCTGTGACAGCAGCTGGTGCCTCTCCCGCTCTTCCTTTTCCCTTCAGCCAGTGCCATTAATGAATGAGATGCTGCCATGCTTCCTGTCCCACGAACGTGCTGCAATCGCTGGCTGAAGTGTAATGCAATGTAACAAGTGATACTTTTTTTTCCTGAGGCTTCATCTTTAACAGTCTATTTCAAAACAGGATGTTAATGTGTGCATTACACCCATGCACAGAGACATGCACATCTGAACAATCAGTTGTCATTTAGCTTTTCTGGTAAACTCTGAAGACCACAAGTACCGTAAATATTCTAAAGAAAGACGTACACTTGCATTCACCGTTATAACTATGCCAGCCATCATTGTTACGCCTGACGAAGACATACACACAATTAACTGACAGTGATTTAAATTTTTCCTCCATGCATACATTTTGTAAATTGAGCTTTTAAAAATTAACTAATCATGATGCACGTTCGTTGGCAACAACCGCCAATGAACTGCCTTCATCTGATTAGTTCATAACCAGGGACAGAAAAGACGTTTCAGGAAACTTTCGCATCGGTTTAAAAGATGCAAACTGCCAGCAACACGAAACGGTTTAGCTGCAAGTGCAGCAGGTGGACGATACCTGCACGATTGCAATATGTCAAGCAGCCAACGGGGGCCTGCCAGAGCCGGACTTAAATGTACCTGGCAGCCGGCTCTATGAGCGTTGTCGTGTCCAGGTAATGGATCTTGTAGAAGTCCAGCAGGGCGGGCAGACTGTCGAACTCCTGGTCGCCGATCTTAAACCTCTTGGTGGGCAGCGAGTTTATAATGTAGTGAGAAACCTTGGAGTTCTCCGACACCGATAGCACGTAATCGCCAGGGCAGGTGGAGGAGTCCCGGACCAAGAAGACGCCGTGTCTCTGTCCCTGCAGCCGGCTTTGCGCCTCCTGGCGCGAGACGGGACCGAAGTACCAACTGGACCGGTCCGAAGAGTCGAAGCGCGCGGATGACATGCTTCGCAAACGCAGCACGCAAACTTCCTATATATATATATATATTTTTTTTATGTATGTATACCGAACCCAAATAAATAAAGTCAAAAAACCGTGACGGGATATGAGCGGCGATGCACCGGAGCTCGCTGCAGCCCGCAGTCCAACAGAATGAGCAGCAGATCAGCGAACCGCAGATCAGTTTCCCTCTAATTTCCTTCCAAAAATATAATTCGACCCTTTATTTTTAGGGTGGTTCGCACTTAGCAATACCCTGAGCCCGCCTCGAACCTCGCGGTCCGGCCAGCTACCCCCGCCGTCCAGCCAGACGACGAGCGAGCGGCAGCTTTCACACTAACGGGGACTCCGGGCTCAGTTTCCCGGCGGACCTTCGCGGCTTATTTAGAGACTAACTAAAGCATAACGGGCCGCCCATAAACGCGCTGTTACAAAACAAAAAAATGCAACCCGTAAAACTAGCTGGCTAGCCGAGTACAGTTAACCGGGCAGCCCGTTAGGAGAAAGACTACTCCGGCCAAGCGATCCCAGTGTCGCATTGCTCCCCAGCTACTCACAGCGGTGGACCCGAGTTACACCGTCGTAACCGCGGTACAAATGTAACACCAGCTTTGTTCCCGTACACTTACAGACTTTAAAAAAGAAGTGATCAAAAATGGCGGCCTGCAATGCGCCTTCGCAAAACAAGCGAGCGGATAGTACAGATAAGGATCCCTCTCCGTGATCTGTCACTTATTAACCTGGCAGTGCCTTCCCGGGATTTATTCCCGCTCCTGTCCGCATTATTTTCACCGGAGGACGGTTTAATGTCGGCGGATCGGGCTCCCGCTCGTCGCTCGCCTTGTTGATATTGCGTACCCCTCCTGGGACCAAGCTGGAAGCGGAGAAATGGCGGACGGAGGGCGGGGCCGTGAGCTCTTACTCTAACCCGAAGAGCGCCGACGCCGGGCCAGCCGGAGCAGGGCAAAGCAGGGCAAAACAGGCCTGGGATGGCGCGCCCGGAGGGGGCCTGGCACGACCCTGCTCCAGTCCCTACGCCAGCGGCGTTACGGAGGGGCACTGTACGCAGAAATCGTAGATACCAGGCAGAAGGCGCTTTAGCTTACGTGAATTTTTTGCCGTCTGAAGTGCCTTGAGTTTGGTTTATTTCTAGGTTAATACGTGTTATTCTGCTCTGGAGAAAGTTAATCTTCCTCGTCAGCTTCACTTGCTCATCAGTCTAACTTTACTTTCCCACCTACTGACCCAAAATCCCAACACTTATAGTATTTTTTCCTTAGAGTTCGTGTAAATTAATCTGTACAATTGCTGTAATATGTTATATGTAGCCTAATTCCATGGCTAAAGCAGAACTACACTGGTTGTATTTAAATTTATTATGAATTAAAACAGGAAACATGATTTTAGTATAAGCAGATACTTGGGTTTAAATTTAACACCTCTTATTGTGACAGAGTGCAAAGCTGTAAATCCAGATTTCCTGTTAGGAGTAATAAGTCGCAAGGCGGAGAGCTGCGGATCCAGTCGTACGACTGAACTTGACCCCATTACGATGCAAGTTTCAGAAGGGATCTCCTTTCGTACATTTGAGGAGCATGCGTAACCCAGATTTGTTCAATAATGAATACAATATTGTATTTGCACTTTGTCTGGCGTTTTGCACAGTGTGTTAGGTGTCGATCGAAGTTCATGAGGCGCCCTAGGCAAGTTTCATCGCCGGCACCCCGTCGTTCAAGATTAAGTGAAATTGACTTGCTAAATTGGCACCCCCTCTTAGGGTGTAGCCCTAGCTGTTGCCTATGCTGGCGAACGTTCTATATGTATACGGGAAATGCTGACTTGTGTAAAATAATTAGGCTCGGATAGTGACACATTATTGAGTAATGGTTCCACGGAGTGATATGAAATGGGCAGAATCTGCTAGTTTCCTCATATACCCACTGAATTTGGTGAAAACTATATAGAGTTAAGGGATTAAAACTGGACTATGGGAGCCATCAGCACCCCGAGTTCATAAATTTTTGGGCAATGTTTCATCCCAAAAACATTGGTGTACTATGTGATACTAGGCTGACCATACTTCCTCCTTTTCCTGGCTTTGTTGTATTTTTTGGGACCGAAACATGTCTAAAATGTCTGGGATTTAGCTTTATTTCTTGTTGATATTTGTTTTCTACAGTCAGAATACTTTGTGTGCATATTTGCATTGCTTTGCATCCTGCCCCCGATGTGTTTTTCAGAAAGCAGAGTATGGTCACCGTATGCTGTACACTAAAATGCATGCAGAATGTGCCCTTGGTATTATTTCGAGGCAGTCATTAGTTAACAACAGTGGGTTTGATCTTCTTTGAACTGGCATGGCATACAGGACGTCCCCTGCCTTGAGTGCTGTCCTTCCTGGGAAAAGTTCCAGGCCCTGCAAGATAGATGAGTGGATTTACGTTCGATGGGTCTTTTTTGAATAATATCCTCAGCACAATGAATGAAGCATACATACTGTAAATGGTTTCAGGGAACCGGTTCACTACTTTTCTTTCACAACTGTTTCAAAAGCTCGATTGCATGACGGAGCTGCCGCTTTTGGGCACCCTGTTTCCTTCTTGTGTATCTATAAGCTCTTACTCATCGCAGCAGTGATTCATATCATGGTGGACTATCCTTATCTTTTGGCTGCAGTTCAATTCTGCACTGATCCGAAATCTGCCAGTTGACTGTGACTCAGTTATCAGGATTGAAATTGACGGCAACAAGATGTAACATTTCATTTTGGATTTAAGAGAAAGGAATTTAATTCAAGAAAATCTAGTTAAACTTCCATCCATCAGCTATACCACTTTAGCCATCTGGGTTGCAGGAGCCAATCCCAGCATCATCGGGCATGTCTGCGGAAGGAAAGTGGAGCACCCGGAGGAAACCCATGCATGCACAGGGAGAACATGCAAACTCCACACAGAAAGGCACCCTGGGTGACCCAAGAATCGAACCCAGGACCTTCTTGCTGGGAGGCAACAGTGCTAACCACTGCACCACCATCCCACCCTAGTTAAACTTCAATAGGTTATTTATTTAACACAGCACTATTATCAGTGCTGTCATTTATATAATTTTACATGGTTTTAATTTGTTTATTTGTGGAGCTGATTTCCACTTTGGCATTTAGGGGTTAAGAGACTCCTGCTCAAAATTAAAGAGAAGCAATTAAAATGAAGAAGCACCCTGTCACATTAGTAGCATTTGCACGGAGGTGCTTATAAAGAGATTTTAAATTATGAATATGACTTAGATAAATGAATGGAAAGTTACGGTTCATCCTTTACTGCATGTATTCATTAGTGTTCTATTAGCATGTAGGAGCCACATTTTCCAGAAGGGGAATCAAAAAACAGTGAGCACCAAGGCCAAGAGAAGAAGAAGCCAAGTGAAATACAATATTAATCTGTATGGTCAGGAAGTATAAGAAAATCGCTCTCGGCGTCCTTCCGGCGACTCGAGTGCCATTGAAGTGGCTTCAGCATACACAAGCTGGGTTACCCAGCTGGTAGCTTTTCGCGAAGGGCAAATATCTCCCCATTTCTCAAGAAAGTCACGTCACAGACAGCACGCCACACATCAATCTGAGAGGATCCACCTTCCCGCAAGGCTACCTATTACATTAATGATGTTTAAGAGACTGATACTAATGCGGTACGTGGATTACATGCATGACAAGGCACATATAGCCCAGAACGGGCAGTGTAGTATTAGCTATACGCCAGATTTAAGCTGTTCATTTTGTTTTCCTAGAATGAGGTTACGGCATTCAAGGCGATTAAAAAAACAGGAGCGCAACAAAAAAACTGGAACTCGTATACATTTTACACCATAAGGAAACATTTAGGGTTGAAAAATGACACCTTCATTTCTCGTTTGGAGTAATGGTGTCTGAGATGAGATTTAGACTAATATACTTTTAATGGACTGAACAGAACAAAACTAATTTGTGTGACCTGGAGCTCCTTGCAATTACATGAGGTTTCAGACTAAAGTGGATGCTCTAAAGCACAGAAGAGGCACGGTAAGTTTTTTTTTTTTTTTTTTTTTTAATCGTTTTTTCTCCTCTTCAACTTGGACATGGAACCTAGTTCATTCCAGAATATTCTGCATGATGAATCCATGGTTCTGGCTGTTGTTAGGATTCTTTTTAAAGCAGGATTCACACAGGAATACCATTTGCAGTAGGATAAACCTTTTTATTATTTAAAACATTAATAAACAGTGTAAAAGTAAACAAAGCCACTTAAGCACAGTGTTTTTTTGTTGTTGTTTTTCCATTTCAGATTTTGATCTGTGGATGAGGGCAGGCAATTAATTAATCAGATAATCAACCTTCTTTGTCAACAGCCTCATTTCAAAAATCAACATTAACAATTTTATACATAAAATCAATAATGTTTCATTTTTTTTTACCTGATATAAAATGCATTTTCAGGGCAGGACTTGTATAAAAGCGATTTTAAATTTGAAAGAAATAAAGGCCTTCAAAGAGGGGGATTGAAAGGCAGCAATGAGAGCTCATACCCATCAAAAACAATGACATAAAGGCATGGACTGGGAGAAGCACATTATCTTCACAGTGAAAGCTTGGCAAATGTGATGTTGCTGTGCCCTCAACAGCTGCCTGTGAAACAGGAAAAGTTCTGGAAGATTAAGCTTCTAGTTCAACTGGAGACTTTGGATGTGTGGGGATGGGAGGGTGTAGGGCAGCCTGGGATAGACCGAAAAAAAAAAAGTAGGCCACAATGACCTAGATTTCAGATTCCCTATAGCTTTTATGTGAAAATAGATGAGCGGCTTGGGAGATCAAATTAAATGTGGTTCCTTAACCTGTACACAGCCCTGTCAGTGCTCTCTTGGGTTACCCACGTCCACCCACCATCCAACGGGACCAGGGCACTCTCCAAACACGGATGCTCAGACTCACAAAAGAGCAGACTGTTGAAGGCCACTCTAAATCACCGCCGGCTGCACGGTAGCCACAGCTAACTGGAGCTAGTCTGCCGCTTCATAGGGTTAGCCGCCTCAGATTTGGCTGGGTCCAGATGATCCCAGGAGTGAACACCTGTGCGGTGCTGCCATCAGTGCTCAGAAAATGCAACGGAACCCAGCAATTTAACTCTGCCTCACCTGAGATAAGATAAATGAAAGTGTATACAGACGCTCCTCTACTTACGAACTTTCAGACACACGAACGAAAAGGACTGTAAGTCCAAACTGTGTTCCTTGGGCTCCCGTTTCCTGTCCGCAACAATTTTTTTTTCTGCGCGCCAGTTCCGCCTAGTACAACTTCTGGCCGTTGCGTAGGATGCGTACTCCCAGCATCCTAGTTCTTTGTATTTGCGTATACCCTTAAAATGATGTTCAATAACGCCTTACGAACATTTCAAGTTACGAACGGCCATTCCGAACGCATCTCATTCGTAAGTAGAGGAGCGTCTGTGTGTAATATGGAAACTTTGAAGTGTGGCGTTCTCGAGAACAACTCTGAAAATAAGGCACGAGAAAATAAATGAAAAACCATTTATAAAATGTACATCAACTCCTCAATCCCTATCTGCCCATAGCTGCCTGTTCTAGAGCCAACATCCTTCCGGAGTTGGAAGGCCGACGGTGACTCCAGGGACAGGGAATATAAAGGGAACCAACAAACAGCACTTACAGCTCTGCCACGGAAGGTCATGTCATCCAGTTAGTTGCCAGTGGTGTTAATTGCAGCTGCTTTCGACTGAGCAGTCAGAACTTTGCTGATAAAGCAGTTTTCTATCGATGACAGCTCAATAAATTGATTTCAGCCCCCCCCCCCCCCCCCAAGTTCACACCACAACTAGTACCACCTTTCTGAAGAAACTAATTTTGTTCATGCAGAAGGATAACATCTAAAGATTTGAGCATTGTAGACCACAGTTATCTTCCCCAAGTGCTTGCTTTGGAAAATCCCACAAAAGCACTGATTCTACTCCGCCCCCCCCTTTCCGGTACTTTGACACAAGGGCCCGTTGGCATCGTCCCTTATTTGTGTAAGATGCTGTGTAGGTAGCCGCCCCCACATCAATGGCAAAACAGGTTTTCAGAGAAATTCTCAAAACCTGCACCAATGAGGATGTTTTGGCCTTTCTAGAAGTTTCCTTGATTTCACCCAACCCGACACAAACAACCTCATCCTCCCCCAGCACCGAGCCTGGCTTCGAACAGAGAGGGATGGGCACACAGCCTGGAAGAGACAAGCAGGGAGAGAGTTCCTCAAAAAAAAAAAGGAAGGGGGGAAAAAGACATGCTGAAAAGAAGATAGAGAGCAAGCCAAGAACCATTAGTGAAGCAGATGTGGGTTTGGGCCTTGCAAGATCCAGGGAGGTCAGCGTGTGGGAGGTCTGCATGTGGGAGGTCTGTGCCAGCTTGTGGTCTGCCTCACCTTAACTGGAGAGGGCACTGGGAAAGTCAGCAGCCCCTGTGTTTTGGTGCATCTGCTGGGACTTTTGTACAAAGCCAGTGTTTCCTTAAGTGGTATCAATCTTCTGAAATGAAACAGCAGTAGTTAACCCTGAATCACACAGGTGTGCCTGTATGTGCATGCCGGGGGAGGGCCATGGATTTACATTAATAAAATTATGGGCTATAAAGTCTGTGCTATAATAATTATAATAATATCATTTAACGCAATGTAACAAACTTCCCCCTGCAAGCCGTACTGCCTGAACTGCCAGGACCTTCCCATAACAGCCCCTCATTATATATGGCTGAAGCATGAGCATTCAAATCTTCGTCCGCTGCCACAGCACCGCGTCAGTCATCGCTGGAGTCGTCGGAATTGTCGAAGTCCGGGTCTTCCCACGACGCCTTGGCACGCTGCCCCCAGCCACGGGCCTGGGCCAGGGTGGAGCGGGGCACCAGCAGCTCACAAGCGGCCAGGCCCGACACACGCTCTTCGAAGGCGGTACCGCTCTCCCAGCGGTCGCTCGAGGGCTCGTACACGTGCACGTGCTTCATGCGGCTGCCTTTATCATGCGAGCGGCCTCCCAGCACGTAGATGCAGCCGTCCAGCACCGCGATGCCCGGCTCCCCGTGCCCTGCTGGCAGCGGGCTCACCAACGACCAGCTGTCCGCGTTTGCGTTGTAGCATGCCACCTGTTGGGGGAAGAGGGCACAGGCATATGTGAAGATTTCCTCTGCAATTGTACAAAGACACTATAACCGGTAATCACAGAGTGAGATTATTCCTCTCAATGAACCATACTGCTGCACACTGATACTACCCACTGATACAACACCATAAGGTCACATGACATTCTCACAATGAACTTACCCTCCCACACACAGGTTAAACCACTCACAATTAAGGCACTTTTCCACTGGCGTAAAGGAACTGAGCCGTACTGCAAAAAGAGACTAGTTAAAGCACAGTTCCAGCTTGCTTCGGTTTTAGAGTGCAGAAGGGTTGGCTCAGGGTTTGGAGTGAGACAGTGATGTAAAACCGAAGAGACACTTATCTACGGTCTACATGGTGTACATCATGATTTACTATGTGCTAATTTCTGCTAGTATTTCTGTGAGATTCGCTATCTCATGTTAGCATCAAATGCTGGTGGAATTAGCATTCGTAAATTGGAAATTTTCTGAGTTATCAGGAGTGCATCAATGCATCACAATGTGCAATACTACTAATAATGAATAGTAGACAGAATATGGCCTTTAATCCTTTAGATAATCCATGGATATGGACACAGATCACAAGTATTTCGACCAATCAGATAGTGGTAATGCAACCGGTTTTGTTTAGTCACACTTGTGGTCGTCATTTTGCGGTACAGTTCGGTTCTTGATGGAAGTGGAAAAGCTCCATTAGTCACAGACTCAGATTCCTGTAGTAAAGTGCTGGGGTACCTTGAGGACATCACGCCGATAGCCTCGCTCATCATTGCTGCCCCCTATGACATACGCCCGCCCCCCCACAGCTGCCATGCCGTGCCATGCCCTCTCCACGGGGCCCTCGGCGCGGCCCGTCCAGTTGTTGGCCTGGGGGTCGTAACAGTAGGTCTCCTTGAGGTAGGACAGCCTGCGGCGGCCACACGTGATGTAGATCTTCCCGTCCACCACGGCCCCCGCGTGTGCGTACACCTGGACCAAGTGAAAGTCAGAGCGTTTGTGTCAAAAGACATAAGGTGGTTTTTTTCCTCCAGATTCAGGTTTCCATGATTTCAGCCTCATAATAAAAACATTCATTTCCAGATCACTCTACAGCCGCAGAAAAATTTAAGAGACCACAGCACAACTGTTTCACACATTTCTCAATTTATGGGTGCGTCTGTGAATTTTATTTATATATATACAAACTGCATATATTTACATATATACAAACTGCAGCTTGGGTCTTCTCTGTTTGTCATTAATGAAGGCCTCTTTTTTTGCTTTATGGGACTTAAGTCCTGCCTCTAGAAGCCTGATACAAACTATCCTAGCAGTGCACTTCACACCTGCAATTAATGTTTCTCATTCCTTTTGAAAGTCACTTGATGTCATCCTCCAATTCATAAGAAACTGTTGTATAAGTTAACAGTCATTGCTGCCATTAAAATGTTGCTTTCGCCCTCTACCTGGCTGGTTTATGGTCGTTCCCAGTGACTCCTGCTTCACCTTATTCTTGTGCAATGCTGTCTTAGAAATTTTGAACCTGGAAGCAACCTGGCCTTCTGTTAGCAGGACCAGGATTAAACCAGGATTTAAAACTGCAGATTTGTTTAAAAATATAGGGCAGCCTCTTGTTTTTCTTCTGTAGCTGTATATCTTGAGTGTTATGGGACATAATGTGTTGTGGTCTCAGAAGCTGCCAGACATGGTTATGTCTCCCACACGAAAACACTCTGTGAGTGGCCTTTGTTTCAGCCTATACTTCACGAAAACCACGTGTTCCGTGTCCATCGGGGGACAGTGACGAAGCTGCCGTCTGCACAATTCCAACACCATCTAGTGGAGGCCTAGAAGAACAAGGGATCTTCTCTATCATCCACAGGGTTTTTTGTCCATTTAGACAGATCTTTACTGTCATTTCATCAGAGGCAAAAACCATGAGAGAATTTACCCCTGAGTTTACAAAAACCAATACAGGAAACCACTGACTTCCCCAGAACAAGTGATGCTATGGTCAGCCACTCTGTGCCCTAATTATCTGATGTTAAAAATTCACTACGGCACAGTGTCTCTCTATCAATGCAGTAATCTAGAGACGGAAAACAGAATTTTACTGCTGTACAAATGGATGGAAAATCTATCTCCAGATTTCAACCTCATCAGCTAAACGATTTGCGAGCCAAGCGCCCAGCTGACCTCTCGCCGGAGGCCGGCCACAAACTCCCAGGTGTTGGTGCTGGGGCTGTAGCGCTCCACGCAGTCCAGCTCGGTGCTGTAGTCACGGCCTCCAATGGCATAAATGTACCCCCCCTCCACGCAGACGCAGTGGTCCGCGTGCTGCTGCTGCAGTGGCTTGATGATGCACCAGCTGTTGTGACGGGGGTCGTACCTTGGGTGGGCAGGGGTAGGAGTTAAGAGATAAGTGGATAAGGTAGGCTCTACATGAAATCTGATTAGACAGTCAACTCTGGAACATATGACTTCTTCAGATGAAAGAGGCCCTCACCTCCAGCAGCGAGTCTCAGCACGGAAGCTGCTGGTGTTCTTGTCCCCACCGATAAGATAGACAAAGTTGTTGAGCACGGCGATGCCCTGGTTAGACATGCGGGGAGCATGAGGGGCGGCCAGGGTCCTCCACTCGCCCCAGGACGGATGGAAGACCTGGAGCTCATCGGCGTGGGCGACGGAATCTGGCGAGTACATGCCACCGAAGCCCAGGATGCAACGTGAGCGGGAGCGCGGCTGGGTGAGCGCCCCCTGCAGGACGGGCTGCCACAGCTCCTGCGCATGGTAGCGCAGTGCCGCCGCCACACGCTCCCGCAGCACGCAGTTCCTCAGTCGCTCATGGAGGCGCTGCAGCACCGGACGTTCCATCAGGCAGAAGCGCACCGCCTCTAGCATCGGAAGTGGGTCCTGGGGAGGCAGGGGGGAGGAGCTTCTGAGTCACCCCGCCTCCCACTGGCTGTGCTGTGCTGAAGGATTCCTAACTACTGTGGCACCCTGCTCACTCCAGATTAAGAGCTTAACAATGATCAATGATCATTCAATAACTATATCAACTCATTATTATTATTACTAAAAGTTATCGTACAAATAAATTCCATAGTAGATGGAGTTTTCGTGCACTGACTGGGATAATACAGGGAATTCTTGGCAGTTCACAGTAAATCCTGCAACAATGGCCTTCACTTGACTTAGACTCAACGGCTTGTTTCCTGCATCGCTATCAGCTATGATCGCATCAGGACTTTCAAATGAAGTCACAAACATTTTCATTTTTAAAATGTACACAAAAAGCCGCAAGCAGAAGGACAGCGGACTTTCACAAATATTTCCTTAACTTTACATCACACCTGTTGTATTTTTTTTCTCCTCAAATGAGAGGGAGGGAACTAAAAGCTGAAATACACACATTCCCTGGCTAAACCTAAACAGCACAAGAAACACATGAGAAGCTTTGACAAAAGCACAACTATAATAGAAACAAGATTCTACTTAATAAAAGTTTGTTCTAGTATATTCTAGTAGAATTAGCTTATAGGTGGTATTTATTTACATGGGCAGAACATAAGTCTTGCTTATGCCAGCACATTTAGCTGTCTGATCTCAGTACGAACAAGGACTATATGAAATAATATTGCTCTGAAAAAGAGTGTGGCTCCCCCAGGTGGCTGTACCTGTAAGCACACCTGGTCCGTCTCCACCTGCTCAGGGCTGTAATGGTAGTGCAGAGCTGCCTCGTACACCTCGTTCTCAGAGTCGACCTCAAGATCATCACTGGAGAGCACGCCAAAGACCTTCTCTGAAGGGAGCTGGCGATAGACGGACGTCCGGGAAAAGGTCTGGATGTTCTTCAGGAGGTAAGAGTGTACCCTGGCCCCCAGCTGCTCCAGATTGTACATGTCAGCCAGCTTGTACACCTCCAGGATGTTCTCATCATCCAACCAAGAGAAGAGGAAGTCACAGCAGAAGCCAATAACCTCCTCAATCTAGGAAATAAATCCAGAAAACTGGTCTTAAAGTAGGGGTCATTGACTGAACACAGAAACAGCCAGTAACTCCTAAATCTAGAGAATTATTCCAGATGACAGGTGTTAAGGGTTCCTGACCAAGCAAAGGTGAAACCAAGAACTTGCTGAATCTAAAAAAAATAAATGCTTGAAAACTGGTGTTAAGGTATGGGCCACTGACCAAATGCAGCAGAAGCCAGTTACCTCATGAATGCAGAAAAGTAACCCAGAAAATGGATCTTAATGCAACAGCCACAAATATGATTAATCCCCAATTGTGGTCCACTGTTACTTAATGTTTTACCCCCCTCCCAAAAAAAAAAAAACAACACTGTTAGTTAACTTATTCAAACCCCCCCCCCCCCCCAAAAAAAAATGTGTTTCTCCATAAATACACAGTCTCCTTTATGTTCAATTAACAGAGTCACGCAAATCAGACAGTTGGTCAACAGTCATATACAAACACAAATCAGTCAGTCACACCCCAAAGAGGCTGTGACTAAAACAGAGACGAGTGCATTTCCGCTCGGGTACAAACTGGCGCCCTGAAGTGCCTCTGGTATCACGCTTCCTGCTTTGGGCTTCACAGAAACTACACACAGTTCCCGCAAGCAGCCTCATCAAAGGCTTGTGCATTTCTAAGATCTGTTTTCTGTAACTCGTAACAGCAGCTGCTATTGACTGTTCTCATGGACATGGACAATGGCTTGATTATGACGAACAAAATGCAAATTTTGTTTAAGAATCAGGAACAGCGATTAATAACAAAGAGGACCAATATGTTCCAGAAAACTAGATAAAACTAAGTGCTTTTATGCTTCTTCCCCATGGCTTACGTCTAATGAGAGCTGTGGGACTAAACCCCTCCCTAGCAGTGTTCAGTCACTCACAAAAACTCTTCCCTTCGATTACTTGACATCCTATTGCCATTTTGTTGTATTACCCAGTGTTTCCAAACCCAGTTCTTGGGGACCCACAGACAGTCCAGGTTTTTGCTCCCTCCCTCCCTTGATGTCTGGTAGAGAGCAAAACATGGACCGAATGTGGATCCCCGAGGACCAGATTGGGAAACACTGACCTAAGATATTGATGTATTGTATATCGATGTACAGCCAACATCTCAAATCATCCTCCCTATCATGCCAGTCCCATCAGGCCGGTTGGTCCCCTGTTGGACTTTGCATGTGCATGTAAATAATGTTTTTCAACGGTCCACAAGAAAAGTTATTTTAATATTATGCATGCAATTATAATGATGCAAATAAGCTAAGGGCTGATCCTTAACAAAAAGGAAACGCTATAAACATCCAGGGGAGCATATGATTAGCAAAATGCTAGCAGCATATGTGAGTAATCCAATTATCACTGTAAAGTGAAGGGACAATGCAAGAATTAACCCAAATGCTTTAATGCTGAGCAGGCAAAATGTTTACTGCTCACGTTACGTTTTTTGCTCCCGAGGTTAATAATAGGCAGCTAACCTAGAAGAAGCCAATGTCATGGTTCCTGTAAGCCGTATGCTTGTGGACAGCACAGTGGCTGACTGCTACAAGTCCCAGACCACAAACATTACCATTACTGCATTGCAGCTTGCGCTAAAAGGAAAATGCCAATTTACCAATGAATTGGTATTTCTAATCTGAATTAGGGCCTAATCCAAAATTATAATTATAATGTAGTACCAGAAAATGATTTTCCCCACCCCTGAAGCCTGTCTTGCACATCTGCAGTGTGCCTACCAAAAATCAGATCCACAGACAGTGCAGTTCACGAAGGCCTGCATTACATCCTGCAGCATCTGGACAGCTCAGCTACCTGTGTTTGTATGGACTTTAGCTCTGCATTTAACTGTAGTCATGGAAGTACTGTTAACTAAACTAGGGCAAGTCAATGTATGCAAACCTATCTGCAGGTGGATCTACAAGTTTGGCTGGGTTAACGATTCCCAGACCACCCTGTGTTCCCCGGGGATGAGTGCCCTACTCCATATATAATAATGACTGCACCTTAAAAGATGCCATCTGTGCAATTTCTCACATTTGCAAATGACACCCTGGACTGGGTTCACCTCCAGTCATGATGAGTCACACAGGGTAGAGGGGAACCATCTTGTGTCCTGGAATAGCTGCCGTAACATGGAACTCAGGGATCTCTAGGGAGCCCGGAAATGGCTATCGACTTCAGAAAACAAAACTCTCTGCGTCCACCTCAGAAATAAATGGTTCTACTGTAAGCAGAGATAAATAGTTTAAATTCCCAGGGACCACCATATCACAGGTTCTCAAGTGGGACAAGAATGTCATTAGATGGCATCTACCCACCACCGCAAGCTTTTAAAAGTTACAGTTTGCAGAGAAGAATATCAGTTGCTTTCTGTCAGTTGCTGATTTGCACAAGGCTGGAGCAAAGACACAGACTGAAAAGATCATTGCTGAACCCTGCTCTGGCAGTCGGCTGCAAGCTGTTTAAACCAAAACTAAACAGCATTTGGATTTTGTCTGGTTTTTTTTCTCCAGGCTATGAGCACCATGGACAAATCATCCACTCCAATTCCCAGACGGCATCAATGTTGACCGATTATTAACTCTATTGATGCATCTCTCCTTAACTGTCATCTTTATGTTCAGTTACATGAACGTATAAATGTGTCTGTGTGTAGAGCCACAAACACCCCCAATTAATAACTTTCAGAGAAGATGCTGAGAGGGAGGACTCAAACTCGGCACTATGTGTTTGGAAGGTGCCAGAACTAACCACTGACCCAAGTGCATTTTAATTTTCATTTCATTTTAAATTCAATACCAGGACAAAAATCCTTCCACATTCTATTCAAGTGTTTGGCACATAAAAGTGATTCTGATGTGTCCACGTGTGACTGATCTACCTCACACTCCAGAAAGCTTTTGTTTACTGGTCCAACTCTTAAATTACTACTTTTTGCTCCTAATGTTTATAAAGCGCAGATGCTACCTGCAGCAGGCTAGCTGCACAAAGGACCTCCTGCACACTGTCTAGGTCAAGCTGAAGCTCGGCAGTGTAGATGAAGTCCAGAAGCTTGGTCATGGCCGCGTATGACACCCCACGCACGGGCACTTCCGGCTCATGCATCTCCCGTAGTCCTCCAGCAAACATGCCCCTGAAGGAAACAAAACTCATGTAAGGACAGTTCCTGCCCACAATGAACAACAAAACATGATACACAAGTGTGACATGCAACTATGTTAGGATGAAGGTGAACCAGAAACAGAGGGAAAAAATTGTGCATCAAGAGGACACATAGGATATAATAGTGAGATGGAATAGGAAGTAGATTTAAGTCACCTGGCTTAAGTGTGAAGGAATGAGCCAAGGACAAGGAAGTGAAAAAGGCCTGCCAGTTACCTGAAGTAGTCACAGGAAGCCGCCAGCAGTAGCCGGTGGGCCTGGATAGGCCGCCCATCCACCAGAAGCGTGACGTCAAACAGGGCGCCCGAATCCCTGAGTGACAGCAGTCCGGTCAGCACACCTTGCGAGTGGGCGTGGCTTCGGTACACCTGCCGGCTGCACCGGCCTGCTTGGGCGGCCTCCGCACCCTCCGCCATCGTTCGTCACATCAGTCGAACTGCCCCACTGCCCACGGTGGCTCTCATCACATTTCCTGATTGAACAATGACAGGTGAACAAACAAATACTCGCCACGGCATCTGTAGTTCTGACAAATATGTAGCTGTACTGAGTGAGCGAGATTACTGCAGCTAGGCATTACTTAATGGAGAGTTCTCCATGTATTTATCTGACTGGAACAAAAACCAGCCAATGATTAAAAATACCATCAAAACAATCGTAAAGTGTGAATGCCACCAGCACATAGTAAGTTTTTAAAGTTTTAACAATACCGACATCAGAAAGAGAAAGCAAAACATTCAAAATATATCCACAAGAATTACTTAACCCAGACCATATCGTCTCTGTAACTACTGCGTAAAATAAAACGTAACAAGATTGCCCGTAGACACACCTCAGCATAAAAATATTATTTATTTCAGAGATATCAGCAACCTACAAAGTACTACTCGACTACTGCACCTGTTATTACAACCCACAAGCCAATCACCTTTTTCAAAATACAGCAAACCGAAACAACAGCACGAAACGGTCGATGACTACAAACAAAGAAACAATCAAATCCCACCGAATTGTAAGATTTTCTTAACTAGTCTGTCGCCTAAAACCGGCTATACGTAGAGACAGTACGTCTTGTTTTCCTTGCGCTTCTTCCCTCCCACCTGCTCCAATGTTTACGTTCCAAACTGCTCAAATCGCTTCCGGGGCACTATCGTCACATCCGCTCGGAGAATTCTGCTGATTTACGCTTCAATAAATTGAGTTTTTTAAGGTCATTCACCCGAATGATCAGAGTTCATAATCGATTTACAAATGTCTTCATTGCCGGCGCTCCGTTCCAGAGGATCTCTTCAATTAATTGTTCCAATTATTTTATTTCTTCTTTAATGGTCTTTTATTATTTATTGTCATTGTATTGACATTCACCAAGATTTATCATAGTATAGAACAACACAGATGACCAACAATCTAACCTTTGCAGGATCTACTTATGCGAAAGTTCGCTGAAATAAAGTGTGAACTCCTAGACCCTGCCGAAGACTCAACATGACATTGTGAAGGGTGTGTGTCTTTTCACTGATGTTGTATTTTATCTTGTTTTAACTTACCCGTTAATACAGGCACTTATGTATTTGCACATTTTATTGCACACATTTTTCTGTTCCTTCTCTCTATTCTCAGAGAAAATATTAATAATTTTGTTTCTTCTAGAATGAAAAAACTTAAATGAATGGGGAATCAATGTCGTTTCCCTTTTTGCATTTTGTATCGAACATATACTTTACCTTACCTAGTAGGCTATATACTTTTGTTCAAAGCGACATACATGGGATGCAGATAATGCACCGCAAATTAACATACAGTTGTCAGGGAAACAACTAGATACAAGTGTCCTTAGTTTGTGCTTGTGTACGTTAGCGTTGAAATAAGAACTGCACAAAATGTTGTTTAGACCATATACCTCAGAAAACCTAGTCAAATCAAAAACACAAAGACTAGGTTCTAATAAACACATGTAAAATACAGGAACTCTTCCGCCAAGAAACCATGATCAAGGAATAGTTAATAATGAAGACAGGAGTTCAGTGGTACGATGAATTAGTTGAGATGTTCCAAGATTACATTGTTCTGGAGACATTTATTCTTGGTAACGGAAAATTTGAAAAATGTTTTTGAAGGGCAATTTCAGTAATGAAGGCTGTATGTTCATTTGTCAGTGTTTTCCACGACAATAAATTGAGCAAGTCGCGGATTGCAGCTGTGTGCACGTGTGAACCACGTTCTTTCTGCCCCTGCCCCCCGTTCATAATCTATTACTTTCCCCTCCGTTCTGTCAGTTTGTGTTTTTGGATCAGTGAACTAGATCATCCCGTTCACCACTGAGATCATTCCATTCATTAAAAGATTCGTTTAAAAAACCGAATGGAAATCATTATGGAGGTCTCTTCAACATTAATCTGTTGAGATTTTACAATAACCAGCACACAGAAAAGAACTTGCAAGATGTAAATAGTCAGCAATGTTCACAATTTGTTTAACAATAGTTCTTACCTTCATGATTTCAAATGATTTTTTTCACACCCAACAACCAAACACAAATCAGGACTCACTGAAAAAACTGAAAGACCATGCATTTATTGAATGAAGAGTTACTGAGTTATCAAAGAACCACTGCAGTAAACAACTCGACCGATGAATAATTCGGTGAACAAACATAATCACTCATTGACAGTATAATCACGCAATTAACAAACAGACCGAAGAACCACCCAGGGCCCATTTTAACCCCCCCCGCCACATAACCACGGTGCTGTTAGAGATGGAAATCTTAATTCTTTTTAGTGAATTGATTCTTTTGAGTTTATTCATCTAAAAGATTAATTCTACGATTTGATCAATGTTAGGATCTCAATTTTCCCCCAAATTTAGGTCCAGATGCCTTAGAAACAAATATGTAATTTATCAAAAATATTCAAATCCTTTCACTATTTTCAATAATAAATCATTGTTATTTACAAATGGACTTAAATTGTCTAGATCTTGTATTTCCTCTGGCTTTTAAAATAAAATTGTGTATTAATTCCACAGCTAAAATACGTAGTCGGCCTATTCGAGGTCGTTGCCACCCCCACCACATGGAGAACCACCTCAGAGAAAATAAATACAACTGTGTGACAGGAGATACCTCAGCATCACCCTAGTTTGAACGGAATGGAACACTGAGAGGTTTTTTTCCGGTGGTTGGAGTGCCAGTCCTGCCACCAACTCGCCAAAGTTCCCTGGAAGTTGGAGTACCTGCTTGCAGGGCTGGATGTACGGTAGGTTAACGTCATACCCAGGATGAAAGGCCTTGCTCAAGGGCCAAACGGAGTAGAATCACTCCTAGTATTCACGGGATTCAAACCAGCAAATTTCTCATTATCGGTGCAGATCACTCAGCCCTCACTTCTCTAAAATGTCACGAAAAATGTTGTCAAATATGTAGTTGTATTTACATAGCTACTGCAAAGAGCGCCCTAGAATGTGCTCAATTTCATGGCTAGTTTGTTCAGAATCAGCAATAATTCTAATTAATAAGTCGTATAATGTGATATTTTCTCTCATACATTACATTCCCTTGGCGGCACGATCCAATAAATCCCATTGAAGTGCAGGTTCACTGCACTTCAATGGCGCTTCTGTTTTCAGTGCAGCAAAGCACTGCAGACTTGTCTCAAATTGAAAATCTTACTCCATCCAGCTGATCAAAGTTGGCAACCATGGGAAAAGAGTGCGTCCGTCTACGTGGCGTCATTGTGTTTAATTGTGGTTTTAAACTGTTGTTCATTTGAATGTGATCAGTATGCAAAATACTGGTTTATTTCTTTGAGATACAGTATACTGGGATTTCAAATATCAAGTTAGTGTGTTTCAACCTAGGTTGCGGGGGAGGGGGGGGGGGCGCACTAGCCAGCCTCCCCTGTTTGGGGGGGGGGGGGACACTAGCCAGCTTCCCCTGTTTGAAAGACCACCAGCCACCACTGATCCCTACCTTTAACAAATGCTGTCTTTCTGTCAAATATTGTCCATATTGCCTTTTGAATTTCATGACGTAATCATATAGTGAAGAAAATGCTATGTTTATTCCTCATTACTTGAGATGTTTTTAACAGTTCTCCAGTTTATCTTTATTAGGTTTTAGGAGGATGGTGATTAATGTTGGGGACATAATTAAACTAGCTATGCATTATTAGAATATTTCTACCCCAAGAATTATAACACCCATAAATGTTTAGAAAATTCAGCCTTGGGGAAATATTCAGCAGTGCTATTGGTGGTCTTTGAGAAATCTAAACATTTTTCTAAGTGAATTGTAACTCATGAAATGCACAAATGCTATACAACTGTGATTATAATCATTTAGAAAAAAATACTATGGTAGTTTAACACTGCCATCTAGTGACATTGTAATTATTATGACCGAAAACAACTTTGCTGATAAGACCATACTGTGCCTCAGAAGGAATATTCATTTAATTATTCATGACATTGAGTGATACAGGGCTTTAATTTTGCATGAGGAGGTTTTTGCAATATGTAAGACAAATGCATGGTACATATCAGCCATAACATTAAAACCACCTGCCTAATATTGTGTAGGTCCACCTCGTGCCACCAAAACAGCTCTGACCCGTCGAGACATGGACTCCACAAGACCTCTGGAGGTGTCCTGTGGTATCTGACACCAAGACTTTAGCAGCAGATCCTCCATGGGTTGAACCTGTCAGTCCAGCACATTCCACAGACGCTCGATCGGATTGAGATCTGGGGAATTTGCAGGCCATTTCAACACCTTGAACTATTTTTCATGTTTCCTCAAACCATTCCTGAACATTTTTTGTGGTGTGGCAGGGTGCATTATCTTGCTGAAGAAGGAAACTGCCACCGGGGAATATTGTTGCCATGAAGTGGTTTATTTGGTCTGCAACAATGTATAGGAAGGTGGTACGTGTTGCAGTAACATCTAAATGAATCCAAAAGCCCAAGGTTTCCCAGCAGAATATTGGCCAGATTTGTACCTTTGCTTGTCACTGGGGCTGTACCCTCAAGGGTCTGCCAATTGTACCCTAGCTGTAGGTAAATGTACCTTTTAGTCTAATTTAAGGTACAGAAATGGACTCTGAGGAACATCCCCAAGGTACAAACAACATCAATGTCCAAAAATGTTCCTCATAGTCCATTTATGAATCTTAAAAGGTACATTATAAATGCATCAAACATGCATCATGTTTCATTAATGATGAATGGGCATCAGATCAGTACCTAAGACTTAGTTTGTGGGTAATTAATACATAAGTAATTGCATAATACTATATTTTTTGTGCCCAATCAAGTAAAATGTTACCCAGTAGGCTTATATGTAACTTATATGTGAGTTTATAATAATTATGTGGCAGTTATTACTCTGACACCTACGGTCCAGAAGTTTACTTCAAGTCATGCTGTTTTTCTGTGGATAGAGACAGTATGTGTATATTTATTAAACTATATCTACCTGCTTGTCTGCATAGGTCTCTGAGCCTGTTTTGCATTATATACTACATTTCCAGCCATGCTTGCATATGCTTAGATTCTCTGCTGTCCTCTGTCCTGCAGCCTCTACAAGAAGGCCACCTGGCTGTGGCCATGGTCCCAAAGGTGAGTTCATCAAGAGTCTGGAGCATCTTCTGGTTATTCCACAGTGGTGCTATACCAAATGGCGACGTTTCATAATAATTATTCCTTGCACTGTGACCTCCCACTGTCAGGGTTACAGGTTTAATTCCTGCCCTGGCTCAGTGTGTGTAGTTTGCATAATCCTCATGCGTTTGCATGGGTCTCCACTGGATAATCCAGTTTATTATGAGTGCAGTGACACATGGCTTATATGACTTAGTGGTTCTAAGTTACTGGTTCTGTGTGTCTGTGCCTTGAGATGTATTGACACTCCATCCGTGCCTCATGACCCGGACTTTCTGACATCAGCTGCAGGCTTGTCCTGACCATGCATGAAGACATTAAGGAAAATTGAGGGATGCAAATTTTTTTTTTTACCACATTAGCATCCATCACATATTCCATTAGCCTTTAGTTCTGTTTCCTGTCCTCATAGCAGGGCAGGGATCATCGAAGAATCCTGCTGTAGCTCTATTGGCATCAATGGCAAATAAAATATCTTTCATTTTAACAAATGTAATTTAAATTGATATTTCATATATGATAACAGATAATACTGAGAGCTTTTTAAAAACAGGGCTAGTTTTGTTTTTTTCTTTTTCCTCTTAGCCCGTGTAATTTATCATGGCTTAAAACACACAAATAAATCTGTTTCAGTCAGTGGGCTCAAGTATTTCATATTGTTGGGAAATACATGGTGGCATTTGCAAATAACATATTCTGCTGCATGGAAATGGGCATAATTCCTATGTCAGTTCTGTTAAGCTGCCTCCCTATGATAATGCAGAAATCAGTATAACACAGGACCTCGATTTAGCTGTTCATGGTTTTTCATGTAAATCAGTAGGAGAGACTGTCGGCCTGATGTGTCACTCTTCACTTAGTTGTGTTCATGTGGCTTTGGCAGTTTCTACCACCTTCCACTACCAAAATTAAAGCTTGCTGTGCATTAAAATGTAATCTGTTATTCTCTATTGCCTAAAATATTAAACTACATTACTGTGCAAATGCATTGAATGAATGAATGAATTATATGTATTTGATATGTGGTCGATACTTTTACTAGCATTGATATAAAAATAGAGTATTACTTCAAAAGCTATGACAGTTATTTAATAATTAGTATACATTAAGCAGAACATGATTGTCATATGTTACGTAATAATGTCCTTAGAATGAAATGAATAGTGATACTACAATTTATCTCAATTGCTTTAGCACATTTCATGTGACATACTTAACATTCTCAAACTGAAAAACTGAAACTTCCACATTCTGATACATCTCATTCTTGAATAAAGGCAGTGCACTGAAATCGTGTTAATTTTCTTCTGAGGTTCCGCTGCTATATTTAAGCATTTCATGAAGATCTTCTGCCAACGCAGATACTAATGCAGAAGTCTTTACTGTATCTTCATGATTTGTTACATGATATGCTGCTACTTTTCATGTTACATACTTCCTAGTGTCAAGCAAATTTATTCTTCAGCGGAAGACCAAGAGGATGTGGTTTATCATGAAGCGCCCATTTTAACATCCAGTACTGAGTGATGTCTCCCTGCAGTGTGGACACAGACACGTCAAAGAGGAAGCTCACATGCATGATCATGTGGGTAAAACTATACAAACAACCTCCGCTCTGATGTCTAGTGTAATCACTATGTGTCAAAAGGCCGATATATAAAAATTTTACGAGCAAGTTCATGATCCATGAGCACCGGGGTACATTGTTCTTTCCCAAGGACAACTGATTACATCACTGCCACAGCCAGAAAACTGGCAGAAAACTCCAGAAAACAAAAGAACTGAAGCAGGAGAATAATGTTCGTCTTGACAGAGATAAACCGATGGATGTGAAGAATCCATATCGGCAAGCAGGAGAACCTGGTGGGACAAGCCATGTAGATTACAGCAGAGCTGCAGCAGGTGAGAGATGACTGTGCAGCTTATACTGGTATTAGGGGACTCTGGGGAGGAAGTAATCTGGAGTTTCTGGTACAAAGAGCAGGACTCAAAAAGTCAAGGCCAGCAAAGGGCTCTGAATACAGGGTGACAGTATTGCGTTTAAGCAACAAATACATTACAGTTTTTCTCAGAGGCTTTCATGCATTTCTCAAATCATCCTTTACCATTTGCAAAACAAACAGGAAATGAGTTTCTCAAAACAATTAGTACAAACAGCACCACGCAATGGTTTACCTGCAAAAGCCAGTGACTTGCTCAAAGTCCTTAGTTCATCTCTCACACTTAAATATTATTGTCAATGAACATCTCAGTCCTTGTGGCATCAAAGAATTATACAAAAAAAATACATACTTAAAAAAACATAGACATAAAAAACATAAAGACATATTGCACGCGATTGTATTTATTGCACTTAAGTTGAATGAAGGTGAGTAGGTATCATTCAGAGCCCTGATCGCAACAGGGTAGAAACTACTATTCAGTCTGTTAGTCCTTGTTTTGATGCTCCTGTATCTTTTGCCTGATAGCAAAAGCACTCAGATGTTATCAGATACAACACTAATTCTATGCAGCAACGCTTCCAGTCTCTGTAACCATCAGGAGCGTACATACATACATCTCATACTGTGTCTAACAACATATCGTACAGTCACTTACTTATTTATCATATCATATTCATACTCAGCTTACGATATTTATTACAGTCTTTCTCGGTTGCCTTGGCATATTATATGAAACACAAGTAACATTCTCAAGACTATAAGAGCATTTTCTCAAAACAGTTCATGCATATAGCACAACACTATGGTTTAACTGCAAATGCCTGTAACGTACCCCAAACTCTTAACTCGTGTATCAAAAGCAAGTTATTCCACCAATTACCATAAACCATAGTGCTTGTACTATATTTAGAATTAAGTGATCAGAGGTCATTGTCAACACACCACAGCACACAGTGCGCAACAATGAAATGTGACCTCTGCATTTGACCCATATGTGACTTTCGTAACATAGCAGGGGGCAACTAATTCAGCGCCCAGGGAGCAGTGCTTGGGGACGGTACCTTGCTCAAGGTACCTCAGTGGTGACTTGCTGGTGGGGGATTCGAATCTGCAATCTTTCAATTACAAGTGCGCTACCCTAAGCATCAAGCCACTATATGCATGAACTGTCGTGAGAAATGCTCTTATATGTTAATTGTGTTTAATGTGTATAATGTGCTAAAGCAATCGAGACAGACTGTAATACTATAGATGAGGATAGCAACATGCCTTGTTAGCAACATGCTTTGTTCACGCACAATCGTAATACAGACTGATACAGTGACAGGCATCTGATTCTACTAATCCAGCATTTTCCCTTGTCTTCCGTCGTGACTAAAACCCTGAGAAACTGATCCACTAGGGGCTTCCCCTCTTCTCCGGCAGAGAGACCACAACACAGAGCAGATGCACCCAATTCTCAGTGTTGCTGTGTCTGATTCATATCGGCACAATGCTTCATGCTTCATAAGCCGCTTCACACCATAGAGCAGTGGTTCACATGTACATGTTACATGTACCTCCAGTGAACTCAGAGTGCCCCCAGGTGGTACCAGACAATGGCAATTTTCTGTGTGTGCCAAAAGCGAAAGAACTGAAATTTGAAATCAATATGAAACTACTTTATGTAAAAAAAAAACATTTGATTATGATATTTTTCATATTCTCTCTTATGACACATTTGAGGAGGGTTAGCATAGCCCGTTCAACACTGCATGCAGCAGTTGTGACTAACGTCATGATCTTCCAGAGACACAGATGAGTGCAGCATTTGCCAACAGAACAAAAATGCAGAAATTTGACATAGTGTCACGGCTGAACTAGCAGGAACTAAACAAACAAACACACACACACACACACACACACACACATATATATATATAAATTATGGCTGTCGAAAATAACGCGGATTAATCCAGCATCATGATTAATCTGATTAAAATTTTTAACGCAATTAACCCATCTGCAGCGCAGAAAGACTCAGAAAAGAAAGACACAGAAAGAAAATCCCTTAAATGTCTCTGTCAACCAATTTCGGGCAGTTTTAGTACGTTCCATTTGCCCTCGGAACTCGGATTCCGAGTCGGATTCCGACTGAGTTTCGAAGCCGGAAGTGATGACATGCGCGCTCCCGTTTCTCGGAGATCCGAGAAATATATTCGTGCATTCCATTTGCCTCGGATTCCGATTTTCGGAATCCGAGATTACGTCACATCCGGTAAAAACTCGGAAAAACCGAGTTGGATACGTTCCATTTGCCAAAGAAGTAGCAATACCATCGACCCATATGAAAAAGCAAGATTTTTTGCTTAGCCGGACAACTTGTCGGATTTAAGGTACCTCAGTTTAAATGGCCTTTATTTTCGTTCACTTACAATTAGCCCGAACTACCTTAAATCCGACAAATAATCCGACTAATCATGAAATCCAATTCTAGACCGGTTAATTGGTAGCCATTGTTAGCCATATCACTTGATAACACATTACGCGCGGTGCTTCACGTATAAAACTCCGTAGCAACACGTCCACAGATAAGTTGGACGGTATAGTGTGTGCGACCGATTTAATGAGCCAGAAATGAGAAGTAGTGCTTAAACAGGATAAAACTACAACTTTCCCTTCTGTTGATAAAGGGCACAGCCATCTTCGATTCTGAACTCGGGATCCTCTGCGTTATCCGAGATCATTCTCGGATCTCCGAGAAACGGGAGCGCGCATGTCGTCACTTCCGGCTTTGAAACTCGGAATCCAACTCGGAATCCGAGTTCCCAGGGCAAATGGAACGCACCAATATCTTGGATAACGCAGAGGATCCCGAGTTCAGAATCGAAGATGGCTGCGCCCTTTATCAATAGAAGGGAAAGTTGTAGCTTTATCCTGTTTAAGCACTACTTCTCATTTGTGGCTCATTAAATCGGTCGCACACACTATAGGCCTACCGTCCAAGTTATCTGTGGACGTGTTGCTACGGAGTTTTATACGTGAAGCAGCGCGCGTAATGTGTCATCAAGCGATATTGCTAACAATGGCTACCAATTAACCGGTCTAGAATTGGATTTCATGATTAGTCGGATTATTTGTCGGTTTTACGGTAGTTCGGGCTAATTGTAAGTGAACGAAGATAAAGACCATTTAAACTGAGGTACCTTAAATACGACAAGTTGTCCGGCTAAGCAAAAAATTTTGCTTTTTGATATGGGTCCATGGTATTGCACTTCTGTGGCAGATGGAATGCATCTGCATTTTTTTCTTCAAAACTAGCATCTCTAATCAGAGTCACCTGTTTAGTGTATATGTTGTTCCTTAAAGAGGACGGATGGAGCTTTAAGATGACATCACATGTGTGGGGGTGTGACATTGCCAACATCCACTTCCTGTAAACTCAAAAATTCAATCAAACTTTAAAAAATCTTTTTCCCCTTGGTCTAAAGAGGGTATGTGACACTTGTACAAGAGGTAGCTGAGTGCAGATACATGAGAATCTGTGTGTGTGTGGGGCTCCCTCACCCAGTTCATTAAATACAGGACATGTGACACAAGCATGTACAACATAGACTCGGGCAAGCACAGGACATACGTCCTATACAGCGCAAGTGTATATGTACAGTGCTTGACAAAAGTCTTGTCACTTAACCAAGTTGTAGGAACAACAAATAATAACTTGACCTGTAGTTAATCAGTTGGAATCAGAAATGGCTTATAAGAAAGGCAAAGTCCTCTAGATTATGCTTATTATACCAAAATAAAGTTTTTCATCATTCAATGAGTTTTGTCATGTAATTAGGACAGAAAGGTCAACTTTTGCCTGGACAAAAGTCTTATAATATATAAAAATAATGTAGAAATTATACATATACTTTATTTAGAATACACAAACATGCTACAATAACATCAGAACATAAAGTCATGGTGCCTTGGAAGAAAGAATTAATGACATTTATGACTTCCATGAGCTTGGAGGACCGCATCCATACGTCTTGGCAATGACTGAAATAACTTGTTGATGAAGTCATCTGGAATGGCAAAGAAAGCATTCTTGCAGGACTCCCAGAGTTGGTCTAGATTCTTTGGTTTCGTCTTCCAAGCCTCCTCCTTCATCCTACCCCAGACATGCTGAATAATGTTCATGTCTGGTGACTGGGCTGGCCAATCCTGGAGCACCTTGATCCTCGTCAGTTTCAGGAACTTCAATGTGGAGGCTGAAGTATGACAAGGAGCGCCATCCTGCTGCAGAATTTACCCCCTCTTATGGTTTGGAATGTAATGGGCAGTAAGAATGTCTTGATACTTCAGGCTGTTGATGCTGCCATCCATTCTGCAGATCTCTCGAACACCCCCATACTGGATGTAACCCCAAACCATGATTTTTCCTCCACCAAACTTGACTGTTTTCTGGGTGAATCTTGGGTCCATGCAGGTTCCAATAGGTCTCCTGCAGTATTTGCAGCATTTGGTATGCAGTTCAATGGATGATTCGTCAGAAAAATCAACCTTCTGCTACTTTGCCACTGTCCATCCTTGCTGCAAGCTGTGGGCCTTGGCAAATTCAACACGCTTTTTTTGTTGTGTTCTCATTAATGCTGGTTTCTGTGCACTGATTCGGCCATGGAGACCACTGTGTGCGAGAATTCGAGAAACTGTTCTTGTAGACACAGCGGTTTCTGGTGACCAGTTCTGATGTCGCTCTGCTGCAGTTGAAAAAGGGTTGGCCCTGGACTTTCGAAGCAACAAACGGTCCTCTCAAAGAGTTGCCTTACGGGGTCTGCCTGACCTGGGCTTGTCATGAACATCACAGTTTCTTCATATCTTTTTTTAATCCTCTCCACTTGATGTTTGGATACATTAATGATGTCTGACACCTCAGCAGACTTGGTCTGTGGTTGAATCTTTGGCATGTTGTCAGAAGTCAGGTTGCACTTCAAGTGAAGGTCTGGTTTGCTGGGGATCTTTTTATACACACCTGGGATTATGTTAATTGCAGTATTTGTCACAGGTGAACCTCAAATCTGTGATTGGTTGAATCATTAAAAGACATGACAAGACTTTTGTCCTTGCAAAAACAGGTGTTATGGACTTTAACAAGCTCTGAACATCAGGACATTTTTTTGACTGTTTCATTTTGCACCCAGTTATTAATGTGAAAGTCCTTGGCATTAAATTGATCCATTTATCGTAGCAATTGATTGATTAGAAATAAAGTTATATGCCTTTTTATGTTACTATGTCCTTATGTGACAAGACTTTTGTCAATGACTGTATATATGTAAATATGTTGCAATGTTTAGAAAGAGTTTTAAGTTACTTCCATATATGTGTCACGCGCACAGGGGCGGGGCCTGACAGGTGCACGGCATTAGGGAACAATTAAACTCCTTTAAAGGGAGAACAAACCCCAGAAACACTCACGAAGTATTGCGCTTATGTCACAAAGCCTTACCAAGCCTTTCTCTTGTCTCCCGTTTGCCTGCCTGCCCTCGCCTTACATGTCTGCCTCGTGTTCGCTCCTTACCCTTATACCTTCCTTCCTCAGTCCAGATCCCGTCCCTGATCCGCCTGCCCCGCCGAGCCCAGCCTTCCCCGTTCATCCCGTCCTGTTTGTTCCTGTCTGGTGCCTGTTTGTCGGACGGCTCTTCATGGTAACGACCTCTGCTTCTGGATTACGACCTCGATTACTGCGCATCCCCTACCGGCTTACCTGTCATCCTCGTGGGACGGGGCATTCGCTCCAGCCACTCACCCGGGATCCGGGCACCCGGACGGAGGACACAGCGAACCCAGCGGTTGCCTTTCAAAACCTGTCCTGTGTCAGTTTATTAAACTCCTGTTCTTAACGCATCTCTGGATTCTTGTCTCTCTTCCTGGTTTACTGTGACAATATGTGGCTGTAAAGATAGCATGATGAATAAATTCTGTTTTAGTTTGCAACCAAACACATTTAGATTTGCACAGCTTTATTGCTTTTTGAACTGTGTGCACCGTTTCCACCACTGAGAGGCTGGCTGTATTCACTGTTGACATAGCAACCGCTCCTTCCACCACCATGGGCAGATGTTTCCCACTGCAGAGCCAGCGGGGCTGAATGTGTTTGTGTCAGGACGGGGACCCTCCTTGAACCTTCTTAACAGCTCCTTTCCCATCCACCCTGCCGGCACGTGGCACTTTTTGTCTGGCCAAGGCAACCATGTCTGTTTCCCACTCTACCTTGGTCTTAGACTTTTATCTCCTAGCGGAGTATGAAACAAAGGGAGCCCTGGAGCATGCTGGGTAAGTGGCCCTTCATCTTCTCTTCATGCCGAGGGCAAACAAATGTTTAAGCAGGACGAACCAGACTGTAGTACGGATAAGGAACTGGTAAGAGTACATAAGCAAAAACCATCTGCAACTGACTGCTGTAACTCGCTAAAGTGGCAAACTGGTAGATAACACATCAATGCACTTCATACTCTCCTGGATTTCTGAAATAGAAATGTAAACCATTATTTCTTTTTAAAAAAAATAAGCAGCACATCTGTCTGTGAAAGCACAACTGGCAAGTGGCATTGCTTCAGCGACCCTCAGATTTACAGGGCGGACAGGCAGTCATAAATGAGCCTTTGGATGGGTTTATGTCTCCGGGGGCAGCCTTCCTGCTCCATGTCAGGCCCCCACCCCCGGCCCAAAGCTTCCAGCATGTGTACGGGCCCAGTCCAGATTCACTTTGGAAAATGAGTTTTTCCTCAGCTGAAATGTTAACCCTCTCCCCATTGGAGAAATGAGCAACACCTGGCTTTTTGCTTTTTTGCTTTGTGCATAAGCTGTAACATGAAAAGCTTCACAGGAAAATATTCACTAGAGATTTCAAAGGGGTTTTTTGTTTGTTTTACCTAAAATGTTTTGATTATGTGCTATTATGAACCATTGAGCTGGTTCTTTGAGTTTGTATAATTTATGTTCCAACCCCATGAAGAAACTAGTAGCTCGTTTCAAAATCCATTATGGTTATCTATCTATCTAAGCCAAGGGTGGCCAATCTTATCTGCAAAGGGCCGGTGTGTATGCAGGTTTTTGGGATAACCTGTAGGTCAGCTGTTCAAACCCAGGTGTGAGGACTCTTCAGCCAAACAGTCCTCTAATTAGTAATCCAATAAGGGAGTTGCAGTGAAAACCCACATTCACACCGGCCCTTTGCAGATAAGATTGCCCACCCCTGATCTAAGCACTCAAGCAGAGCCTACAATGAAAGGTTTCTGTTAGGAATGGCTGTGGTAATATTTTATTTTGTTGGAAGCATGTATGTATCCTAATGTATCCTTGTGATATTGTAAATGACATTTCTCAACACAGAGGACAATATTGTTTAGCCAGCAGGGGGCGCCTTTTGGCTGAACCCAATCTGTGACTTTAAGCACGGTGATCATGCTGCTTATGGCTAACAGTCCTGCGTTTTTTTGCTTCCACCCAGTGGCCATTTATTCTCATTGCAGATTGTGTATGGTGTTGATTGGATAAGTGACGCATCTGTCATCCCTGAACACAGAACACAACCCACAGGTGTTTGATATAATTCTAGGAAGGGTTGACGCCACAATTAAATCTGTAAACCTATTTCTAGATGTGCCGTGTAGAACATAATTACCAATATCTACTTTATTCTGATGATTTTCTTGAGCACCATTCCTTCGCAGTCCTTGTTCATCGCTGTTTCTGCGACCACCAATAATTTGCCATTGTGCTGCTAGCTGGTTTCAGGGTTTTATGATTTATTGATTTTAGCTGGAAAATGTTTTGCGCCAGGGAGAAGCCTCTGGAAAGGCTGCTATATTACGAATCAAATTTGATCGATTGATTATAAATCTGAGTCCTGCTGCAGAGATGCCTGTTATTCGGTTATATTCCACCGGCGGTTGCTGTTGGCTAAAGATGCAGGTACAGAAAAACAACATGACATGAAGTAAATAAGGGGAAGTTTGCCTCAACTGTAAATCTCGTTGGCTAAAAGTGTCTGACAAATAAGTACGAAATGGACAGTTGCTGCACACTGCCTGCCACGTAAATACAGAGCATTCCATGCGAACTCTGTCACAAGCAAAAGAAAAAAAATAATCCTGTCCGAGCTCATTACTTAACATTATTAAAATAAATGAACTTTACCTTCCAGAGATCTTTTAAATGCTGTGGCACGACTGTCACAAATGTCAGCCGATAAGTTTGGCGTCGCCGACAGTTTTGAAAACTTTTTAACGGAAAATGAAGTTTTTGTTAGTTCATTTGAACACATTGCTGAGCAGCTGTGCATCGACGCAATAGTCCTTTCTATTTATAAAGCAGCACCAGACATGAGAATATAACATATAAATTATATACAGTCCCTAAGAGGCAGATGAACGGACAGGCAGATAGATAGATAGATAGATAGAATGACATAAATGTAACTTAAGCAAACTCTAATGATTAATTTATCTTACCTCTTCGCAGCTGAGTTCAGTTGCTGCTAACCTGGAGATCACACCAGCACCAGTGAGAACGCCGTTTGAATATGCATGCTGTTGCTAATCTGAACAAGGCAGGGAGTTGGCTGCTGAATACTCCCACAAAAAACATGTTCTCCTCTTAATTTACATTGTTTCTATTTGGGTGTAAATCCTTGTGAACACGGAGTAAAATCCTGGCACGAGAGCAGGTGTTAAAATGACGGGTTTCAACAATCAACCCCCCCCAAAATTTTTTCACAACTCTTGGGCAACAAAACGTATCGAGGGGAATCTATCGGGAGGGTTGCTGGACCCCCCCAAAAATATTTATGCCTAAGAGCCTGGTAAAATGTACTACTCTGCACTGGTCGAGCCAACAATATCCTCCATTTTCTGGAGACTGCATATCTTTTGTTAAGAAATGAGTTAATGGCCCCAATATTAAGTATATAGCAACAGGTGTAGCACTACAATGTATTATCCATTGAGTTTAGAAGGCATCTGCATCTTTTACTGCTGATTTGACCTGCTCTATTATCAATTTAAGCTTCTGTTATGCAACATCAGTCACATAAACTTCCCAAATACGGTTTCAAAGGATCACTGAATGGCAATTAAAATGAAAACAGCTAAAAATAACACACCTTTGGCTGTGCTTTGCATTACTGTGAACACAATATTTAATTTATCTTACTATATACTAGTACGCTGTATATTAGAAAGTATGCCCTGAGAAATCTAAGGCCTTTGATTTTCGGTCAACTTCAATTTTAAGGTTAATATTTTCTTTGCAGCTTTTGAAACCGAAGCTAAACGTATGAGCAAAGACCCATGAGCAGAGTCCTACTTTACTTCTGATACTCTCTTCAAAATAATTATGTCTAGTTGAGACACTACAGCCACTATAAAGTACTCATCAATAAAATTATCAGACATTATAACGTCCCCGTCAATATCTGTACCCATCTTAAAAAGGAAAAATGATCACAGACTTGAGTTCTGTGCAGAATTATGATTCTTGGTTACATATGAATAGTAGAAGTAGGACCTAGAAGAATGAAATTTTGGTGTCTACTACCACAGTCTCCTTATTCTTAAGCCATAAATTCCAGCAAGATTTTACAATATTTATTATGATTTGTAAAAATCATCAAAATTCATATCATGTCTATCAATTTGATATGACTTTTTGTCAATTGCAATATTGTAATGTTTAGCTGCATAATGGCATGAAAACATTTTTTTGCAATTATGCAAAACACAGAATGTTTATTCATTCGCACTGAAGTATTATTATATTGTCACACTTGTTGAGCTTGACTTATTGTTTGAAATACTGTTATTGCTTGTAATGTCAGAGTTCTGAGATTAGAGAAATGAGCAAGCAGCTTTAAGGATTCACACAAAGGTTACACAAGCACTAAATATCATGCGAAAGGCAGGGTCGAAACACAAGCCGAGTGCAAAATGGCTAAGACTCTTCAAGTTTACAACTGAGCAAAGAGCAGATTAATCAATATCTTGCAAAGGTTTTACTTTGAAGAGGTCATTAAATTACCCTTGGGCTAATTAGCTGTGTAATATTCAGGCGAAGCCCAGCGTGGTGTGATTGGCCATGGGCTGGCTGGGTGTGGCAGCCGGGGGTGTAGATTGCTGGCAGATGTTACATCCCTAGTATTGAGTGTCCAAGACTGAAAATGCATGAATAATTCACAAAAAAATAAACAATGCGGTCCAGGAGTGTCTACAATGGCTTTGAACTAAAAGGAAATCATTTTAATTAAATTCCTTTTTGTTCAGTGCCTTTCCTGGAAAGCCTAGCAGGAAGGCACATCTTAGGATAGTCGGGGCAACCGATGTTCCCAAGCAAAATGCTTAAGTTCAGATATGACTATATTTGGCACTCTGAACAGCACGAGATTCAGACGTATCAATGGCAGATTCAGGCAAATTTCACAGCAGGGGAACAGCTACATGATTACAAAATGGACAGAAACTTTGGAGATGATATTCAAGAAGTATAAATGCAGAGTAGCACTTAGGGAAGGTGAAACGTACACTATATGAGGGGCACTTGCATGGATGCTGCATGTCTGTGTCACATGACTGTGAAGGGCTCATCAAAAGGACAAAGACAATGCTTTAAGTATTAGGAAGTTCTAATGCACAAGTGAAGCCTGGCATAGAATGCTGTGCACTTTGTTTCTACACCCAGCTTTGAAACAGACGTTCCTTCTTTGGAAAGGGTTTAGTGAAGAGCAGTGAGAGTGATCTCTGGCATTTACTGGGTACTATTATGGGATGAGATAAAAGCCCCAAATTAATTTAGAGGAAGGCTGGATGGGGGGGGGGGGGCATGATTTCAGTCTACAAGACGGAGATGGACAATGACAAGGTTGAACTCCAATGATTGCATATTTATTTATATATCTAGCAGGTGCCTTAACAAGAAGCGACACGCAATTTAAAAAGCAGGTTCTCCGAGTCCCTGGAGCGACTGGGGATTAAGGGCCTTGCTCAAGGGACCAACGGTGACATCACTCTGCCTACCATGGAATTCAAACCTTCCAATCACGGGCACAGCAGCTTAATCTGCAGTCGCACACCATCCTGGTTACTTTCTGACGAAAAGTAAGCTGGGCCCCACTTTACATCAGAATAAATAAATAGCATGTTTATGTATCGAAAGGGTTTGTGGGCTTTGAAATAAGCTTCTTTGTAGTGAAACTGAGGCCTTGAATCAGAAGTCAGCTTTATTCAGCAGGTACACTGCAATGCGCATGCAATTTGTCTTGGTGCGTTTGGTCTGTTAAACATAAAACAGCAAAACTGACAGTCCTCAAATTCAATACACCAGTAGAGAGAAAAATGCTAATGCCACTAAATGCATAAACATCCAAATGAGTGAGATGAGATGAGTTACCTTCTCTCTCTTCCAATAACTGTCATCTTCAAATGTTTGTATATAACATTAGCGATGACACAGTACAGTGATATAGATGGATATACACACATATTATATATGTATATATAATGCTGCGCAAATGTATTAGGCTGCCACAGAAAATAACGTTTATGTTGCCGTAAAACTATGATTTTATGTCTGTCAAAGTGTGTTTGCTCAGCAGTTTCAAAACCTCTCCACGAGTGACCAGCACTGGCTGGTGCCCATCCAGTATCCCCATATAGTTCTTGAAGTCAACCACTAGCACACCTTGTCTGGCTAATCAATACGTTGTGGAGTTTATTAACTGATTAAGTGAATTAGTGGTGAAATTTAACAAAAACACGGAATGGCTGAGGTGCCCCGTAGGATAGATTTGAGAACCGAAGCCCATGTTCTGCTACCAATCTAACACAATATCAGTGACTGTCTGGAGAACAGAAGACATTTTATTCCTTCTTATTGTATTATTATTACTATATATTAAAATGTTAATTCATATTTTTTTCCCGAGCAAAAATACACTAACTGTCCAGATGAAATAACTTTAAACACAATTTTCTTTGGTTGCCTATGGCTTTTGCGCAGTACTGTATATGTACCCTATAGCAGGGTTGGCCAAGCTTATCCAGAAAGGGCCGCCATGTGCCTGGGGTCTCGCTGCAGCTCCCTAATTAGATTACTAATTGACTGATTGACTGAAGAGTTCTCACACCTGGGTTTGAACAGCTGACCTAAGGGTTATCCCAAAAACCTGCATACACACTGGCTGTAAGGGTAAATTTGCCGTCCCCTGCCTGACAGTCTCTGCTTGATCAGTCTGTAATGTGCAGCACTGACCTGACGGTCATGCTTGATGAATTCGTAATGGTCTAAAACTTCGACTATCTAGTTTGGAAGTCTTTAATTGAACGGGTGCCCGCTGCTATGCAAATACACAGTCTTTCAACACTTCAATGAATTTAACACGCCAGCGTGTCACACAGACCCTTTAATATCATAGCGACAGTTTGTTTCATGTCACTGCTGATGCGTGGCTGCTTCGCGGCATGAGGCGTTGTGTCTGTCTCAGAGGGACGTGTATAATCACACTGACCGCACGCAATCTTTTCAAAACAAGTCACCAGCCTTCATTTGGGTCAGAGTCCTGCTGTCAGATTCGCAAAAGGGATGGAAAAAAGCCAAGATTCAAACGTGTTTAATGGGACATAACGTGATTGTCAAGTTATGCAATTATTTTGAAATTATTTTACATTAATTTTACATGGAAGCACTTTCACTACGTCTTGGAAAGGTTCCCAAAAAAAGAAATGCTGTTGAAAAAGGTCAATATCTTTTTGATCGACATTTAGTAAAACATTTTCCTTTCTAAACAGGCAAAAAAAACCCACTGTTCTCTTGTGAAGGGACTCCACAATATTTCTTGATGAAGTGGCGATTAATGACATGCCAACTTGAAACGCGGGCCGCTGCTTTAGCCGAAAGCCATGTGATAATGGGTTATTTTGTCAGAAACATTTCACATATTGCCCTCAGCAAAGCGGTTTTGAATCATTTAGTCATTTTGCGACTCCAGCGCCGTGACGTATTATACATAATTGATGTTCACTGAATGTCAAAGATATAACCCCTCCAGCGTCGTTCCACCCCTGGATGTCAGATATGGAGCCTGACTTGCTTGCGGTCACAGCCGGCAGCAAACTCTCCCCCAGGACCTGGACATTTATTTAGCTGACACTTTTGCCAAATTGATGTACAAGCGAGGATCATAGAGCAGGGTCAGCCGGCATCCCCAGAGCAACTGGGGTTTAAGGGCCTTGTCCAAAGGCCCAACTGTGACATCGCTCTACCTACTATGGGATTCAAACTGACAACCTTCCCATCGTGGGCAAAGGGGCTTAATCCACTGCTCCACACTCTAGCACACATGGAATTCTTTACATAACTGCAAAATACAGGAAAATTGACCTGATATATAACCACTTATTGTAGTGAAGGTCACAGAGGGGTACACACTTTTAGATTCCAATTCAGTAATATATAGAGTATAATTATTGTCTATTAATGATATATAGTTTATTAGCGCACAGAGTGATCTGTCTGGCCCTGTCACTGCGGTGCGCTGTGTTATTGAGTTGGCACTCAGAATAAATCTGCCCCTGACCTGAGACCCAATTGGACTCAGGCAAGCAGTACGTTGCCTCAACAAGTGACACGCTGTTACTCATCCACGCTGTTACTCATCCACGCTGTTACTCATTTGGCCACGCACAGCTGTCTCATTACTTCCTTGTATCTTTAGTTAAAAGCTAAATTTATAAGCATACCATTACTATGCAAGTTGACTGCCATTACCCGAGTTCCATCACGTGACCAAATTAAGTGCAATTGCCAGTTATGTTTTCAAGTCCCTTTGGCTACATGAGCTGTCATTTGATGTTAAACGTCACCCAGAGTGAGAGGTATGCAGTGCACCTGTGTAGCTATCATCCACGCTCATGTCATCTTAATGACAACGGCTTTCTGTGGTACAGACTGCAGCACACACTGCAGTGTGCGTGGAACAAAGTAACGACTGTGACCTACATCAGTCACAGCAGGAACAGTAACCTTACCTCAGGTAAAGGCCTGTAAGCATAACTCTGCCCACCTGCTCCTTATGTTTGACATTTAATGCTTGTATCACATGAGTTTGAAAGTCCTTCCGTGATTTAGCAAAATGAGTAGGAAATGCATGGCATGGATAAGTGCGTGTAGTTAGGCTAATTACAAACAGCAGGTGGGTAACTCGGGTCTGGAGAGTAAAAGTCCAGACCAAGATGTTGTTTCAACCAACTAGTTGAGTATAAAGAGTCACAGTCATTAGCTGTGTCCGAATTCAGGGGCTGCATCCTTCTAGGGCTGCATTCGAAGACCGAATGCGTCTCGGCGACTCGACAAGGCTATCGCATTTCAAAGGTTCCTTCGGTCTAGGAATCCGTCTTTCTTTTGCCAGGTGGATCCTTTGCAGCCAACCTATCCCAAGATTCATTGCGCGGACCTTCGAAGGACGCAGCCTATAAAGGCTACGTAGACCCTGTCCTTCGGAGAATGCAGCCCCTGAATTTGGACACAGCCAAATTCGGACGTAACCGCAATTGCAAGCTTAGTGTAAAGCTTTGTTGAAAGGGTTAAGCACATGACAGCGATAATGATAAAGAGATGAGCGAGGGACCATAGTTATTATTTAATTGTCTGCAGTGTCAATGGAGGATTTTGGATTTTGTAACGCAGGGCCTGGGACATGGAAAACTGCTCAACTTCTACTGTTTTATATATAAACGCACAGACATACAGTATACACTATATATACGTATGGAGACATGTAAGGTGATTGCTTAGGATAGCTTGGCAGTGGGATGTACTTAGATGCTAAAATCAAGAACCCAAATCTCTTTGCTGGGTAAGATTATGTAACCTCACTGTCACCACATCCCTGGTTAGCTGTGCTTGCTCCGCGACAGCTGTCATCACATTTACGGCTATAGACACCAAACTGCAGGTGAAAGATGCAACTACATATATGGCCAAATTAGGAACGTAAATTTCATCGCAAAGCTTAGGAAGCTAATTAAATTCAGTCTGCACAATACTTTTGGCTACACACTTTATACAGGTAATACTTTGCACACTGGGATTTTTTTTTACCGGGGACAGTTTGAAAGCTTATGGCAGTAACACTGGGACCTGGACTAGTAGGGTTTTGGTTTCTCACTCACCGGCTTCACCCTTATGTAACCTTCTGGCACTGAGCAAAATTCCAGGCATAGAAAGATATAATTATACGCAAATTAACACCATCTGTGATACCTGTGAGCAGTCAGAAGATGGATGGATGGTTCCTTGATAAATCAAATTCTTCACCCAAAGTGGCTTGATTGCTTTTCATTATGTCAAATGTATTTCCAGAATGTACCTCTAAAGCTGAAACATAACATTTAGTATAATGCCATTTTATTGCAATATGTAATAACTCATTAGTCCTGTTTGTCATTCCACAGATAACTGATACTCTACTAAACCAGAGCTGATCAGAAAATGGCAGAGAAATGTTCACAAAGCTTGGCTGGGATATACACAGTACACTTTAAAAGTAACTTGCACAGATGAGTTATGATGGTATGTATACGTTTAAACCACTCAGCCATTTAGAAGAATTAAGGAGTGGCAAAGTGAAATAAATTTCATGAAGCTTGTTTGTGCAGTAGAACAGCAGAAAAAAAAACAAAAAAAACACACTTTACCAGGCTGATGGTTAAAGCCAAAGTTTAAACAAGGAAAGAAAATGAAACATCAAATGGCAATTAAGGATTTACGTGGTGCTCTTGTTAGCTGTGTGTGTGTGTGTGTGTAAGTGTGTGTGTGTGTAAGTGTGTGTGTGTAAGTGTGTGTGTGTGTGTTTATGCAGTTTGCATGCCTTCCCTATGGTGCACCCCTGCAGTTTACTGGTATCTCAGAATTTCCTAATAGTGTATGGTTGTGTGCTCCCTGAAAGGGACTGGCATCCCCTCCAGGGTGCAGTTCTGCCTTGTTCTCAACACTTCCTGGGATTGGATGGGATAGGCTTGTCCCCTCCCCCATGATCGAGACTAGGATAAGCAGTTGGATGTTACATTTTGTTCTAAAATGCCAATAAATAACCATTAATAGGACAATATGTGTTTCCCAGTCAGCATGTTAACATTAACTACCAGGAATAACAGTATTGAACTTCATGGTTATTGCATGATGTTTATGACTGACCTAATACACCCACATGCAGATACGGCAACAGAACTCCCACAGCGCCCCCACCCGCTACGGCAGCCCATCCGGCGCTCTCAGAGGAAAGTGGGGCCCCGGCAGGTGCCTGACGATGGCGTCCCGTCGGTTCGGTCACGGTGACATGACGTTTACACCCCCAGCGGTAGCGCCTGTCCGATCCGCTTCCTCGGGGAGGCAGAGCAGGAAATTTCACTAGCAGCATTGTAGCAGAAACACCTGCAGCCTCCTTTACCGTTCGGGCAGTTATTCAATCAAAATTAAAGTTTAATACAATCAATGTATGGGTTTCAAGTTTGAAACGTTTTTTTTTTTTTTTTGTGCGGAACCAAAAAAAGCTTTCAGGTTTTTTTTTTTTTTTTTTTTTTTAGAAAATATGATCGAAGCAGCATCCCCCCTCTCCTGAAAGAAAGAGAGATCATGTCAGGGTTCAGTGTTTTCTGGAAATGCACACGGGATGTCTGTTTTCTGCAAATGCATCTCACCTATTTTAAGCAATTTCTCTGCTCTACCTGAGACATGAAATGAAATATATATTTTAAAAGGTGTAACTTTGTGATTTGTGCTAATTGTATATCGACCTGTGAGCCATAAAATGTTAGACGAGAACTTGCATAAAATGTGTAAAATGAGTTGAGTAAAACACCATAATAGTAAAGAAGTTTTTTTTGTCTAACTTCTTCCATCACCTTTCTCTTCCTCAGATTGTCCTCCATGTCCTGGTTTTTTTAACCTCCAAGACACCTGATCCTCAACCTCTTTTCCCCAAATCTTGTCATCATGGAAAAGAACGGCCTGTTCAATATCCATCTACAAAAGAGTAAATGGTTTATCATTACATAAAGACACCAACAAAATCATAACGGGAATATATATATATATAAAAAAAACTGGAAACAGCAGTGAGGAGGGCATTTTGAAAGGCAGCTGACCGGCGGAACTGTGCAGCAGACAAAACAAAAAGAGAGTCGGTGTGCGCTCACCACATCGTCCACAAGAGGCAGTATAACTCCAAGTCAGTGGGAGATTTCTGCAACCTACGGTGTCACTTCAAATCATTCATGATCTGAATTTAAATGCAGAATTAGGGGCTGTGTGAAATTGTTTGATTGAGGTTTTTAGTGTGTGGATTGTATTCGTAATTTAATGAAATACTATATAACATTATGAATCAATGCTGCAGTTGAATTAAAAATATACAGTGCCTTTCCAACCCCCCACCCCCCTTTAAAATGAGATCAGGTTCTTCCTGTCTATCTCTATTTCCATAGTCTCTCACAGAAAATCTTCAGAGTCAAAATCAGTCATTTATCATCAAATCTCTCAAAGAAAATCAAAACCTGAAAAATGCTGCTTGTATAATTATCCAGTCCCTAGAAGCTCCAGATGAAAGAGGGAAAATGCATAGATGGACAACATTGCCTTACTGAGGACACAACTGTCTTACAATTGGTCTCCATCTGTAATACCCCCCCCCCCAATTTTCACTGTAATTGGAAAGAATGTCAGTCTGAAGGTAAAGAGTGAAAATGAAGACTAAAGAGTATTTTAAAGAAGTTAGACATAAAGTAATCGAATATCATAAATTTAGAATAGGGTATGAAAAATACCCATGAGGTTGGAAATTCTAGAAAGCACGTGGATCATTAATTATAAATTAGAACCTACTACAGTGGTGCGATGGATAACACATCTGACTATGAATCAGAAGGTTCTACTCCTGGCTGGCTTGAGCATCTCCCTCGGGGTGTTGGGCCTTTGCGTCTGTGACTACAAGGTTGCTCGTGGAGCTGATCCTGTGGTCTGACCCCAGGCTTTGCTGTCATCTATGTTTGTCTCGAAGGAAAGCAAGATGGGATATATGTAAGAAGCATTCCAACGGACCTGCATGCATACTTGTAAAAAATGGCAGATAAAGCATCTTTTCAGTTCCACCTGCCTAGAACAGTCCATCTCTCAAAACTCAGCAACCACATAAAAAGGAGACTGGCAGGCGAAATGAGGTCAACATTGACTCTGAAGGAGTTACAGAGCTCAGTGGCTGAGAGTAGAGTGAAGGTGTCCCAGTCACCAGTCAGCTTTTTCAAGAGCAAACTGCGGCAGTACATTCTGCTGGTCTGCATAGGAGGGCGGCCGGACAAATGACATTACTCAGGAAGGGCTACATGAAAGCATGTTTAGGGTTTGCCAGAAGGTGTGAGAGTGACCCAGTTAACATATGGAGCACGATTTTGTGGTCTGATCACACCAAGATCGAAAATTTTGGCCAAAAGTCAAAGCACCATGTGTTGCAAAACATAACACAGCCCATGCTTCAATTAACACCATCTCTGCAGTGAAGTGTGGTGGTGACAGAATCATGCTATGGGGATTCTTTTCAACTTCAGGAACTGGGCATCTTGACAAAATTGAAGGGAGAATGGATGGAGCAAAATACATGCAGATATCATTAGAAAACTTGCTTCAGTTTGCAAAAAGGCTAAAGTTTGGGGAAAAGTTAACCTTTTAGCAGGAAAATGGTCCTAAGCAGAAGGCCAAAGCAATATAAGAGCAATTAAAAAACAAAAAGGTGAAGTCTCTACAAGAGGGCTCTTCAAATCTCGCCCTCAATTTCAAATCCAGACCTTGTTTTCAGTTCTCCCAGGCAATTAGCTTGATAATTACTGACTCTGATTGGCTAGAGGTTTCACACCCAGCTCAAATGAAAAGGAAGGCTGGATAATCAGCAGGGCTCAGACTCGGAGGACCATGACTCGAACAGACCTGCTCTGTAACGGCCGAGTCAAAGCCCAGGTCTAAATCCCACAAAGAGCCTATGGCTTTCTTTGAAAATTACAGTCAACAACTGACATCAGACCAAGTCAGCTATGAAAAATGGACAAAACTCACTCCTAAATAGTTTCAGAAGGTGGTAGCTACTTATTCCAAAATACTTCCAGCTGTTATTTCAGCGTCCTGTGATGCCTGGAATAAGTTCCAGGTGGCTCTGTGACCAGGAGAAGGTGGGCAAAGCACATGCAGAGCATTATGGGAAAGTGCAGCGTGCAACCTCAACAGTCCACATATACTCACTGCATAATAACCCTTAATGGTCTGTCATTGTAATTTCTTGAGTTATTATTCTTTTCCTGTCTTCCTTGTGTCTCTCATTTCCAACGACTTGATGTCACCGTGTATTTTTTTACCCTTTAATAAAAAAGATGTATAATAAGAAACAAACAAGCAAAGTTTTTATATAGATAGTGGCTCTGCTTCCCACCATAACAAGTAATTAGCCACATAAACAGTGCCAGATGTCTAAAAATATGCATTTGTTTTGTTTTTCCTTTTGTTGTTTTTGGTGGTGTGCATCTGAATCTGAGTTCTCTCTCTTATCTGGTTTATTTCTCTTTATCTCGGCTGGAACTGAAAAGTTTGCGCCCTCCTGTCATTCACCAGAATGCCCGTCTCGCTGTTCTGCGGGGGGGGGGGGGGGGAGCCACAACCTCGACCGCCACATGACGTTGTTTACCTCCACATGTAAATTTACTCCAAAGAAAACAAACACTGGCTCTAATAAGCTGACAGGCAATTAGCATGATGATTAGAATTTGGGAGACGTGTTTTTGGTCTTTATCGCAAATTTTTCCCGAAAATCTGCAGAGACAAGGTAACCCAGGGACCTTCTCCCAGGTCTTAGATGTTTAGACTAATCTCATCAGACTGAATCACATGCAGTGTAGCCAGCTTACCTTTCAAGCAGGACACCCAGAGAGAGAACCCACCCCCCCACCCCAAAGGTATTCAAGCACTGCACTTAACACTATATGTAGACTCAAGTTCAAAGGGTGCCGCTGTATACATAATAGACTCATTTAACCTTTTGCCTCATGCTACCCTTTAATCTTCCAGCTTATTAATGTCAAGTCTTATACGATTCCATCGATCCATTTATTTAGGACGGGGCTGCAGTGATACTATACGAGGCGTGATGTGGCACGCAGCCAGCATGGGATGCCAGGACATCACAGTGCACACACTCACACTAAGGGCTATTTAAAGACATTCATTTGCTGAACCGCATATTTTTAGATTGCGGTACCTGGAGGAAATCCACACAAGCGCAGAGATATAATGCAAACTCTGCACACACAGCTGGGGACAGCAATCTAATCCCTGCACTGGAGGTGTGAGACTGCTATGCTTGTTTCATATATATTTATTACCATACATATAGGTACAGGGTACATATTTATATACGATTTATGATATATACTATCATTGCTCCTTGTTTTTAATTCTTATGTACAGCAAATGCTATTCTCCTTCCTATTTTCATTTTAATTTAGTGCACCTAGCAAAAGGTAATAGCGTGCACCTGAGAATCTGACCCCGGATCAGTGAGTGGCCAGTGGCCTGCTTGATATACAGTGGGAGTTAGAAGGAAAGAGTGATGGTTTATCCGATTGGTGCTACGTGACACCGGATAAGGATGCAGGGCGGGGTTTCGAGCGGCACATGCAGATGAAGCATAGCCATACCATCAGTATGACAACCGTGGGTGCACTTGACCATTCCAGCAAACGTTCATCAGTGATGGGGGGGGAGGGGATGAGGAGCAACATCTGGTAAACGCAGCTTCTAAAATCCCCCACAGAGCCCAGTCCGCCGGACACCCAGCAGATTGCATCACTGTTGTTTTTAAAAATGAAAACGGTGTTCATCTGTCACAAGCAATCAGAGGCCCACAGGCCACGCCCCCCCTGGGGAAGCCTACAGGCAGCCAGGCCATTTAATCAATGCCTGATTAATAATTTTAATTTCATCATTTTCAGGCCGAGCGTTATTGTAATCACATTCCACCCGGGCAGTCAATAAAGCCATTGTTCTCAATGGGGGGAGCAAAGGGGATAGAGTTTTTAAATCCATCTGAGGCAGCAGCGTTCTCCTGCCACCTTCTGCCAACTAAAAATCAATTTGCACCCCCCCCCCCCCTCCTTATGCCATGCGTCTTTGCCTGAATAGTCCTGCCCCCTGCCTTTTTTGTTCTTTGTATTTCTTCCCTGAGCACATCAGTCCTTTTTTTGTTAGATCCACGCCTATCCGAGGAGTCTGAGGCTGATTTGTTTGTCATTGGCAGCATATGTGAGTCGGTGGGGAGGGGTGGGGTGAGGCTTTCTTGTCAGACGAAATATAACAGCAAGGGGTGCGACACACACGACGCTTGATCGTGGAGAAAACAAGGCTCGTTGTTCCCTGGAGAGTAGCCTGCTTTCCTTTACTTCTTCGTCTCTCCCTAACTCTCCTTCCTTCAAACCCACACTGGAAGTCGGCTTAAATCCTCCTCAATTGAACCTGAGAATGTGCGTCTCAAAAAAGGTTCATCACATTGCAGTTATACGTCACATGCTACATGTGTGTTTTTAAACTAATTTCAGGATAAAAAAAGTGCCTGGTGCACTTCTGTATAAGACGGATCAACAAAGACTACCGTCTTATACATATATAGGGCGAGTGTTGTTAAAGGGGACACTTTCTGAAAAGTTGCTTTCTGGAAAAATTTATAGAATCATCTCAATGTGTTGAGTCCCAACTTGATGCCATGCTAAATACACAAGAGAAAATAAAGTATCACTAAACGCATATGTTAATTGCAAAGTTTAACCGTCCCATTTTGCCAGGTGTGCCATTTTAGCAATAGTCACCACCGTGGGACCGCAAACATGTTACATACCATGACTTGGCTTCAGACGCGAAGCTTGCAATATCCAGACAATCGGTCTTTGACAGTTGATGTCACACTCGCTAAAGTCGCAGTGTATTCTGGGTCGAATCGCCATTTTGCAGGTATATAACTCAAGAGCAAGCGTTTGCATCCGCCTTTATCCTTCGAAAGATGGGATACTCGTGCTGTGTGAAAGGCTGTCATACTAAATCACAAGGCAGAAAGGTGGACCACAACATAAGATTTTTTCGGATTCCCACTTGGAAAAAAGGATATGGACGGCAGGTAGAGGAGGTGTTAAATTATTCCATGTATTATTATTTATTATGCATTTGTAAGGCTGTCTACATGATTACAGTTAACTTCATCATATAATTACTAAAAACTTAACTTGAACATAAGAACATAAGAAATTTATTGAAGTAGCCATTTGGCTGCATCCAGACCTGTTAGAATCTAATATGCCTGGACCATGTCCCCCCTTAGTCTAATTTGTTCGAGGCTGTACAGATTTGTTTGCAACTTGATTACAAGTTAGCGTACCTTTGCAGTGACGATTGTGTTGTCGCAGTCCTGCGTTCGAAATGTGAACAGATCCTACACCCAGCCATTGATGAAATGTCCGTGGGCTTCAAGAGATTTATAGTTCTTTAACTGTTCATATGTGTAAGCGCTGATACCATAAACAAGGTAGTTTGTTATATCCAGAGATGAAGTTAGAGGCAACAATGTCGCGTCGGAATTTCATTTTTTTATGTGAGATCATACGGATCTATATTGCTGATTGTTGACAATTTAGCCAAATACTGATCCCTGGCGTCCTTCGTAAGTTTTTCTCTGTAAGGAATTTTCTCGTTCTGTTTTTTCTTCTCCATTCTTCCTAGTATTTGCGTCCGCGAATACCTTCAAAATGGCGAATGGGGGCGTGTCAGACAGTGCAGACACGTGACTGACAAAGACCGATATCAAGACTGAACCTCAAATTTATTTAGGGAACTTTCTATCACTTCGGTGTCACGTTTCTTTTGCAGAACAAAGTGACATTTTAAGCGCCGCCGCCGCGGTGTAATTGGACGGTGGAGTACATGATGACGGACCAGGCGTTTCTGCAGATGTGCAGCTGGTTGAATGGGAATTTTCAGCCTGCAATTAGCAGCCATGCTACGAATTATAATAAGCGGCAAGGCTATTTAATCGCCCGCCACACAGTAATGACGCTAGTGCACCTACAGCTTTAGTGTGTCGTTTAGCTGCTGATGACGGAATGCAGATAAAATTCCCCCTTCGAAATGATAATTAACTTAATTTATGTCTCACATTGAAGTTATTTCTAAAGCAGATATGTCTAATGGATTTCCTGTTTTCTTTACTGTTGATAAATCCCTCACAAAATTTCAGTGAAGGAATTACAATCAAAACTGTCTATAAGCGAGTTTTATTGCTCATTAACTATATCATAAAAGACTTGCGGTGTTGTTGCAGACAGCTCCTAAGATAGGTGCCTCATGACAACACATAACTAACTTTAACTTAACACATTGCTAAAACATGGTTTGTAAATATTAAGCAAGACAGACATTTAAGACCGGTAGCAAGTATACGTAGGGCACTGGTTAGACAAACGGTTTTACTAATGTGCCTAATGCACAAAATGGCAAAGAGGAAAAGTACTGAAATAATTAACAATGGTCTTTCCAATCATTTCAATAGCACAACGGAGGCAGTCTGTCAATCAGCAAACGGACTAAATGGCGCATCATAACAATAGGGATAATTGCATGAATATTCTCACAGCTGTCAGCTGAAAAAGTACCACATGCTACCCAGGAACACCGACAGATTCCCCATGAAGATTCAGATCGTATTTTCTGCAAAGCAATTAGCAGTCAGATGCAGGCGCCCGGAAAGCACAAGCCGGTAATATCAGCCTGAAATGGCGGCAACATTTCTCATGCACATGTGTTTACATGCATGTAACAGTTTTATTACTTTGTAAATAGTCTGCATAGGGTTTGCAAACTACCCCAAAGCAGGGTTGCCAACTCTCATGCATCTGGCGTGACAACCACGCTTTCTGACTGTCACTCCAACGGCAAATCTATATCATTTTCCATTATAAAACGAAAATCAGCCATACAAGACAGCTGGGTTTAGTTTGCAAATTCTAGACTATTTACAAGTTAACAAAACCATCACATGCATGTCAATGTGTATGCAGACTTGTCTCGAATTGAAAATCTCACGCCAACCAGCTGACCATAGTTGGTGACAATGGAACGCTTTCGATGTATTTAATTCTAGCCTTATAATGGAATAATACTGATTTGCCGTGAGATTTCTTGTTTGAGCGTTGGAGTCTGAAAGCGTGAGAGCTGGCAGCCCTGCTGCAGTGTTCACATGCTCTAAACCGATTTTCTGCAAAAGCAATTAACAGTCAGATGGAGAGAAACACAGAAAGGCTGCGGGAGCGGGTGCTCTTCGCGCCGGCGATGCAGCCCTGGAATGTGTGCAGAGTTTCTTTTATACCCGCTGCTTCGAGACACCTGTAGAGTAGCTCACTGCAGTACCCTCATGCTGTAAACTGATGAAGTGATTTAAAATGAAAAACGCCTCGTTTCAATTACTTTCTTAAGGTGCACTTGCCAGAAGAGGGTTCCCGAAGGCTGCTGTAGGCATACCAATTGCACCGCTATAACAGTCCGCTTTTATTAGTCAATAGCATTTTAATGTAACAATGCTAATTTATGGAGTGCCTTATGTCTGAAAACCCTATGCTTTATTAAGTATATTTGTATTTCAAGCATTTCCCTAGCCGTTGAGTAATCGATTAGCCTATTTGGGAGTGATGCAATTTGAGCAGATCGAGTTTAACATAAAAAAAAATGGAGGTGTTTGTACGAAATTGTGAACAAGCATATATGCAGTTCAGAACTGTGCCACGGACGTTTGGGGTTTTTTATGCTCATGAGTGACACGTTAACTGAACCCAGATGAAAGGTCCGCAGAAATGGGGGCAATCGGACAGCTTAAACGCGACCGTGTCCATCAGAGAGGCGTTGGAACAGGGCGGATTTCTCACCCTGTCCTTCTTAGCCACAGAAACAGAGCTAACTGTGATGAATTTTACCGCTGTCGGAAGTATTCAGGCAAAAATGATAAAGCGTGGGACACCTGTGATCATGAGAGAGCCTGACCAATTTACATAATTTTTATATTATAATGAGAGTGAGCCGGATAGCACAGTGTGTAGCGCTGACTGATGCTTTCTCATGCCTCTGAGGTTGGGATTTGAGTCCATTCTGCATGCGTGCCTGTTCTTTGCGTGTTCTCCCCGTATCTCGCTGGTTACCTGCGATTAGCCCAGTTTCCTCCAACATTCCAGAGACATGCGGTTAGGCTAATCGGAGTCCCGAAGTTACTGTAGCTGTAAGTGTGTGATTGTGTGTGCACATGCCAGGAGATGGGTTGACATTCTGTCCAGGGTGAACCCCACCTCCGATGCTGTCCGATGCTTCCTGGGATAGGTTCCAGGCCCCTTTACAACTCTGGAAGGAATTTACCAGAAGGTTGCTGGTTCAAGCCTCTGCAGGACAGCCATGTGTCTGTGGGTCCCTGTAGTGTGACCCCAAAGCTTGTTCGCTGTGTTTCATGGACAGCAAAATGGGTAGGTGAGTGAGAAGAGAATTTTGCCACAGGGATTAATAATGTATCACTATTCTATTTAAATGGGATATGGAGGCATGGATGAAAAAGACCTTTTATTAGTAAAAAATTACAAAGCCTAAATATCTACTAAACGTACTCATACCAGCTTTGTCATGTAGTGCACCTGTTCTATGTTGAGTCCTAAATTCGAAAGTCAGGCAGAATGCAGAAATTCAATCGCTTCTCTGGTGTTAGTTTTAAATTAGGCCATTATGTGGTTTGGAGACTGCCATCTCTTTGAGGTAATTTTCAAGAATTCTGAATGTGAGAATGAGATAATAAACCCTGTCGTTGATTTTTAATGCACGTTCTTCTCAGCTGACTTTTCCTTGGGGGCCATAGCAGCCCCTTTGACCTGATTAGTGGTCTTAGCGAAGAAATGTCCTGTCATGCAGCAAGAGTGTTGCCCAGTGTCCTGGAGACCAAAGATGAACACAAGGCCGTTTAAGATTCCTCCTGCACAGCCTGACTGCCTCCCCCCGCCCCCCACCCCCAATTTTGAACAGCGTAGTGAGGACCAGAAGAGAAGATGAGTGCAATTCCATTCCTATACCCCCTGCCACTAAATTGGCCTTTTATTAAATTTAGGCCCCCATCTATCAGTACAGGTGACGCAAATTGTCTGCAATGGATCTGGTCTTATTTGAAACAAGACTGCCATTAATCTGGGTCACTTGTTGTCTGTGACTCTTATTTGTTCTCTAGATAATAGATGCCCCCCGTTCCTCCGAAACCTCTGATTACCGGATTACCTGGAGTAATACAGGAATCCATTAGAGCATCGACTGCTGCTGGGGATTTTCTCACTCCCCCCCTCTCCCTGCCACAGATTGCAGGCGCACTCCTATGGGATTCTGGGAAATGAGGAATGTGATGTTTCAGCTGCACATTTTCTTAGAAACACTTCCCGGCAAGATGTAGTGCTCAGCTAAAAGACACACAGGGAAATTTAAGGAAGATTAGCAGAATTGGAATTGGAATTGTTTCTTTATCACTAAATAGTTTTAGATACGAGGAATTTACTTTGGGTGTCATGCAAAACTCAAGGACAATGAAGACAATATAATGAATTAGTTATGTAGATAAAAATAAAATAAAGCAAAATGCCTAGTGCTGATCATGTGCATAGTCCAACAAAACAATGAATGAATTTACTTTGCTTTAACTTGTGTCAACTTGGAATTTCAAATGAATGAATGAATGAATGTTGCATTTATATAACACTTTTCATGACACCTGAAGCACTATACAGCGCTGAATAAATGAACGAATGAATCTGGTGTGGAAATCCATCCATCAGTTAATTTTTCATAGATCTGCTTGTTTATTGTAGGGTTGCTGTGAACCTGGAGTCTGCTCCAAGCAGCACAGATGCCCTGGGTGAAGCAGTTTTCCACTGCAGGACGCACACTCACATCAACAAAGAGACAACGGTCCACTTAAGCATGGGCAGAAACCCATACAGACACATAAATAACAGAAATAATTCCGCGGCCCTAAAGGTGTGGAGAGACAGGGTTTCCCAAAGAGCCGCTGTGCCACCTAAATAAAGCAGCAGCTATTACCAGTATTTATTTTCTAAAATAAAACACCGGCATATAAAATATAGAACCCCAATGTAACCACAGAATGTCCTTGCTGTTATCTGTTCAGCTTGGATTTTGGATGAAATGGATTTAGATTTGCAAAGCACTGAAAGCACAAACATATGGCCAGACACAATGACAGTAAGAATGGCAGGCTCTGCCCTTAACGCCCAGGGGTGGCGCTAGAAATACAATCGAAAGATAATATGACATGTGAAATTCTCCTCTTCCCACTTTTCCCTTTAACTGCTGGCCCTTATCGGTCCTTGTCTCCAGGGCTGACTGGGCGTCAAGGGGAAAAAAAAAAGAAAAAGGAAAATTCTGTAGGCAAATTATCACAGGCGGCGAAGGGTCAGAGAAAACTAAACACAACCTAAAAGGGCCATGACTTCTCATCGGCGATAAGGGAAACCGTCTGTGAGCTGAAGGGTGGATGGAAGAGATCGCCTTCTTCCATTCCCGCTATCAAAATTGCTCAGCTGCCAGTCAAAATAATTGTCAATCCCCCTGTTCATTGCCTCTTTGGGAAGAGTTTATTTTTGGCGTTTGCTGGTGTAGGTATGCAGCTGTTTGTTCGCAAATGGAAGCCATTTTTCAGCGTGTACCAGCTTAGCTATTAAACACCTGGTTTCCTAGCCAGAAGACACAGCACGCAATGCTGTTCCTATTACCCTGTATGGAGCAGCTGTATAGTTATCCTGCTACCTCCTTGTAACTCTTTTTTTAAAATAAACCGTACGTGTAATCCCATGAATAAAGTGTGTAACACATACTGCCTTATAAGGGCAAAACGCAGTGACTATGTTGACAGTGAAACCCTTATGTGTGGTAGACAGGTAAATAATAGTGCTTTCTTCAAAACCAAGAGTATCTGAACTAAGATATTTTGTAACAAATTAATATAGAGCCAAAGAGACCCAATTTCAGTCATTACACAATTTCGATAAAACATGCAGTTACGGTGTTTTGCCTATGCATGGCAGTATAGTGAAGATACTGCCTGTGAATTAACTTCTGAATGGGAAGATGCTCATTAGTGTAGAGTCTGTTAGAGCTGAGGCCTCCAGGTAAATGGGTATAGTTTCTTCATTCCTTAAATGAGGTCATGTTTTAAATATGTTATTCTTCAGGTTTTCTGCATATCTTTGTGTTTTTCTTTGTCATTCAGAAGCAAATGAGTGAATCGTCTCTGCTGTGATCCGAGCCTCAAAAATTCAATATTTGCATGAAAAGCAGAACAATGCTGTTACTGAAGAAAAAAAATAACAAATATATACAATTAAGAGTCATTTGACTATGACCATGACAACCTCAAAGGACAGGAGGTATAAGTTATTAAATGTAAAGATGTTAACACAATAAGTTAATGAACAAGCAGTTCACTTGACGGTACATTTTCTTAAAAGACAGATGATAAATTACAGTGCGGCATCTTTCTTTTGACAAAGTCACAAATTCAGTCATTAAAAGAAAGCACCCAATTTAGATATTTGCATTTAAAGACAGCTAGACTGAACAACAGGCCATAAACATTAATAATTGCTTTAACCAGCTAAACTAACCCAATACGATATGTGTTGAAGGCCAATCAATCAAATGAGCAGGCTAAGTGGTCATTATGGGGTACAGGTTGTGTTTATTTCAAGGGTATTATGGGATATGTTACTCGTTCAATGACACAACAATGGTTATACAATGATTTTGAAGAGGTGGGGGACGGACAATAGTGTTGGGTGAGGATTTACAAGGAAATTTAGCCAAAGAGCGATGTTTGTGGTCTTTAGATTAATCTTTTGTTTTTTGAAGAAAAATAAGGGATATGGAAAAATTGGCACCATCTGCTGAATGCAGTCTTACCATTTCAACTCTTGTTGTGTCTGTCTCCGAAGTGGACTGCCAAGCATACTTATATATCTTTGTGTCTCTTCCAGTCATGTTAAAACGTGCGTTATAGAAAAGTGGAGCTGGGGGAGCAAGCTGCAGCCCAGGAAGATGTAAGTCTGAGAGTTTGGTCTGCATCATAACGTCTGTCTCTCTGACTCCGCCAGCCCCTGGGTGTGATCTCCGGGGCTTTACAGTCTGTAATGCTGAAGGAGATTGGAGTCAGTGTAGGATTACCCAGAGGCGTCAGCTCTCTGAGATCCGGGGGTGTTATGATTCTTGATAAAACGCCTCACCCTCAGCCGCCCTCTGGGATACACCCCGATGGTGGCGTATTTTGCAGTGAATCTGGAGTACTTCTGTTGCTGTTTCTCCTGACAGGCCAGACGCAGCATGACAACATAACTTGTGTCTGTAAAAGACAGATTCTCTAGAAATATTGTGCGTTATGGCGAGAGATGAGTCGTGAAGATTTTCGTGTTGCTTACACTAAGCACTTTATTCAATCTATAAAAATCTGTTCACAGCAATACTCACACGGTTTTTATATGTGTCGAAATATGAAATAATGAGTAAGTTCCTCAGATCATTTAGCAAACTGCACATTTTCAAAATAAGCGTATTTTATCTGACCACGGTTAGAGGCTCACCTGAAGACCTTTCCTCTACGAAGAGGAGGGAGACATTTTAAACACCAGAACCTCACTGGCTTACTGTGGATCCTTCTTATGTTTAACTCTCACATCAAGTCACTCTGATAGAAGGGGGTAGTGGAGAGGAAGCTCGAGTGACCTCTGCCAGTCCTGACAAGGTCATGGATGTTCAGTCACAGGTCCACTGACAGGCAAACACAGTGGCAGCCTTGGCTGAAATAATGGGTAAATATGAATTTAACAGACCCAGATTGAGAGATGCAATCTGCCCAGCCTCTGGGTGGGAGACTGTGGGGGGGGGGTGATTGTGGGCGGTGGGTGCGCTGGAGGGGCTTGGCGAGATGGGGCTGATTGGGCTCCAGTTAATATTGGGGGTGTCGTAGATCAGCAGACTGCAGCTGGAATGAGGAACAGATTTGATGGTCTGGGCCCGGGCTGCACAGCAGCGCTGGCTGCAGCGGAAGTCAGCCGGAAACTCACAGCTCAATGTGACACCCTTAGGCATCGGGCTGTGTGTGACAGCAGCACAGGGGCAAGGCAGTGTGTGGGTTAGACCTCCAGGAGAAGGAGCTCAGGAAGAGACCAGCTTCTCCAGAATAGACCATCATTATTACTGCTACTATCCATTCATTGGACAAGTGCTCAGGGCTGCAGGAACCCAGGAACCTTTACCATGCAGCACAGGCCACAGGGTCAGTCAATCATACACTACGGGCATGTTAGAGACGCCGAGCTTCAAGTCTTTGGGCTGCCGGAGAGACCCAGAGGAAATCTGCACAATGCGAGGAGAGCATGTAGACAGACACGCAGAGTGCAGGTGCGGTTCACGCCCCCACCCTGCAGACATGAGGCATTCTTATTATTATCACATTTTACATGTATATTTTACGCATTTAACTGACACTTTTTTTCTAAAGCGACATACAAATAGCAGATTGCAAACATTTGACTGTCAAGGAGTCGATGAGGTATAAGTGCGGCTAGACTGAGCTTCTGATGAATGCCCAGGTACGAGTGTGAGAGGCATCGGAGCAGGAGCTGCACACCTTCCTACAGAGCAAGAACTTAATAAGACAATGAGATGGCAAGAAGGGCAACATTAAGGACATTCAGGGAACAGGGAGGCATCAGGCTAGTGGAAGGCCTCCTGAAAGGGGATTGGGTCCTGAGGTGTTTCATGAAGGTGGAACATCTGATGACCAGATGTGGTTCATTAGCTAATTCCTGCTGGGGTTGGTCGTGTTGCTGTGTCCAGGGGAACCACATCCTCCAATCAGAACACGGCCTGAGTCCATAGGCTTGTCTTCACTGTCTTCACATTTAACCCTCATTGTAGTGCTTGCAGTTTTCCAGGCTCCCTGTGTGACTTTCACACTGTCTGTCCTACTGGAAATGTTCATTGTAAGAATGCACGCTATATTATGAAACACAGCGACGTAATTAAAGTGCTTAAATGTCATATGCTGGGAATATAATGTGGTTATTTTGGTCTTGAATGGTTTTCAGATTTTAAATACTGGTTACTTTCATGGGCTAAATTGAATAATTATTATTATAATTATGTAATTGCCGTATGAGTGCAGAAGGCCTTTAGGTCTGGCTTTTAGATAGCATTTTAACAATGCAGTTAGACACACAATGTGTAATTACTGTACTTCAGCTTTTAAGAAACGCAGCTCGCTGACAGTGAGGTTTGCTGTTTAGGATGGTTCCCGCGAGCCGTACACGACTGCAGGCTGTAGTGCCATTCAGCTGGTGAGCGTGTTTAGCCATGCTGAGGTCATTTACGCTGTACACCTAACTCACTCTGAGCAGGCTTAAGTTTAGGCTTTCGGATTAAAACAAGCCCTTTCAACAAAAACATATATGAACCACACCAGGGGAGTTTGTAGCTAATGAAAAGAACAGGGGCTGAGTCAGGTTTACCTTGGGATTGGCTTTTTATGTTTTTGAAGGAAGATCGGCATCGCAGCTAAAATACTCAGGGCTATAGCCCCGAGTGGCTGGACCTAATGGCGGCCATGAACTACACTTTGACCAAAAACATAGCCTATATAAGAGTTATATTTTGACTAAAAGGTAGGTATGGGGGGGGGGGGTTTCCTACCTACCAAAGGGCGCCTCTCCTTGCACAGACTACAAGTCCGGAAAAGCGAGATGAAACATGACGACACAGTAAGCGACGGCATTTTCCACCGCGGCTTCTGTAAAGACCATCAGACCTTAACATCTTGGCAGTGCTCCTTCCCTCAGGCAGAATCCTGCAAGCTTAATCCCCCGAGCTGCAGTTAGATTGCTAAAGATATAGGGGGCATTTCCCGTTAAGTTTGTAATCGTTACATCTTATAGGGCTGCTACTGACAGAATAAAGCAACTCAGATTCATTGTAGAGTTTAGGGAGCTTATTTAAAAATGCCATTTTTTTCTAGCTACGCCTCTTATTTTGTCACGGATCTCACTGACGCATACAGAGTATCTGTACTTGACCTTTAATGTGAGCTTCTGACCATCCAGCATTTTCGAGTTCCCCCTCTGAAAGGGCTGCTTTCATTCATCTAAGGACCCATTCGTTTGATTCTGACATCTTTTGGGCCGGTCTCCCCATCTTGACACATACGCCCTCCCCCCATCTGCTTCCGGAATGGAGCGTTCCCGTTTGAACACCAAGGCCAGCTCGCCCCTCCTTTCGCCCAGATCTGCCACCCCATGTTGGGGTCACATGGACACATAGAGCGCCCACAGATTGTTAACTCACACACCCATGTTCTTCCTTCCCTGTATACAGTTCCGAACTCAAATAAATCATTCTTTGTGGAAACCTGGACAGTGATCCTTATTAATTCCTCTGCACATCTAATCCATTTCCCTCCTGAACATTCATTCACAATGCACTAGTATTTATTTCTGAGCTGTTACTACAGAATTCAGTGTGCAGTGCAATACCTTCCTTACACTGTTATTGTTGTCTATTATTTATTGATACTGTCTATTAACGTCTAAAGGTCATTTTGCTATCTAAATGTGTATACAGTCTGCCTGTCTGTCTGCCTGTCTGTCTCTTTCTCTCTGTCTGCCTGTCTCTGTCTGCCTGTTTCTGCCTGTCTGTCTGCCTGTTTGTATGTCTGTCTGCCTGTCTCTGTCTGCCTGTATGTCTGCCTGTCTGTCTGCCTACCTGCCTCTCTGTCTGTCTGTCTGTCTATCTATCTATCTAAACCCTCATTCAGCAAACAACTGATGCTGATTCGACTGATGCTCAATAGTACCCAACACACCTTGTGTTGTAGGGAATTGAGATGCAAAAGATGCTTTATCCAGTTAGCTAGCATTTTTTCCCCAGATTGCTTTATGGCTTTAGCAACAGATATGTTTGAAAGCAATTAATTATAACCTATAAAAAAAGAAATTAGCCTTGTTGGATGCCAGGAATAAAGCTGAAACTATGCTGCTAGTCATCAAACTTTGAGGAAAATATACTTTCTCCCATTAAATTCAGTTTTAATTTGTGATTAAACTGAGAGAAACTGTAGATTGGATTTTCGTGCCTTTATTATTAAAATCAGGCGAGGATGGCAGATGGAATGTAAATTCACCATTTTCACTGTATATTAAAGTCATAGATGTTTTGAGCTATATGCTTCAGATTCCTCATCGTGTGTTTACATGTACTGGGAGTGAAACTAGTTCCTAAAGCCGCTACGGTGATACACCGCAAAATTGCCACTTGCCTGGTATCTTGCCAACTGCGCCTTGCTTTGCGAAATTATTTTGACCAGACGTTAATCCCAAGAATGTTAACTATAGTTTTAAACCAGCATTATTTAGCAAATCCTGAAAGCATGCATATATTCTTTAATTTCTGCATGAAAAACGGCTCTCCGTGGAATTCTGATAACCTTATTTGATTGCTTCTTCTTTAATCTCCAAAAAATTGTGGAAATTACATTACTTCTCAAATTGAATGACAAAAACGATGGAGAACATTCAGAGAGTTCCTGGCTGTGGTTGTGTAATACAGAAATGACACCGCTAATAACCGCTTTTAACAAAATCGTCCCGATGGACAAACCCCTTTTCATGCACGGGGGCTTTTAAACGCAGCCTGTGTGTTGAGTCATATTGATCATTTTATCCGTCCACTTACTCGCAATGCTGTCAAAAATGCCAAATGTTGCTGGATCTTTAAGGGCAACAGGTCCGCTGACTCGGAAATTCAGACATGCTGGGAAATTTCAGTAGCGTCTGGTAAGACGGTACGTCACTTTCTCAGCGCATTGTTTTCTAATATATTTCTGAGAGGTTATTTTAGCGTTGTTTGTTTTTCAGCCATACGGATATTTAAATTGTTAGGAAATACGACCGTATGCAAAGGGCCGGGGGCGGTACGTCGACTAACAGCCCAAATGTGTAATGTTCTTTGTTTTTGTGGGATGGACGGGTGCCAGCAGCCCACTGTAATAAATCACCGCGGCTATAGAGGCGCTGGGGTAATTGCGTGCACACAACCGAAATATCATTTGATGTAATTGTAGTATAAAAAGGGGGGGGGGGGACCTACACACAAAACCCTTATTCTCTAATCCATAATTAACAAACCCCAATATTTCCCAGGAAACCTTTTTTGAACAAATGTGCCTTTGGGCTGCTGATACGAATTAGCTTGTGAATCAGGTTCCTCGCATTAACATAACACGGACTGATGCGTGCAAATGAATTTTCTCGTGCTGCAGGCAGGCGCTCTCCTCTTCATTAAGTCGGTAGGTGGTGAGGTTGCTATGCTGTATTACCAGGCAACTATAAGTGCAAGCAGTCGCAGATTAATAGAAGGCTCACCCAAAGGGTGGTAGACCACTGTAGTGTGTTTCCCATCGCGATGTAAAAGGATTTACTCCTTGGTAAATGTTAATTTGGTCCAGATTGTTGTCATTGTTCAAAACTGTTACTCATCAAAGCCTTAAGAAAAAAATTGTACATACTACTGTACGTACGTAGGTTGTAAGTTAGTTGACCCTAATCATAACCCTTATTGTGAGGATGGAGTGTGCAGCAGCTTAAAAGGCTCAGAGGACCGTTCTGAAGTAAGATCTTAGTCAGGGGCTGGGATTAGTGTGTTCACTGTAGCGGAGTTCTGCAGACCCATCTTTCTGAATAGTGAAAACGGACCTTCGGCCATTAGCTAATTAGCATGCCTGCTGATGAGCTTGTGCTTTGGGTACAGCTCAGTGTCAAATGCAGCAATCAGGATGAAAAATTTTGCCTCTCTCTGCATGATCCAAGTTGCTCATCAATAGTCATGTTGCGGTGATCATTCCAGTAAGCCCCCCCCCCACCCACCCACCCATCCCATAATGGCATACACCACTTTTCTTCATACTGTATCTATATCCCACCCTGAGGAAAAAGGGGCAGCAGGATCCAGTGACTCAGTATCTCTAGGGTGGTGTGTTGACTCACTGCTTAACACTGTTACACAGAGTATGGAGTTGGAGTTCCCCCCCCACCCTGTGCTGCCTGGGATAGGGTCCAGGCCCCATTGTCACCCCCATTGCTTACAAGATTTATCTATATTTCACCAAAGTTTTTCAGCTGAGTTGTCAAACTGTACTCAGAATTTTCAACCTGAAACCTTTCAGTCAGAAACCACGCAGCCATATTTTCTTTAGCTTTGTTGTATTATATAACTTTGAGGTCATTTCCTTTTGTTATATATTTTTGTTTCATTTAGCTTCTTCCAGAATTTTCTTTGCAGCGTTTTACATGAGGATTTGCTCTCATGGCTGAACCCAAGGCAAACAGCACAGATCCTCTTTCCGACTGGGTTTTAGAAACCTGATAGAAAAGTAAAGTTTAATATGAATGTCTTTTTCATCAAAACCACGTTAACCTCTTTTTTTTCCCCCAAAAAGTTGTTCATGTGACTTGACATGACCTGTAAAGCATAACTTTAAAAAAACAGTTCCTACATATGAACCCAACATAATGCTAAATCAGAATATTCCAGTTAGTGCAGAGGACCAACCTCACCAGCTGATGCCATCTGTCTCTCCATCCTCCAAAGCTGCTTATCCAGAATAGGGCCGCAGTGAGCCTGGACCCTATCCCAGGAAAGGAAAGGCGGGGGACACCCTGGACGGGATGCCAGTCCATCACAGGGCACCTCGCCAGCTGATATGCACAACAAAATACGAAGGCAATTAAGTGTAAACAAATGTTTCAAAAGGCCATTTTAAAATAAGCCCATGGCGTACGTTTCATGCCTAGCCGCAACTGAAAAAAACAGGCCTTATTTTTAAAATCTCTTTAGCACTTTATGAATGCCATGTATTATATTTGCAAACACCGTGAAATGTGTTATTCGTGAATACAAGTAACCGAAAAGCCTTTAAATAAAGAACGGCCCACAATGTCCCAGCAGGTTAGGACCTATTACCGAAATTCAAAATTCAGAGCCCAGTATTTTTCTATACACACGTTTATGGTCTCAAGGTCAAAACTATTTGTGGGTATTTTACCAAGCTGAAATTTGTGGCTGGAGATTGGGTGTCAGTTTTAGGAGAAGCTGGCCGGTCTCTCCCTGTGGAGTAGAGCCTGGCTCTGCAGCCTGAGATCAACGTTTCCACAAGGGAGTGGAAGGTGACATAACCAGTTACTGAACGGAAGAGTGCAAATTTTTTTTATGCTCTGACTCACCAGGTGCTGTGTCAGTTTCTTTAATGAAGTTTCGCTTTGTTTACTTGTTTTTGTGACTTGGAGTACCTGGTGGTAACTTGCACTACGGTGGAAGAGCATGCAAACTCCACACACACAGAAAAGGCAGGATTCAAAACCTGAACTGGGTGCCTCAGGGGAATGGATACCCAGGCAGGTTCAGGGGGGCCAGAGCTTTACAGAGGCCTTGGATACATATAATTACATAAGGGGTGCAGGGCGCAAGGTGAGGTTTAATCAGGAGGCCCAGAATTTCTAGCTACACCCCTGACCTCAACTGGTACTACAGTGATAGCATAGAGCCACCACGCCGGCTCATGACTCACTGTCTCCACAGGAAAATATATGTACGTCAAAATGATGAGTCACAATCCTGGAATATGTTTAATACAGTCCCCAAAGCAAACAGCTAAACAGCCAGAATGCGTTTTTCCTCACCTAACCCATATGTTACTTTAATATTGTGAGCAGACCTTTCGCCTGATTATTTTGCATGAAAAATTCAGGTTGATGTCTCTGACTGAAAATGAAAGCTTGGTCCTATTTATGCAAATTTATTTTTGCGTATTTAGGACTCATAGGACCAATTATGAGTCTCACATGGCTGGAGTCCAAGACTGCAGTCCAGGCGACCTCCGTGACCATGCTGAACTGCAGCCTTCGTCTCACCCAAGGTCTCCTCTGGGCGGCCTTGCACTGCTCATATTCCTCAATAAGCCGCCCTCAAATTCTGACCCATGTTGTTAACACTTTCTGTTGGCTTTCTTTGTCTTTTCTCCATCTGGCTCTATGCCACATATAATCTTTCTAATTTCACCTTTCTACCCGTGCATGTTTTGTTTAGCAATTTATCAATTTCTCACTGTGGCTTATACTCAGACTTTAAACAATTATGTGGATCAGGTAAAACTAACAATGAGGTCCTATATGCCAAAAGGTGTATAATATAATGTTTCATTCAAATGATATTATTAATAGTGAATTAAAACATGCTAAATTCGTGATTAAACAAGTGGCACAGAATGTGTCGAGCTTGTAAGTGATTTTTAAAATTCTTTTGTGCATCATCAAAATGTTTTGTTTATCGGCGTATTAAATTGCATGCAAATCTAATTTCGCTGGCCGCATTGTTAAGAACTGCACGTTGGGTATGCTCGCCGCACATCCATTAGGCCTCCGGGTGCATCTGCGGTGCGGTTTGAATGCCACCGCATTACTTTGCCCTGAGCTTCACGGTTCGCTTGTCCTGTAGTGGTCAAACCCCAGACATCAAAGTGCCAGCAAATAAACACAACTGAAGAAAAAAAATAATAGAAAAAACAAATGCAAATGGAGCTTCTGATTTTAATTGTGTTTTGTTTTCATTTTTTTGAAAGGCTTTTTTTTTTTTTTAAATTCGTCTGGGCATCCTCTTGTCATTCAAAGTAGGCGCGTCTCTTCGCCGTTGCAAATTTGTATCATTGTAGACTGATTGCTTTTGAACTTAATTAACCACACACCTGGAGCGTGGAGGCTGACGTCGAGGAGTCGCGGCTTACGGTTTAACAATCGCGGCGACGGACGCTTCTGTTGCCATGGCAGCGTCACCCTCTGATGCTGGTTGCGGGAAAAGGATGGACTGACTTACGAGGTCACCGGTGAGGGCGGGTGGACTTCAGGTGACGTGATGTGATCATCTTGTTAAGTACCCCCCACTTCGATCTTGGGGCATCTTATCCAGCTGTGGTGTTTGCCTCTTCTTTGGGAATTTCCTGGAAAGCCAAGTTTCCCAGCATCGTACAATAGCTGCGAGTCTCATCGGAAGGCTGACACACTGATTAATGCCCCCTTCCAGCATGGAAACCCTCCATCAGTGGTTCATAATGGTGGGCCGCCATACGCCCTTTGCTCTTAATTATTAATGTAATTAACGATGCCTGCTTGGGCTGAGGACATGACTGTGTGTGTGGTTTTTTTCTTAACCAGCAACTACAGAGAACAGGACTATGAAACTGGTCTTTTGATCTATGCTTTATTTAAGGCTTTTCAAACTGTTACCACAGAGTGACACCGGGTTTTACCCCCTGAGGAACACAGTACGCACCCGCAAGTGTGTTAACAACCGACTGCCTCAGCAATGTACTGCAATTCACCTAATCCTCCATAATTGTCGGGCTAAAACCAGAAATGCTGTGCATTTCGCGGTCGGCCTGGTCTGTGTTTATGCAGGAACAGAGCATTGTCCTCTTTCAGCTACAACCTCATTTTGATCTATTTTGGGGCAGTGTGAGTCAGGTCCGGGCTGCATCTAGCCAATCTTCCAGAAGCCCTCTGCGGAGCGACTTGAGCGGTGGAGGCAGGAGCCGTTCCGGTGCGCGTCTTGGCCGGTACCTCCCATTTCTGCTGTTTCACGTCAGAATGGAAACTTTCAAAGTTTGGGTCTCTGGGAGCCATTGTCAAGGTTCACCTAAAAGAAAATCTCTCCAATTACTTATACATCTGTTACATTTTTAAAGTTAATTATTATTTTTATTCTATGGTGCCTGAGGATTTGAAAATCCAAATAATGTTCTGGGTCCACCAGACCTGCATCAGTACAAATGTAGCAAAATCCGAAGATAATTTGAAAGTTAATGTCCTTATCAGAAAGCATTTTTTAAAACTTGATTTTGTGTTATTTTATTATTTATTCACTGAAATTTATTTAACTGGGAAAAGATTGTGAGCATTTACAGTGCTGTCCCAGCTGTGAGTACTTCTTCTGCTCTGCTAGCATTAAGTACATCTTTAGGTCCACTTGGGTAACTGAAATGACATCACTGCCATGGGAAGTTGAGTGGCACATTTGTTAATGGTTAGTTTTATATAATATTCTTTCATCTGGCACTTTTATACAAAGTGGTCCAGACGGAAGAGTTAGTGATCATGTGTGTTCCCTGGGATTTGAACCAATGACCTTTGCATAGTTAACACGATGCTCTGTTTGTTGATCTACTGGAGCAACGTGATAATTTAATATGCAGCCGCATTAATGGACCGAAAGGGAAGACATTGAGTGCCAGTGCAACTGGTCTGCGTGAACATCTGTCATGGCGGTGATCGGTGGCTAATTCGCAGCTCCGCTTCCTGAGTCGTAATTGGCTCAGTTTGGCTGCTCCTCGGAGAACACTCTTTCCGTGATTCGGGGAGACAGCTGGGACTTGCAGGCCCCAAGCCAGGCAGCTCCTGGGCAGGACCTGCCTTATGAAGTTCTCCGCTTAATGATGAAAAGGCCAAAAAGAGCCCCCTCTTCCAGGAGAAACAAAATCAGAATGATGAGCCCTGTTGTCCCTCACGCATCTTCACGGCGAGGTTCAAACTGAAACACCAAACATGACATAGAGCACTTAAAAGAGACCCCCCCCCCCCCCCATCCCCGCGCTGACAGTCTGGGTGTTGAAGCTACACTGAAATCGGTCGCCTTTCAACTCTCAGGTGAGCGGAGCTCAGTGCGGCAGCAGGGTGAGGAGCAGAGCGATGGAGCGTCTCGCAAATGTCACTGGTGTGCGGAAGAGGGTGTGGAGCTGGCATCGTCACTAAAGAGGCCCCAACAGGAATACCTGAGGCTTCACGGGCCCAGCTTCTGCGTGGGGGGGGGGCGGGGGATGGGAGGGTAGGTGCGAGGAGAGCTAAATGCATCTTAAAGCTCTCCTTACCTCTTTCATATAAACACTGGTAGACAGCACAGCTGGATAAACTCATTCAGGATTTAACTGCACATTTAGAGAGTCATAAATCAACAATGACAGTAGGAAATCAAAATAATTGTGGAATACTTAATTTTTTTCTATTTGCATGTTAATATCACCACAACTGTTCTCCCTGTTTTGTTTTCATATGATTGTTTACTAATTTGTTTATCCACCACAGATACTGAATCAGCGTGTTGCCAGATTTTTTTTTATTTTTTTGAGAAAGATTTCCTGGCCGCTCACTGGAAAGTAGACTGTTTGTGGGAGTGTCCTTCCCATGATGCACTGGGATCCCATCCTGGGAATCCCTGGACTTGTGCTGTATGCTTCCCAGCATAGGCTCCATGGTGGCCCAGTACTGAGAAGTTATGGAAAATCAATGGACAGCATAGTCGATTCTGGTATTTGACCCTAAGGGAATCCCCCCCCCCCCCCCCCCCCCCCCCCCAGTAGGCTTGGTACTTTCAATCTGAAGAAATACAGGGCACCAATTTTGCAGGGGAGGTGAGGTAAGTTGAGGCAAAAATAGGAAGTCTAGGCTCCACGTAAATAGGGTCGAGAATCATCTATGATGGATGCAAATATATTTTTTTCCCTTTTGGGCAAGATAATACGCATTTCCAGCTCAAATAAGCATGAGACACTAATAAGCTTAGGTTACTTGATAATTATGGCTGCAGATTTGATAATTAAGTGTTTTCTGGAACGAGCTGGTCTTTATGTTATTCTGTGCGACCTGTTGTGTGTAAGGAAAGCTCAGTCAGGGAGTGTACCAGACTAGCAAAGGTGTCGCCTTGCAGTCATCCTCTCATTCAAGCAAGGTGTGTGATAGAGAATTAGGAATTGAGAAATTCACGGGGGGGAGGTGAGAATGAAATGTGTGGGCGTTGCACCTGGTGTGGATTTCTGTGGTGAACCCAGGAAGGGTGGCTTCTGAAGCAGGTGTGTGTGCAGTGAGAGCAAAGATCCAGCTGAGGTCCCAGAAGTGACCCAGGCGATCAGTCAAGGCGAACCGGCGGCCATCGTGCAGATGCCGGAGGAAAGGCATCTCTCCTGACACCCTGCTTACCTGGCAAGCAGGACGCTCTCTCTTACGTCATGGGAGAATCAAATCTCACTGCCTAATTATCCGAGGACACCAAGACGAAAAAGACCTCTTCATCCACATTCCCATTTTTGCCACCTGGGCTCATAGGCCTGGATCGTTCCTCGTGTTTTTTTAAAATATGTTTTTAATTTAATGGAGTCTAAAGTCAAAATGGCTTCTTTTATGTGGCTACAAATGTCCTGTGTTTTGTGATGTCAAGGAGCAAGGACAGATTTTATGAGGGACCTAGAAATATAGCCCTAATAATGCCATCGTCTAGTCAGGATGATTAAAAATACTGTTCGCGATTTAAATACTCAGCATCTCCCTTAATAGCCAATATGAATCACACACTTAAACTAAAATCAAAGGAAACAAAATGTTGGTGTATTTACTAATAAAATATATCCATCTGACAATCCATTTTTTATACTGCCTTGTCCTATGCAGGGTTGTGGGAGTATGGAACCTATTCCAGAAGCTACGGACACAAGGCAGGGAATAACCCAGGACAGGGCACTAATCCATCACAGGTCTCTCTCACACACACACACACACACACACACATGCACAGAAATGGGTTTGTAATTATATCTTTGTGGGGACTCTCCTTTCATTTCTATGGGGAAAACTCTAATCCCAACACGACAACCTCAACCCCTACCCAGCCATAACCTCAACCATAAGCAACCAAACAAAATACGAGACACATGCACAGAGAATGAGAACATTCACAAACATAACAATGATAATAATAATAATAATATTTATTATCATTGTTATTATTTCAGATCAGTAAGGGGACTGAGCATGCAAGCGCAGCTCTGACACATAGTAATGATGCTGTACAGATTTCCCTCCCCCGTCTGTGAAAACAAAGGGGCCATAGGCCCCCATATGCTGATCCGAAACTGGAACAAGCTCCACATGAATAAGCTTATCAAATCACCATCCTCTACTTTAATATTGCGCTTAATGAAATAAGCACACTTGGAAATGCGCACTGGTAAATCACATTGATTTCAATTACCACTCAGTGCATTCTGATATTTCAATTCTCCTGCATATTAGGCAAGTGAGTGATTCTTCCAGCATTTGGAAAAATCAATCCTTCTGATGAATATGACATTACCCCTGCTTTCTTTATACCTTCGCATTATATTATAAATTATGTTTTGCGTTCCAATATGGGAGGGAAATTAGGTAGGTATGCTGGAAGGCTGGAAGAGGCACATTCCACTTTGTTTGATGAGGACATTTTATTCAAACGTGGCGGCAGCACAATTTCTAGAAGCTGGCAGGGAAAGCTGGCCAGCAGTGTAACACTTTTAAAAGGCACAATTCAAAGTGACTTACAGGTAAGGAAATACGTTGCACTTCCATATCTTTCTGCTGCTTAAATCTGTTGTTTTGTCATGATGATTCAGCATGAACACGTACGGGATGTAACTAATGCTGATGATTTTCCTCTTTTGTTTTTTTTTTTTTATTGTTTCTGCTTTTAAGTTCCTCAGATGGATTTGCAGGGATTTGCAGATTTGCGTTTTTAAATTGAAGAAGGTAACTACAGTCCTAGGAGGAAAGTCATATGAAGAGAGAGAGCATATGCAAAATCTTATGAAAGTTTCCTCAGCAAAACAAATTCTGTAGCTGGTGGTATCAGCGGCAGTATCAGCTCAGAGATCTCTCCCAGAAGCCGAACGTCATGTGTCGCACCAAAAGGGCTTCATGTTCCTGACTTGATGCGGAGCTTGGAGGAGAACCGTCAAAGGGGGTCTCTGCCCGTGATGCATCCTGTCATTTAGACAACATTAGAGACCTAAATCCAAATCTGAAAAAAAACAGTACAGCTCAAGAGATTCTGTAGATTCACTTCATAAAAGTGTAGGAAGTGAACACACACGAGGCCCTGTTTTATCTTTAGTCAAGCACACCTTTCACTCAGGAAATAATGCATTTTACGTGTAATGAATCATTAAAACAGCTGTATAAGTGGGCCGTATGCAGAAAATATAGTTAGTGTTAAATGGATGGGTTTCCTAAATTGCCTTCTGGCTAATTATGTACTGTGGCCTATGAGGCATGGATTGGAAAAAGCTACGGAATTATCTTCCCTAATGTTCCCGCTGGTCGTTAGCCAGGACGACCTTCTCCGTAATAACCCGGCACTCTCACTGTAAGGGTCCTCTAACGATAACGAGTACGGTGTCACACGGGCCTCCGTCGGGCTGCCGGTTCAGGTTTCACACGGCTGTCACACAAGAAGCTCCTCTCAGAACCTGATAAATGTTAATTACCTGCCAGCGATAAAAGCCCGGTATAAATCAAAAACAAAGACAGGCGGGTGGGGGGCAGACCAGCTGGGGGCGCTGTGCAGCTGGGGGCCTTGCCCCTGGCGCCATGTTGACATGTGGGCGGCCTCCCAGCTTGCCTGGTATTATAACCTTATGTTAATGGAGAATCCCTCAGTTGGTTGGCAATGTGGGTGCTGGGGGGGGGGATGGGTGACAAGAGGTTATTCACAGATGTGTGTAGCCTTAATCAATTATTACTATCCCAACTTATGTATTTTAGTGTTGTGTGTCTTTTTGTGTTTGCGGTGAAATGTCAGTTGTTTTCAATGCAAGTCTGACACAGCACAGCATTTTTGGCAGAACCTGTTACATCATATTAAGCAACAAGTGATTTTTTTTTCCAAATTTGTCTTTCTTTTATGACAATTCCATCCGTGATTACTTTCCGTTCTCGAGTTTTATTTACGAGCCACAAAGGCAGGAATGATTCTACTACAGCAAATAACCGAAACGTAATTACAACACAAGATATTTTGAATTTAATTTGCAAACTGCAAGTATATATATATTACAACTAAAGAAGTTGCTTTGGGAATGCTGTCTTGATTGGGATAAAATAAAAATCGAATGGTTTTTAAAAAGATAAATTAGCGGTTTCGAAAACAACTAGCTCATTACACTGCAGGGAATCATTCTGCGCTTTTTCTCGATGGCTTAGAAAACTGGATAGAGGCAGATAACATGGATTACAAACAACAACGATCAATTTTAGATGGTAAGGCGGAGCAGAACAAAAAGACAAACGATTGGAGAGCCTGTGGCCTTTCCCTTGGTCGTTCGCCACGCGATACTGCCTTTTTTGGCCCATTGAATCTACCTGTTAAAACTTGGCTATAAGGGTTGCATTTGAGTGCATGTGCAGGTGAAAATAATATTTAGATTTTGTAATTATACACTCCTGCTAGAGCTGCCCCCTTTCCCCTATCAGATGTTATAAGTGTAAGTGGCCTTTGACCTTTGTTGAAAGGGCCTTTGAGAATGCCCCTCCTAGGACTGCTGAAGGGACTCAGCACAGGGAGGAACCTGTTTCCTAGCTTTCAAGCTAACAATTTGTAGTTTTGCATAAGCAACGTGAAACATGCAGACTTTTTTTGTTGAGCAGCCAATTAATAACAATACCTTCCAGGCAATGCACTGTTGTCTGATAAGGCATTAAATAAGCTTTGTCAAGTCAAAGCCAGTTCTTTGCACCTTATAAAACAGCACAAACTAACAAAGGAGGACAGTCAGGCTGTTCAGCTGCAGGTTTGTACTCACGTCTGCACTTCTGTAATTAGCTGAGCTACATCGGATGCCTCAAAGATGCACCAAAGTATGTAAACAGTTTCGTTTCTGCTTCTCCGTTTTTTGTGATTCCAAGTCTATTCAATGGCAGATTCAGGTCAAAGGCAGCAGGAGTTTTACTTGAGCGCTACAAAGCACGCAAAAAATCCTGACAGTATATATTAGCGTTTTAAAAATTATGGAAAATGTTTCTAGCGTTCCGATGGCGGCTTTTTGAACATGTACATTTCCTTGCTCTAGCATGTTTTGGGAAAATGATAGATAGTAATTGAAATATGGGATACATGTTTAGGGGGGAAACTTGTCTTAGCACATCTCTTTAATGTGACACCGCTGTGCATTGTTACACGACCCCCCTTTATTTGGCTGCTTTGAGAACTGATGTGTCGGCTATTTCATCTTGCATTGGTTTGGAATTTCACGGTATTTCTAAGGATTGTTAGAATATTTCTTTGTCATCTTTTTGATCTTTTGCAAAAGTACGTAGGTGCGCTGAACTGTGAAGCTTTGTCTTGTTGGAGTATTTAAAACCTCTAGAGCTCGAATAACAAACCTGCAGGTTGTTCTTGCCTGCCCGCCTATCTATCTATCTATCTATCTATCTATCTATCTATCTATCTATCTATCTATCTATCTATCTATCTATCTATCTATCCCTTTGTTTATTTATTTGTTTACTTCACTCTTGAGTTATAAGGAATGTACAAGGCATGTGACTGAACATTCAGATTCGTGCCATGTCTAAAAGGCTTAATATTGTTTCGCTTTCCTGTAAACTACTATCGTAATCGTGTCAGTGATTTCGCCTCATAGTTAATTGTTTCTACATTTGTTTCTACATTTTTTAAATAAAACAAATTTTTATCAGCGGATTGACTACGTCACCACGAACAGGGACTTCATCGCGTTATGGGAATAGGCCTACGTAAATTTCAGGTGCATGTTCATACTGCAAAGAATAGGTCTGCAGCTTTCAGATTAAAGCGAGCAGATCTCAGCATCACCATCCGGGCATCGCTGCAAACTTTGTCACTACTGCGGCATTTGGAACCCGTTGATGTTCGATAACAGGGCACAGCTGTGATGAGTGCCAGCACAGTCAATTGTGAATCTAACTTTTGGATGTAATACATCTGCATGTATATATTGATACAAATATGTAAATGAAATCGAGATATCAGCAACGTACAATGATATCGGATATAAACTTAGACGGCAGTCTGTGAAGATAGGCCTATACTCAATTGTCTGGAAAATATGAAAAAGCTTCACTTTTAAGTATAATAATTAATCGATACTAGTTTCAGACTAATGACTCTCCCAGCACTAACATTTTCATAGTCCTAAGGGTTTTTACTGTAATATATATCCCAGGAGATATAATCCATATTTTATATATGACCATTAAATGGTTTTGGACAGTCTGTTTTTAAACCGGCGTGGTATCTTGAAAAGCATCGTTGCTAAGCTACTCCTTATTACACAATAATAGTCACAATAATTACAAGGAACGCATAAGATGAACATCTCAATGAACGGATCCTCCTGAATGTCGGCCACCTATAATCGTACGTGTAATACATCACTCGACGGCAACATGTATATATGAAATATATATATATAGTTAAAAAAAAAAAACGTCCTTCAGAAACAAATCAATCTTGCTTCGGGAGATTGATTAAAATGATATTATTCGTTGTTCTTCCTTTACTGACCACGAGGGGTCGCCGTTGCTTTTCTGTGGATGGCAAAACACGCGACATCGATAACCAACAGGTCTCGGAATTTTTTTTGTTTCAGACATTCCTTTGTCAGTTGCAGTTCTTGTACTTTTAGAATTATAATGTTGTTATAAAATAATGTGCAAACCACATCGGTAAAAAAGACAGGGCGTTTAGTTAACAGCACATATATAAACATGCTGTCTTTTAAAGCATTTTGTTTATTTGTTCTAGTTTATTTCAGATCTTGACATCTGGTTATTGATTGAAGAAAAACAATCCATAATGATTAATTACAAAATAAATATTAACATTGTTTGGTGAAAGTACAATTTTTTTACAAATAACTCGTTGCGTTGTAGTACTTCGAAAAAATGTATTTATGTATTTATTCTTATACTAGGACTAAACTACAAATATAATATGCTCTGGTTTGACATAAATTATGTTTACAATCGTTATGGTGACAGGTATAAAGTTCCTGAGTGATTGTGATTAATTGCAGGTCTGCACTAAGGTTCTATAGATGCCAATTAATCCTAAGCGCATATACTCTACAACTGCGGTCCATCTGCATGGCTGTCAATGTGGCGACCAGTTAACCACGTACAGTAGTAATTATAATACTCAATACGACGGCTTCGTTAAGATTAAATCATACGTCTCACTACTTAAAAAAATCACATATTTCCTGTAGGAACAGGCTAGTAAACGTGTAATAGATTTTGATCATTTATGCCTTTTTAAAGTTCAGACGTTAGCTTCAACTTATAGGCCTATGTATTTTTGTACAAATGCAATTGAACAGGGTTCTGTTACCGTATACAGATAATGCAATTAGCCTATATGTACTGCTATATGCCTATTAAATACAGCATGAGGTTCACAAAACACGCTCTCAAGTCCTGATTTTCCTTGTCCAGGTTGACAGTGCACATAGTTCTTCTGTACTTTTCTTCTGCGTTAGACTTGGAAGCTGCCGCCGCCTCTGCAGAGCGTCGATCAGGGGGTGGGGGCTGGGGGACCGTCGTTGGTTTTAAAACAGATGCCGATCTTTGGTGCGCGTTTAAGTGGCACTCAGCAGGAAAGCACTTAGGCACGTCGGAGCGGTTTCGTCATCTTGTCAGCATCTTCAGGGGAAAAAGTGTGAAAGCAAAATAACTTTAGACACGATAAGGATGCAGTGGTTAGATTTATACTCACTTCTAATATCGATTTTCTCTGGCAACTGCGCCACTAACAAATAATCGGACAATAATTTCTTTAGACTAATATTTCCCCATATGTAATTATTTGCCAATAAAATACCTGGATAGAAAACGAAATGTAATTAAGATGACGTTATTCAAACGATATGCATAATCGGTATCCTGTGCCTCCTACTAATTTTGTCGCCGGAGTTACTCTTTGGGAGCAAGTTATTCTCGGCGCTATTAAAAATAACGCGAATGACCTGCGGAGTGAAAATGCGCAAATGCGCGACCCACAACTCGGACGGCGATCTCGGAGGATACAGCATCTTAGCTGGGGCTCACTGGTAGCAGTCAGATCAGCCCCCTGCCTGCAAACAGAAAAGCGGTGGACACTGTTGGTAAAGGAGTCCCGCTCATTCCCTGGGGTCGAGCAGTGATGCGGGGAAAAACAGGAAATTTAAATTTGCAAACTGCGGAGCTAAACGCTGCTTTCAGCGGAAGGGGAGAATAAAAGGACAAGAGTGGCTGTTATCGGCAAAATCCCGAAAAAGGCTTCCGAAGAACAGAGATCACCCTGCGGCAAGAGCAATATCTCCAGTTATTCACGGGAAAAGGGGGTGAGACACCTTGCGCACGCCGTCATCTTGCCCAAAATGGGCACAATTTCACGGTAAAGGGTTGTTGACAGTGACCCAGGGAGCGCAAGCGGACACCGGGGCTCACTTGCTGTCCTCTTCCATGCAAGGACAGCGCTTATATAATTAAAAAAGAGACCGCTGCGGGGATATACACACGCTTTGTTGGGATAACTTGCTCATCCAGGACGCCGCTTTTCAACACCTCGGCGCACTCTGCCAGGTTTTTCCAGAAGTCATCTCATCCCAGCCGAAGCTCAATTCGGACGGAAACCTAATGTTTTTCTGACTACACTGGATAACAAGTAGACAGATCACAATAATGCCCTCTTTAGAAAGAGCGATGGGAACTTTGCACATTTTCTTGGTCATCACCCGACGTTAAAAGGACAGATCAGGGTGGCAATCGCAGAGCAGAAAAAAGCATTTTCCCCCCGAGCTAAACACCGTTCACTTTCTCTTCTTAACCCTAATGGAAGTTTGTGCGACAGCGAAAGGAAACATGTTGCTTCTTCGCACTCGTCAATTAGTCATGGCTGTACTTTTCACAGGTAAGTAGCGCGGATCATATGTGATGTATACTATTCTGTTCAAGTAGCGGACGGTGCTGTTATTGTTATCGCTCATACAATTACTAATAATCGTATCTATGATAAAAGCGGTATTAGTTAGAATATATTGTTTCTATAATTCCAAATAATAATAGTTTAATTTATAGATCGCATAAATCTGTATTTTTCTGATGAATCATCGTTTTAAGCTGGTTTGTGGCGTATTTTACTCGATGGTGGGCTTTCTGATGCAGTTAGCCTACTACTAAACTTGCTGGTACCGGTGTTCAGTAACGACCGTGGATCATTACTCATGACCGCGGCACTTTCAGCGCTGGCTTCGGCATCCCAAATGCATGCAGACGTGCTGCTTCCGTGCCGAATCGCTTTATTGTTTTCATTGGAAATTACATCAAATCTTTATTATTACTATTATTATTATTATTATTGTTATTTGTGTTAAACAGACAACTGATCGATCCCATGTACGAGTTTAATTTCATCCTTCCAATCAAAAATAATGAAGAAAGAACACATTTCGCATGATCGCTGGAAAATCCGGGAAAAACGATGCATTTTTTGTTTCTTTTAGCCAGCGAAGGAGTATCCAACCGTCAAATCACTTTAATCGCCATAGTCACTGCGGTGGCCGCTGTACTGAGGAGGTGGTCCGCGCGCGGCAGATGCTGTCTTCAGGGAGAAAGAGCCTCTCTGTTGCTGTGGGTCCACGGTCCTTCTTAAGCGCTGCCTGTCAGGAAGGTCTGGCAGCGGCCATTGGGGTGGCCGGGAAGATGAATGGTCCCAGTACAATGGTGTAGCAGGACACCAGTGGTGAATTCTAATGCTCATCTGGTCGAGTAGCTTCTGTGATCACACCGGCTTGTGTGATCAGCCCCTCCCAGCCCCAAAATCACAGAATAATGCACCCTTAGTTGCATGGCCCTAGCCAAAGCCTCTACCCCTGCCCCCCCCATTTGGTCACATATCTGCAAATATGAGAGTTGCTGTTGTCCCCCAGGAATCAGCGACCTCAGCGGAGATCCACAGTTAGGGCAGGGAAAGCAGGGCTGTCCTTTACTGGTCCTGGGATGCAGAGTGTGCCAACCAACCAAGAAGTTTCTAGGCTGATGTCAGTGCGCGGGGACTGGGCATTGCCCACACAGGCGCCATCTTGACCATTGTCATGAGATTGTCTACATGGACAAACGTGTCAATGACAAGACTATGTTTTTAGATACCATGTTCGTGGTAAAAATTGCATTTTTATCAACATGCCTGTCGGAATTCGCCGTAGTGTTGCCCGATGATTATATTTTGACATGAGATCCTCACCTGGCATTCTTCCTAGACACCTTTATTCACAGATGTGGGCATTTCCCACAATCCCGCTCATGCACGCTGTTGAATGTTTGCTGGAGGTATCCAGGGTTGGGGCTCTTCTTAGGAGTCCAGCTGCAGACCCTCTCCAGGAATAACTGCAAGTCTGCTTCTGTTTAATGATCTGAGAAAATGTGGACGATTCCCCTCGTTTGACTAGCAATAAAATATAACAATCTGCAGAAAGCGATTTCATTTGGGGTTAACATGGGGTTCCTTGTGCAAGCCTCCCTTGCTTGGGATTAGGGTGAATTTAGGATTAAGGTTAGGATTAAGGTTAGGATTAGGGTTAGGATTAGGGTTTTTCACGGACAGAGCATTCCCATCTTCCCACTAAGGTCCTGGGAGGAGTCACATGGTTTGTTTATCTCAGGTGTGACCAGTTTATTACAGAGGCCTGTCGGTGGGATGAAAATCTCCTTTCAACACAGGATTAGTGCCGTTTCACTCATAGCTGGAAGGTTTCTTCCTGAATATAGATGGCATGTTTTGCATCCAATATGCTTAGTGGCACTTCTGAGTGACACTTTACTCTGAGCGAGATTGGGGACAGCAGCAATGGCCCCCGCCCCCCAAGTGTGAGCCTCAGCACATGACCCGAATTATGATAATTCCCAGGCTGGAACACATGCAGGTGTGCTTTTTCAACTTTAATGCGCTGGTTGTATCTGAAGCGTTATTACAGGAATTATCCAGTCACCGATACAGACTTTGTTTATAAATGGATGGCTTCTCCTTCTTGCAAGCTTCCCTTTTCCAGACAGGGGAACGTGTCCCTTTATGCTCTGTGGAGCGTGATGGAGGCTTTTCGCTGGATCCTCCGACCCCCGGTGAGGCTGCCACAAGGCTGGCTTCCGGGGCTGTTTAGCTCCCTCTGTGTCAACACCAGTCCTCACTGGCCTCTCCTTTAAATGGTCCAGCGGCCAAAACTGAGATGTGTTAATACCTCGGAATGGGAAGGTTCCTCGTGGACCTGAATAGGTCAGCATGCATCTGTATTAATAGGTTAAAATGTAAAAATCACAGCCATGTGTCTTTACACAGAGGTGACTCAGTGTGGTAATTAAATAATCAATAAATTTGTTAATTGATTAATGTTTGATTAGTGTTTCCCAGTCTGGTCCTCAGGGACCCGCAGACAGTCCATGTTTTTGCTACCTCCTGGGAGCCGGGAGGGAGGAAAAATGTGGAACGTCTTTGGGTCCTGAGGACCGGGTTGGGAAACACTGAATTAATGGGTGGAGGCAGAGCGCTGTTTTGCATCCAGATTGATCTGGGACTGTGTCTTTTGGTAAGTCCCTTATATGGAGTTCAGTAAGGACACAGAACAGTTCATCGCCTCCCATGAGGTACTTCTGTGGCATTACCATTCCCAGGAGAGGGTAAGAGATGGAGACGTTTAGGGCACACTTTCAATTTATATGGGAGCAGGAATCCATATAATGTATTTACGGCAGGATGGCGGGGATCTAATGTCCATGCTTTGCTTTCCAAGTAGTTAAAGCAGAGTTTTATGGGCATCCACGCCACGACACGCTTGCATTCTCGTGTCCCAGTTGAATATTGAGTTCCGGGAGAGTCGTATGCTGCTTCCTCATCTAGGAAAGTTTATGTAATTTGACAGCAGATCAATTATGAAAAGCAGCTCCGGAAACCAGGGCTTTCAGCGTTGCCACGGCAAGCTTCTGTCTTCCTTTGTACCTCCAGGGGTGTTTTGACGTGCAAACTTCACCAGGGGTCTGAGCTGAATATCCTGAAGAGAATTAACATAATATTTCAGGTTTATATGACAGTTTAATGTTTGGCGGAACTGTCGGCGGGAAAAGTAATTTTCGCGCGCCTCTCTCTTTTTTTTTAATCACTCTCCCGTTTGTGGGCAGTTAAGAGAAACCCCAGCCTCACGGAACTTATGAGAATTCCTAAAATATTCATGATCAATTTCCAGTCATGAGAGAAGCATCAGGTGGAATCTCAGTTGGGGTTCACGCCACAACCCAAACTGGCACATGGGATACCCATCTGGAAATTGCCCAGTAATACCCAGTTTGTATTTGGGGGGTGCTGCATCTGTGACCTATGTCATGATACAGTACCACCGGTTGGTCTAGGCATGGGGGGGACTGTGGCTGGTATGAATCAAAACTTTCCAGACAAATATGTTCAGAAGATATTCTTCGAGCTTCATTGATGGGTGCCCTGTGCCTCATGCCGCTTTTCTCTGTACTGCTGTTGGCCTGCCATCTGCAGGAAGCTGTGATTTTCTCTTATTTTAGTCCAAAATTGCAAGCTTTGGGAGAAGGGCATCCCACTGAAAATGAATAGCGCATCCTATGGTCAGTGCTGTTGGGAACTGTGTGCATCTGCCAGCCAAGACTATTATGTGTATATAAAAAAGTTGTTGTGTTTGCACTGGCATCAAAAGATATTTGTATTGAAAACATCCTGAAAGGATCTTGGCAATGGCGATTTTCACCATTTGGTCCATGTGGCTATTTACAGTTAACTGGAATTGGAACTGGAATCATTGTGATGTTGTTGTTTTGGAAACCAAATATTTGGCCATATGGAAGACATGATTTGATACCGAAAGGTATTTACCTCGAAACCATACATCTTCAAAAGACTTTTATTCTCTGTGACAGTACATATATAAATATATAAAACCAGCTGTGGGTCTGCATTTTGCTGTTCATTTGCTAACATAAGAGAAGAAATTGTCAAAATGAGGATGTTTCACATGACATTTTTTTGAAAGTGTCTAGTGGCAGTGTACTGTAGCTTCATTACAGGAACTGACAACACTGGCAGTATAAATAGATGTCTCTTGAAAGTTTTATGACCAGACAAATGATTATTTCGCTGTGACTCACATCATGCATCTCACTCAGCTATACTAAATAAGGTTCATCAGTTTGTCATGGATGTTCACTCATCAGTAACTCAATCACCATGAATTGCAATTTTCCCTGAAATCAGTAACACTTCCACCCCAGTTTGCAGCTTGATTCAGTCTGTAGCTCACTCTTCAGTCTGTAGCTTTCGCCAGACTGTAGCTTCAGTCAGTCTGTAGCTCACTCCAGTCTGTAGCTCACTCTTCAGTCTGTAACTTGATTCAGTTTGTAGCTTGATTTAGTCTGTAGCTCACTCTTCAGTTTGTCGTTTGATTCAGTCTATAGCTCACTCTTCAGTTTGTCGTTTGATTCAGTCTGTAGCTCACTCTTTAGTATTTGGCTTGATTCAGTCTATAGCTCACTCTTCAGTCTGTAGCTCACTCTTCAGTCTGTAGCTTGATTCAGTCCATAGCTCACTCTTCAGTCTGTACCTTGATTTAATCTATAGCTCATTCTTCAGTATTTAGCTCACTCTTCATTCTTTAACTCAGTTCCTTCTGTCAGTGGTTGTACCCCCTTGTCTCCATTATTAGTGGATGCTTCCTCAATCTAGAGCGTTCCCCTCAGTCCATCTTCAGTGTGTAGCTTTCTCTGCTGGGATAGCATGGTATTTCTTCTTCTTTGAAATCAGCACATTCCCTTTTGAGAAATGTCATGATATGGGCATCGGGCCATGATATGATCATGTACCATATCCAGGAGGAATATGGGTCTGATCTCACCAGCTGCCAAGACAGCCGTCCAGCCTCCTCTGCCTCCCTCTGCAGCCGTCAGGTTCAGCACTTCTGTGTGGCTTCTACATGCACGCGCCTTTATTTTTGGAGATGTGGCTGAAACAGGTGGATTAAAATGTTCCTCACAAATCCATGTTTTTTTGTTTGTTGCTTTTTTGGGCTCTGACCCGGTTTTGGCTCCAAACGTCTGCTGGGTGTAATTGGGGTTCCGCCGCGGGTAATTGGGGTTCCGCCGCGGGTATTCCGTGTGACAAGTAGCCCCATTTTTCAAATAAGAACACAAATGTATTAGAACGAACAATAGCGTTGATGTTAAATACAGAAAGTTTGTTCTCTTTTTTGCCTGATATTTATTTTCTGGTCCAAGGAAGAGGTGTTTTGCAGAATTTGTTTTACACCTGACCTGGCTGGTCATTGTTGGGGTTCTTTTGTTTTTGGCAGTTTGAATATTGTCATCCGATGCTTTTTTTGAATAATTATGAAAACTCTGTTGAAAAGACCAGGCATGTCTTCTGGACCAGAATAATCAAAGCAATTCCTCTGCAGTTACTTCTAAGGTCCAGGACTATGCCATGCCTTGGGTTAGTGCTAGGCCTGTTCCTGAATTTTTCTGGGTGGCTGGTGTTAAGATTGCACTCAGAAGCTTCTGTTGGTCCTGTCAGGTTCGAGATAGGAGGCTGGTTCTAGAAGGTTTGTGCTTGGCCTCAGAGGACCAGCGTTGCTATGGTTGAGATATGAGGGTTATTCTAGGGCAGTGATTGGAGGTCAGTGATTTACTGTAATGTGAGTGTTCTGGATGCCACATTAGTGCCATATGGGGGTGGGGGGCGGGGGGGAGTGGGGGTTCACAGTTCTCCTATGACTAATGAAGTCAGTGTACCACACATCTCTACACATATGGCAACTCTGCAAACCTCACATGAGGCTAGATAAATAAAACTGAAAGTTACATCAACTGCTCCATTTAATGATCGTTGATTGAGCTTGCTGTCATGATTCATGTAACCACGGCAGCTGGTTTTTGAGTCCATCAAAGAGTTGTCATGGAGATAGCGTGAATGCTGCGATTGAATGGCACCTATTCCACCATGTCGGCTTCTCATCTTCATGGATATGGATTCCAAGTGTTGAATTTTAGCCATCGTCCCTTGTTGATGTATTCAGTCACTGTGAAAATATGTGTTGAATGTGGTATCTTGTTGCTTTTTTTATATTAATTTCTTAACGGTACCAGAATACTAATTTCTCACTTAGTAACAGGCAGTGAACTCTGCTAAATCGTTGTCTTCATTCATTAGGTTTATCAATTTCATTGTCGTTTAACAGCCAGTGCACTGCGTATCACCATGATTATAATAATTACTATGATTTTTTTGTTCAGTTTGTGGTCATGGTATCTTAGTGTTGTTTAAATCAATTGCATGTCATTTAACGTTGTTTAGAATCAGATTTTTATCTTTCGAAATTTCACCTATGTAAATTGGCCAGATGGGGTAATTCACATTGTTGTATTTTAGTGCCTTTAAGAGTATGAAAATGACAAACTTATAATCAAGACTTAGAACTTTGGGCATACCCCCTAATAATAACTCTAATATGATGTGACTCTGATTTAGTTCTTGTTAACCTATGAATGATCATTAAGAAACAGATTAATGGTGATAATGGATTGATAACATCATTCATTTAAAGGTGCCAAGTGATTGAGTGTTTCCCTCAAAGATTGAATTAGAGCCATTGGTCATGTGACTATGAGAAGTGGTACAGACCACACCACAATGTGGGCGGGGCGGACGGGGACGGGGTGTGTCACATGGAGGTCACACCATGGCGTGTTTTCCTAATGAGGTCCACGTCCAATGTCTCCTGAACTTCCTCACCCTGTGGAAGTGGGGGCGGGGCTGGTAGCGGCAAACAAATCAGCAAACTAGACTAACGAGGCCGCTCTCTGCGAGATGTGGACCCCCACCTTGATTTTAATTGAGTCGCTGAATGATTCAGTGCTTGGGCGTGTGACAAGCACTCGATCCCTGGCTTGAAAGGGTTGTGATGGGAGCGGGTTACAAATTTGTCGCACAGCAATCTCCTTGGTCTCCCTGCAAGGACACTAGCTGGTTTCTCCTCTGAAGGAGAATTAATAGTTTCCCTCTCTGCCTCTTTTCTTTCCTATGCTGCCACAACTGATGGCACTGGGATTGAAGAACAAGTTCTGGAAAACCCAAATAATGTCTATCTGCTAGGGAGTCGTAACTGGCTTGGGAGGGGGGGGGGTGTCCAGTTGATTTCCAGTGATTTTCCAGTTCACGTGGGGCAGACACTGTGCCTTCGTTAGCTTGTGGTGACAGTGACGTCAGTCCCGTAGTCAAGGCAGCAATTTGATTAGTCTCTTTGGCTGGAAGCTATGGTCCTTATCTGAGAGAGTTAATCATGCCTCTCGTAGGAAGATTGCTGTGGTAACTGGGGTCAGAATATACTTTGGCTATTCTTGGTGCCACAATAATGCCTCCAGAATTGGCATGTATAAGGGTGATTTAAACAATAGTTTTGTTTGATGTTATAGATTATAGATTCAAGCAGCTTTCAACCAAAGTAATAAATGTAATTCATTCCATAAACATGTAGTGCATAAAAATGTATTTGTTTGGACCTAGTTGTATGGTGCAGTCTGTCCCCCTCTTGCAGATGACAGTGATCAACCAGACCTTTTTTTCTTGTTCTGTTGGTTTCCAATGACACCTTGACATTTTTTCTCAAGTAATGTGGTTTGCAGACTCCAGACACCCCCTAGCAGGGCTTCTGAGACCTGAACCAGCAGCCTTCAGGATACAAACCTGTGTCCTTGCGCATCTTCTGCTACGTTAGCTGATACATATGGAGGTGTCTGAATCAATACCACCCCAAGGTCGTACTGTAGGCTTTCAGGGCGGCAGGTTTTTTTGTGCAGAGATACTGACAGGGAGGTTATTTAGCCAGGAAACGGTGCTTTCTTGTGTCACTGGGGTTTGACATGAAAAGTCCATTAATTAGGCATCGAAATAAAAGCCGGTGGCAGTCTTGAGGGAGAGTGAAACGTTTGTTTAATTCTACTTATGTGGTTTGTACTTGCATGGGTGTTTATGAAATTAATGAAGTAATTATGAATAGGATTCATGACAAAAGCCAAGTCCTGCAAATGAGAGTAATTTGGACTAATAGTAATTAATGAGGGTCTTTGATTGGTAGGAGTTTCACCTGCTGTCTGCATACCTTCCCGATTTTGTTTGTTAAAATTTCTCTGACTGAATGGCTTGTCATTTGACAGATGTCACCTCAGATGTCACCTCAACTACTCATTAAATTCAGTTTTATTTTTTTTTTGTGACACTTGAAATATGACAATGTCTCATTTAAATTTATTTAGCAGACATTTTTATCCAATGCAATGTACAATTAATAAGGCAAGGAAAGGAAAAGCAAGCTTGGCTAGTCCCTGGAATCATTGAGGTTAAGGGCCTTACACAAGGACCCAGAGGTGAAATCATTCTATTGACGATGGGCTTTAAACCAGTAGCCCTCTGATCACTGGCATAGTGGTCCAACCCATTGGGCCACATGCCACCTCCCACACCCTCTGTGTTAAACACATGATCTGAACTGAGAATTACATGTTTGCCAAATTTGGATGCTTTAAGTTCAGGTATTCAGAGGTATTTGGGATGCCAGTCCATCACAGGGCATATAAATGCACACACTGACATGCTACTGGCAATTTACAGCTGCCAGTCATTCTATATGACTTTGGAAATCACAAGAGAATGGGAGAGCATGCAAACTCCACACACACACACACACACACACACATATGTTTGTATTCATATCTTTCATTCATTCAGTCTTCTGACTACATTCGCAGATTTTTAGAAAACTGAGTTTCCCCTTTCTGGGGACCAAAGAAATGGTCCCCACAATGTCAAAAAAAAAGAAAAAAACAACAAGATTTTATCACATTGTGGGGACATTTGGTCTCCACAATGTAATACATAGCTCTGGAAAAAATTTGGAGACCACTACATATTAAAAAAAAAAAAACCCTGGTTTTGCTGGTAGACGGCTACGCTGAGCAGCAACACTGGGAACGACCAGAAACCAGCCAGGCAAAGGGCGGAAGTGACTCTCTAATGCCAGAGATGACCGCTAACTTATCAGACAGTTTCTCATGAATCAGAGGATGACATCAAGTGAACGTCAAAAAGAATACGAAACATTAAGTGCAGGTGTGAAGTGCACTGCCAGGACAGTTTGTCAGGGTCCTACAAGCAGGACTAAAGTCCCATAAAGCAAAGAAGCCCTTCATTAATGAGAAAGAGAGAAGCCAGAATGGAGTTTGCAAAAAAAACAAAAAAAAAAAAAAATATATATATATATATTTAATTTTTTTTATTTTTTAAACTCCAGTCTGGCTCTTTTTTTATTTTATAAAAATATATGTAATATGCACAGCCCTGGATGTGTGACACATCGAGCCACCTTGTGTTTGGCTGTACTTCAGTAAATAGAAAGTGTTTATTTCTGTATTTGGGCCTTTTTGAAACTTCATTTCTGCTGAGCTGTTCGTAGGCTGGATTCTCTGGCTGTATAAACCACTTGCTGCCAGGCCACTATGTAATCACCGTCTGTGTAAAATGCAGAGTGGGCCACCCTGAGTATGTAGATGTGAGCTGGCACACGCTCACGCTGACACACGGCGGCCATCTTGGTCTTGAAATACAAATTCGGTGTTGTCTTCCTATGCCCCCTGACTTCCTATGCCCCCTGACTTCCTATGCCCTCTGACTTCCTATGCCCCCTGACTTCCTATGCCCCCTGACTTCCTATGCCCCCTAACTTCCTATGCCCCCTGATTTCCTATGCCCCCTGACTTCCTATGCCCCCTGATTTCCTATGCCCCCTGACTTCCTATGCCCCCTGACTTTCTATGCCCCCTGACTTCCTATGCCCTCTGACTTCCTATGCCCCCTCATTTCCTATGCCCCCTGATTTCCTATGCCCCCTGACTTCCTATGCCCCCTGACTTCCTATGCCCCCTGATTTCCTATGCCCCCTGATTTCCTATGCCCCCTGACTTCCTATGCCCCCTCATTTCCTATGCCCCCTGATTTCCTATGCCCCCTGACTTCCTATGCCCCCTCATTTCCTATGCCTACTAGAACTTCACATATAAATGGCTGGTGACAGAGGAGAGAAAAAACAGGTTGTTTCAGTGTTGTGTCATATATTGTATATTGCTATGAATCAGCATGGTAAAGAAATAAAAATTCTGCTATGTAGGTTTGCCACCTGTCCTGGATTTCCCGGGATTGTGCTCTTTTTTGAGCAACTGTCCTGGAAAATTAATATTTTTTCCCCGGGAGATGAATTGTCCCGGTTTTTGTGAAAATGTGCGTCTAATTTAGAATTTCACTGTTTCAAATAAACTCTCACTTGGTTTCCTTCTACCTCTATTTTGTTTCTTTCTGGTTACGTTTGTTTATGCAATGCTGTGTCCTGTTGCCATGTCTGTACTTTATTTGATTGGTTGCAGAAATTATTTTATCTGTTTTGTAAAATGGGGGGAGTGACGGGCGAGGAGAATGACAAAACAGTATCGGACGAGCCACAGGCATCAAAGGAAAGACAACTTACAACGTACACCTCAGAGTGGAGGAAAAGAGAAAACTTTTTTGAATGGATAAGGCACAACCAAGGAGACATGGGGGGTATTCAACAAAGCAGAATTTCCCAGTTGGCTGGATAACTTAAGCCAAACGTGAAAACTGTCCAACACGAGGACAATCCTTAGATTTGGCTTAAATTATCTGGCTGATGAAAAAAGTCTGAATTGTGGAATACCACCCTCCTTCTCCACCACTCGAGGTTCGTGTCCAGCCAAAAGTTCAGTTAAATATGAAGGAAAAACAGCGCTGGAAATTAATGCAAAAATAATGAAGCACCAGTTTTCTGTATTAAGCAAAGGCAAAAATCTAAAAAAAAAAAAAAATAGATTAACTAATTAATTAATTTTAAAACTTTTAATTGCCCAAATTGCCGTACTTATAGGTAAGAGAGGCAATAGATATTCCTACCTCTATAAACACAGTATATGTGCAAAAATGGTTTAATTCCCCGCCCCCCCAAAAAGGGATGTAATGTCTGAGTGTGCCGGATTTTCACAAATCAGAGGTGGCAACCCTACTGGTGTGGTAGGGGTGTAACGATAACGTTTGCCCTTGGGTCGATATGTGTGATTGATTTCAGGGCCATGGCCCATGGGAACGGTAAGGTTTCGGTATCATATACAAAAACACACCACCCTTTAAGTAAACAATGAAATATTTTTGTTCCCCAAATACCAATATATTTAGCTTCGTAACAACATGTTTACTTACATGGTATATTACCGCAGTGTTTTCAGACCTAACGCGGCACGCGCTGCGCTCTGAAACGGGTTATTTTCTATGTGCTCTGCAGCGCAAGAACGGTGGTCAAAGTTGAACTTTGTTGAACACGGTTGTTCACGATGCTAAGTCTGGCGAACTCATTAACGGGGGAGCAAAGCAAACAGACGTGTACCTTATTTTTGTACTGACTGCCAATAGGATGTCATTTGTCGAAGAAAAACACTACTGCTATAAATCAGTGACGATGACGTTACCAGCGATTCGCATTATTTTTCATTCCATGGCGCCAAAATTTTAAGCGATTTCCTTTTTCCCCACAAAAAAATATTATGCGTTTAATCAACTCATCTGGTTACCCAATAATTTCAAACATCTTGGTCTATGCCTCATTTTAAAAATTCTTGTCCCTGTATTAAACACGCTGTAATGATATCAGTGAAACAGGCCAGTAAAAATTACATGCACATAAAATTAAAGCGTGTAGGTATGAATGTGCCTTCAATAGATTAGATAATGGATATGTTAATAGAAGCTTCTAATAATAGTGTTGTTTATATAGTTTTATATTGGGCTGTTCGGGTCTTGAACCCCCTGATTATTCTGCACCTTTTACTTCACTACAAGTCAGACATTAATTCAGCGTATCAGACAGAAGAATGAACCTCCTCGTTGGAATTTTCACAAAATTTTACTTTTGGTGGCTATGATTAAAAGCCCATTATAATACGGCAACCGATATAATGCACTTTGCCCTTGAATAGAAAAGTCTTAGTCTAGGTATATCTCAGCACTGAAAACATTTTTAACACGTCCATTTGTATTGTGCTGACGGGATGTAAAAATGCATGTCTACATGTGTTTTATAAATGCGTAGTTTTATGCTCCCTAAACACAGGTATTTTTTACCGTGTCTAGAGGATAAAATGTTGTGTGGAGACAAATTCTGTCTGGGGTACAGTGCTTGGGAACTGTTTGGTCGGAACAAGTTTACATGCTTGCATGTGTTCTGTTGAACTCAATTTATCTACATTCTGATTGGTTGCCGCCGAACCGCATCATAGTTCATCACCATAAAGATGATCGGGCTTCAACTTCATTTTGACACTCGCCGCCCAAATCGTGACGTGCCGTGCCACCACCCGGCGATACACCCTCCAGTAGAGAATGAACGACTTCTGATCACTTTGACACTCTCGCCTTTTGTGGTGTGAACGCACGGTTACGATATGCCACATACGTACTGGCACGAATATAAGATGGTTTTTTTCCCCAAAATAACTGGGATCGTCTTATTTTCGAGGGCTAGAATTTAAATGTCATTATACAACACAGATAGCCTACCAAACAGTTTGATAATACAGTATACCATGTAGCATTACATCACTTTACTATGGTAATGTGGGATTTGAGCATGTGTATTGTAGGAGTTCTGCAGTATATTAGCAGGAACCTTACTACAGCAATGCTACAGTAATTAGCGTATTCCACAGTATATTCCTTTGCTTTATTACTGAAGTGGTTACACACTTGAATTAGCATTGGCTAGAGGGGACATGGGCATTCAACAGTAGACACCACCTAGAACGTTACTTCCTGTTCTGGCATGTTGGTCAGAACTGGGGGCTGTCCTGACTCGACACAGCTGTTGCCTGTTTGTTGTTATTCTCACGGCTGTCAGACAGCAAAGTAAACAGTGCGGGAGGTCATTGATGTGTGTGTGTGTGTGTGTGTGTGTGTGCGTGCCTTGGGGAGGGGGGGGGGGGGGAGTTGCAGGTGCAGATCCTGTCCTTCTGCTCATTTTTCTTCATGAGCGGAGCTAATGAAAGCTCCAATGAAGAATGGCCTTGCTTAGTCAAAGGCAAGTCCCTGAGCGGTGAATGAGATCTGTACCTCCAAAGACTCCAAGAATAAGTGGATAAATGGTTAGTTTTACATCCCATCCATAGTGTTCGGCCAGTAGGTGGCCTTTTGCCCTGTGCTTCCAACCACAGGCTCCTGGTTAACCCAATCCTTTAGTGAATAAATAATTACAGAATGGATGAATGATCAGCTTTATTTCACGTTAAACTGGAAACAAGGCTTCCCAATTTCCGAGAGAGAATGTGTTCTGAAGGTTTTTTTCCCTTCACTTCATTGAACTTTTCTTTGTTTTGATGAAGGGCCAGCTAAGCTGTAATGCCGTGATCGTCTCCTAAATGCCGTTTATGAGTGAGCTGGTGTATAAAAATGTGTTTACCTGTGGGTGTCAGGAAGAGGGGATCTGAAACTGCAGAATAAAAGCATAACAATGTAGTGAATCACATTCCAGCTCTCATATCTTGTTTTTTTTTTTTGCTGAATTGACCAAATGTATAAAACACAATACACATTTTAGAGGGGAACTATGCAAACAGCGACAAGGTGTTAAAGAAAAGGTAACGGCAGATGTGTCTGCTATTCAGCCGTTGTTACGGGAGTTTGTTTAAGCATAACAATTCACTCCCCTGTTAACAGCAGGGTCTCGTTTGAATGTGAGCCAATAGGGTGATGTTAGGCAATGTCGTTACAGTATTACAGCCAGTTTTGTGATGAATGGAGACATCTCTGGTGATTTCCCCCACAACCTCTGTAGATGTGGAACATTCATATTAAGGAAGGCAGAGTAAAACAGCTCTGATACATTTTTGAGCAGAAAAAAAACTCTGGTCTAAAATTAAAACTGAATTTTTTCATGGGGATTTAAGAAAGAAAATTAAGACCGTACGGCAGAGTGTTCTGATAGTGGCACTGTTACAAACTGAGTATATCCCAAATTTAGTCATTTCTCATTCTGCACGGTTACATTAATTAGCTGCTTAATATTCATACTAATGGAAAACTTCATGTTTGTTCTGCCAGAGATCTTACTGAAGACATTTAGCTTAAATGTTTTTAAAGTACAATAACATCTTCTAGGGCTTCCATTCATTTTCTGTAATCGCTTATCCTTTTCAGGGAGGTCTGGAGCCTATGGGCACGAAGCAGGGTACAACCCAGGAGGGTCTGCCAACTCATTGCAGGGCTCACTCACACACCATTCACACCTACTGGTAACTCCAATTAACTTCAGGATTTTTTTGGACTTGGGAGGATAACAGAGTACCCGGACAAAACCTCACGATGACATGGGGACACCCTTCAAACCCCACACAGATGGAGCCATGACCGAGGCTCAAACCCAGGACTTAGAGGCGTGAAGCATCAGTACTAACTACTGCACCTCCATGCCACCTCTGTCTCAACCTTACACCCAGAAAATGTCAGTCAGAAGTCTACTTCTGTGCTGCTGGCTGGGATATAAGCATTTTTAGTTATCTTTTCTTATTCATATGCTCTGGTTTGGTTATTTATCTCCATTCAGCACGCTCACATTGTTGACCATTATGGGCTGTAATAGCGTGTCCTGAAAGCGCTCTCGCGTCTCAATCTCAATATTCAGCAGAAGCACCTTTGGCAGCAATTACAAGCCGCACACGTGTCTGTGAGTGAGTCTGCCAGCCTCTGTGAGGTTTCTGCTCATTTTCCCTCCATCTTGCCACCGATTTACAGACGCTCTCCCAAGCCCTGACTGTTCAGCACTCGCTTGGAAACAGAGTCCCTCTCTTCGGTGTTGGGTTTCATTCCCGCTGGTCACGCCTGTGTTTAAACATCCTGGTTTATTCATTTAAGGAGCAGACGGCCAGTTATTGCTTATCTGCAGCCCAGGCTTTTAGGGAATATCTCCCTCGTATCCGTCAGTTTCTGCTCATTACCAGGTGCCCTTAGGATACAGGTGATCAGACTCATTTTAATCCAGTTAGGCTAATTGCTAACTGTATTGCATCCTCTCACTGTACAGTAGAACAAAGAATTTACTAAACCAAAGGTCAGGATGAAACCTGGTTTCGTTTTGCTTGAGTGAAGAATGTTGGACGCAGGTGGAGCCATTCCATGTTTAAATGCAGCATGGTCCAGTTGGCCGCTGTCTCCTCCCCAGCGAACCTCAACACGTGCACTGATAACAAGTGCAATGTTTAACGCCAGACTTGTTGCATTTCAAAATGTGGCATTTTGCCATCATATCCTCACCATACGCACACACACCCCCATGTACACTTGCTCCCCAAACAAAGCCCTCACTCTTAACTCCAGTGCAGATGAGTTAGCAGTTTGGTGCTAAGTCAAGTGGGCTAACACCACTATCACCGCTGTTGGGTGTGACTTTTGCACACTCATGGCCTTACGTGTGGCAAGTGTATCAGGACGCACATTGGAGAAAGGGAATCACATCTCACGGCTAGCTTAAAATTAGGACAGAGGTGATACAGTGAATTGTATCTTCGGTGTTTAGAAAGACATGCTCTATGTTAGGGCTTCCATTTTTCTCAAAGGTTTGTTGGGTGGCTCAGTGAATAGAAATATGACTTCTGGGCTGGCATCCCATCCAGGACGCCCCTGCCATGTGCCCTGTGCTGCCTGGCATAAGCTCCAGGCTCTTGGTGACCCAGTACTGGATAAACAGTTATGGAAAATGAATGGATGCTATCACAGCAGTGCCCTTTGACAGACTTGAATAGAAAACCTTTCTGCTAACCGCTACCACGTCTCTGCCCTTGAGCGAAGTATTTAACCTGAATGGCTCCATTAAATACATGCACTGCTGTAAATGGGCGAAACTGTAAGTCACTTAGGACAAAGACATTAGCTAAGCAACAAAATGTAATGTGTCATGGAACACCTGCGCAGGCCCGGTGATTTCCCGGGTTGTTCCCTGTGCCGCTTGTACCTGTCCATATGGAGGCAGCATGCCGCTTAGAGACGCTTCCTGCCAAGACGCTTACTTCCCTTACACTGTCCACATGGCTCTGAGCAGGAGAGCTTTGTGCTGATTGGATGACGGTAGTGTTATTCACTGCTTGCCCCGCCCACTTTGCAGAACATCATTTTCATGCAAGCCAGTTGGCAGATGACAGACAGTTTAGACTCGAACCATCGGTTGAGCTCTGCGATCTTTAAGATATTTAAGAGTGTCTGTTGTGGATTAGTTGCCTAGGAGCCAGTCTGGGGTGTCTTGTCCAAAAAATGTTCAAACATTACTTCAGAGAGACCAAACCAATTGTTTTTCATAACTACATTAATGTGAAAGTTATTGTTGTTGAACGTTTTCACAGGAAGAAATATTAAGTATCATAAATATTAAATGAAAAGCAATAAATGAATAAACCTTTTTTAAAATGGATTCTGTGTTAGCAAATAGTGATATATGAATCTCAGTATGGTTGTAATTCATTATGAAGACATTGAAAACAAACAGTGGTTTGGTGTGCGCCAACCTTTAGGGGCTGTTTGAGGACTGTCTACCAGCAAGAACATCTGCCTTGTCGTGGTCACGTGACCTTCCACTCCCCCTGGCGATTGGCCAAAGGGTGTGAGAAACGTGTGCATCTGTCTCGCCGGAGTCCCTTTCCGCTGAGCGGGAGATTAGCTGCCATGTGTGTTTCCAAGCTCTGTTGAATCTGGTGTTTTTGGGAGTACTTCAGAAGCCATGACAATGGGAAAATCAGTTTTGCATTCAGACACCCTTTGTTTATGTGATTTAAATCCAATTGGGGAAGAATTTTCTTCCAGGGTATGGGAGGGGAGATGTTTATTTCTGGTGGTTTGAGGAGGGTTTTGCAATCTTGAATTTTCGGCACCATGCTCAAGGACTGAGTGTCAACAAACATGGACTGATTCATTTCAATGATACATGATTTTCTGCAAAATCTGTCTGACAAAATGCCTTTTTGTAAATCTTTATACCTACGGGTGACTGACACAATATCCAAGGAAGCGATTCTGAGGCACATCCTTGACAGCGACACTTTAGAAACCTGACTCGTCGCCTCCCGTTGTTTTATAGAATGGGCATCAATGCTGTACTGTACAAAGATGTATGTCAGTGAACGAGAGGGGGGATTTTAATACATATTCATTGTATTCATATATGCCTCCTTGCTGTTAAACTGATCAGAGGAGAATCCGCAGTGCCTTCCTTTGATCGCAGACCGCCCGTGGCTGAATCGAGCAATCCAAAGAGCAACTCTGATTGGCTGTTCAGCTGTCCAATGAGTTTCCAGTTAGTCACACATTATTCAGTCTCTTGGCCAGCTGATCATTTAATAGTGACATATAACCTACTATCATGTAGCGGTGGTGTGGTTCTGCGGGTTTGGGTTGTGTACCTGAGACTGGAAGGCTGCCACTTCAAACCCCCTGTTTGGCAGAATGATTTCACCAATTGGCCCTTGAGGTAGGCCTTTAGTGCTAATTGCTCCACTTATATGTTGCTTTGGACTAAAGTGTCCTCTAAATAAGTAATTGTAAGCTTTTCCCCCCCATTTAACTACCTGAATTAAGACCATTATTCAATATAACAAAAGCAGCCATTGGGGGGATTTGAACCCACAACCTTCAAATTGTAAGCACCGATTCTGTACCTTCCCACTACCTGTGGCATCTCCAGAAGCTTCCGGCAGCTTGTAGGAGCTATCACAGCTGTGCATATTAAGCAGCATTTCCTTTTTTTTTCTTCCCAAAGTTACAGGACAGACAATAATATCTCCCCTCGTAGTTTGTTACCGTCATCTTGTTTCATTATTTGATTTGGATTAAGACAGTTCTGCGGCAGTGTTTACACAAGAAATCCGAGCGAGAGAGGATTAAAAAAGAAAAGCAGCTTGCTGTGGCATTACTCAATTTAAACCTTTTTCTCTTTACATTTTTATAATTATTTCCTTTAATAAGGAACTTGCCTGTTGCTCCTGTCGGCTGCCTTCGGCCGCCTGCTGCCCAACGTGCCGCGCGGAGTTCTGAGTGGTGAAATGTCGTGGGAGCTGACATGCAATAAATAAAGGTCAAAGAGCTGTTACGTTCGCTCCTTTCTCTAATTACATTTCCGTCGTATAAATGGCACGCGAGCGGAGTGCAGGCTCGGGTCCCAGTGGCCGCCCGCCCGCCCGCCCGCTTTCGCGAATAATGGGAAGGCCGTAAAAATAGCAGCCCGGATCCGTGGGGCTCCTCAATCAGGGCGCCAATAACGAGCACCCTGGAATGCCGACGGCATGCATGCCTTTTTTGGGAATTACACGGTTTAATCTTAATTAACTGCAGCTGGCACACCCTCCTAGGGGCCTCGTCTGGGAAGGACGGGTTACGGTTGGGGGAAGACAGTCGGGGGGGGTGGCACTCGCCTCACTGTTTCCCCTTCATGGCTACTCAGAGAGAGGCAGCGACGTCGCCGGACTGCCATGGGCCGCTGAAGAAATCGATTATCTCCCTGTTTCGATGAGCTTCGCCTCAAAGAGCTTTTCATCTAAAGCGCCTGCTTGCGGGCCCCCCCACGGGCCAGTGGCACTGGGCCGCAGCATATACTAGACAGCCCATTAGTGCAGTGAGAGTGCAGTGTTAGCACAGACAGGACAAGCACGACGCTCCGGTGCTATTGCAGAGGGGGCAGAAAGGGAATGGAGCCGGTGCAGAATGGGGCGATGGTGCGTGCAGAACAAATATACAGACATATAGACTGTTAGGACAAACACAAGAGTGTTAATATGTACAGAACAGACATTGTGTACTGAACTGACTGTCAGTACATACACAGAAAGTACAGAATACACTGGTAGGACATACAAAACAGCCTGTTAGTACATACAGAGCAGACTTATACAGAACCAGTATAAAATATACTGTACACTACAGATTTGTTACGTATAGAATAGTATAAAGAGAAGAATTACATTACATTCAGAACAAACTGCTACCACAACCATAACTGACTGTTTGTATGTGCAGAACAGACTTTTATCATGTACACTGCAGACTAACAATGTCTTGAACAGACTGTTAGCATGCACAGAACAAACAGCATACACAGAACAGTTAGCATGTACAAAACAAACAGCACATACAGAACATACTGTTAGTACATAGTGATCAAACAGCACCTACAGAACAGACTTTTAGCACATACTGAACAACCAGCACATACAGAACAGAATATTAGGACATACAGAACAAAAGACACATACAGAACAAAAAGCAGGCACAGAATATACAGAACATACTGATAGCACGTACAAACAACCAGCACATACAGAACAGGCTGTTAGCACGTACAGAACAACCAGCACATACAGAACAGGCTGTTAGCACGTACAAACAACCAGCACATACAGAACAGGCTGTTAGCACGTACAGAACAACCAGCACATACAGAACAGGCTGTTAGCACGTACAAACAACCAGCACATACAGAACAGGCTGTTAGCACGTACAAACAACCAGCACATACAGAACAGGCTGTTAGCACGTACAAACAACATACAGAACAGACTGTTAGCACGTACAGAACAACCAGCACATACAAAACAGACTGTTAGCATGTACAGAACAACCAGCACATACAAAACAGACTGTTAGCACGTACAGAACAACCAGCACATACAAAACAGACTGTTAGCATGTACAGAACAACCAGCACATACAAAACAGACTGTTAGCACGTACAGAACAACCAGCACATACAAAACAGACTGTTAGCACGAACAGAACAAATAGCAGATATACTGTAGAACAGATTGTTGACATGTACAGGACAGCCTCAGTGGATGTAAAGCAGATTGTTGGATCAAAGTTTCTTTCTTCCAACAGTTAACTGTGCACCGTAGGTCACAGAGCATTATGTGACATGTCACTCAAAAGAGAGACACATGCGTCCAGAGATACTAGCAGCAGGTAACCATGATATTGCAGGTGAACACATGGAGCCAATCACATTTGACTTCTGCACTGTACGTCTGCAATCTCCAGCTGCTCACTGCAGCTCTATTCTCTTGCCATGCCAGTAGAGTTGCCACCCATCCTATATTAAAATAATAATAATATTTTAAGCTAATACAGGACATGATTTGGTCTTCCACGTCTCACAACCCTACATCTTGCTCCCAGTTGTGCCAGAATGATGCCCTATTCTGGACACCCCCACCCCCCCCCAAGGATGGTGAAGCTGGCATAGGGGGAGGGGCATGCCACTTGACTATTCATGCTGCTATCATGTCTGCAAGTGCTGAGCTATCACTGGCTATCACCAGTGGGGGGGGATGGAGGTTTGCAGTGTGACCAATGAGAGCAAGACTCACGATCACAGAGGACTGCTCAGAATAAAGACTCGAATTAGATTAAAACTTTTATTGAAATGTGGAGGAGAAAATCAGACAACCTTCACTTTTTTTTTTAAACGCGAGGTCCTGGCGTTTTTCTGAAATGTAATTACATTTTCTGAAATGCGATTTGACATGAATGGACTACGAATGTCACCCTTAAGCATTTCGTACAGTTACTGTATGTATGTATTCTCACCATCTCATGCTTTGCTTGTGTCATATCTCATGCAGTTTCAGGAGGGAGTGTCAAAGTTTAGAGTGGGATTAGGGTTTTTCCCCATAGAGATGAATCGAAGGTCCCAATTTGATAGGTGCGCCAACGTGTGTGTGTGTGTGTGTGTTTGTGTGTGTGTGTGTTCAGGAGAGGTCAGACAGAAGTCAGACAGAAGAAAATAATGCAATGCAAATAAAATCCTGGAAAATGAATGGGTTGATTGTGAGTAGTCTCTGAACAGCTCTCTTTTTCTTTGAGCGTGAGCTGTCATGGCTGAGTGGCCACATGCTGTCTGTTGTATATCACTGTTTCTCTGCTGGAAATGCCCCCCCGCGCCCCCGAAGAGGCTTCCCCACAGCACCGGGCCTCCAGTTCCTCGCAGCTAAAAAACAGAGGACCGGCACAGCTGATCAGTGCACAATTTGGCAATATCGACCTGCTTCAAATTCTTATGTGCAAACCACCATATGCATGGGTCTGGTGAATGGAAGGGCATCTCTGAGCAATACATTAAATCCCAGAATGCATTTCATGATTCTGCGTTTTATTTAGATAAGATTTTATTTATTTAGATAAATAAATGTTAAATTAAATTACACTAAGGGGGTAGCGGGTTAAGAAAGGATACAAAATGACGAATAAAAAGCAATATAAAAATAGTATTCAGAAGACGCATTATATACAGTGTGAGTGGCAAGCAGTACATATAGACATTTCGGGTTTGTCTGTTAACTAGTCATCTAGTTCCCCCTTCTGATTCCTACTCTGCTGTGCAGGAGAATGTGTGTAATACTGTCATAAGTTATATCAAAAAAATGAGATGGATTTTGTCCTGCCTCTGGTTGTAGTTTTCGACTGTACTGTGAGTGAACATGATACAATTAGCATTTAGCCTAACTGGTGTAAAATGGTCTATTCACCAGTAACCTGAAGGCATCCAGTAATGAGCAGAAACTGACGGATATGAGGGAGATATTCTCTAAAAGCCTGAGCTGCAGATAAGCAATAACCGGCTGTCTGCTCCTTAAATGAATAAACCAGGATGTTTAAACACAGGCGTGACCAGCGGGAATGAAGCCCAACACCGAAGAGAGGGACTCTGTTTCCAAGCGAGTGCTGAACAGTCAGGGCTTGGGAGAGCGTCTGTAAATCGGTGGCAAGATGGAGGGAAAATGAGCAGAAACCTCACAGAGGCTGGCAGACTCACTCACAGACACGTGTGCGGCTTGTAATTGCTGCCAAAGGTGCTTCTGCTGAATATTGAGATTGAGACGCGAGAGCGCTTTCAGGACACGCTATTACAGCCCATAATGGTCAACAATGTGAGCGTGCTGAATGGAAATGAAGGACACCCATGAGCTGAAAGTCAGAGGAAGCATGCTCCATGTTTAATAGCGCAGTGGGTAAAGCAGTATATGTGAGAGGGATACTCAGCCTGTTGGGAGACCTGCTGATTAAGTTTACAATTACATTTACCTGAAACATACTCTTGTCTTCCAAAGTGAGGTACAAGTCAGGCAAATGATACATAATAAGTATGTAGCTGTCAAGCAGACAACGAGACACACATGCTGCTTGGTTGAGCTTCCAGTGAGTGACCAGAACGTGCAGCAAGTGGACGGCAGCGAAAAACAGCTACATTAGCACTGAGTCACAAACGCTGCCCACAAATATCACCCAGAAGAGAGTCTATTATGGGATGTCAATTTAGTTGCTTGTTAGTTTACTTTAGTTACTTTAGACAGATGTTAGACAGACAGACAGACAATTAACCCTGAAGGAAATTACAGGTTTGTGGTAGTGTCCAAGTAAAAACACAAATAATGAACTGTAACAATAAACAATACAAATAATAAAGAGTAACACAGAAAGTGTCATCAAATTTAGTTAAAGTTGCTTTAGATATAAATACTCTGCAGCACAATTTGAATTAAGGTAACAGGTATATATTCCTTTTATATATATATAAAAAAAAACGCACTTTCCCAACAGAGTATTAGATCGATAGTATTCATAGCCTTGGTTTTATTGAGCTAGTATCGGGAAAAATTCATTGTAGAGTCTTAAAGCACTTATGCAAGTCGCTCTGGCTAAGGGCGTCTGCCAAATGCTGTAAATGTAAATGTAAATGTAGGTAAAATGTTACTGTAGCCACTTTGCTAAGCACATCTACACAAGAACAGACATAACCCCCTTCTGTCTCCAGATCTGTTTAAGGGTAACTTCTGTGCTAAGACAAACCATTGTGGTCACCACTGTAGTATCAAGCCGTTATGTTTTCATTTGTGGCCTTCCCATTTGCTTTAGCGAGTCTGGAGGTTCTCCTATGACCTCACTCATTAGCAAGGTGCTTTCAGCCTCTGACTGCTCCTGATTGGATATTTTTTTGTTTATAGCACCATCTTGTATAAACTATTGACATGGTAGAGTGTGAAAATCCCAAGAGGACGGCTGGAACCCCCACGTCTGGCACCAGCGATGACCCCAGTGTAAATTGCTTAGATCAGGCATATTAGCCATTGTAATGCTTAACTGCACAGAAGCTGAACCTCTTGACCCCACCTGCATGCTGTATATATTAATTTTCAGCAACATGATTCACTGTGTGAAGGAGCAGGTGTACCTAATCAAGTAGCAACTGAGTATGAATTAAATCAGATGTATTGTGTCCATGTTGACAGGTTATGTAACATAAGGTGGGATTTTAAGCAATGTTCCTGTTGCTTTTTCCCCAGACTATATTGCACTTGTTTCTGGACACTCATTAGAAGGACATCTCAGCAACACTGCTACCTAGTTGACTCCTAACCGCAAGATACTGGGCAGACTGCTCTAGTGTCCATAGATGGTAATTCTACCACAGGAAGTCAGCAGTTATGGCAAATTTATATATAAATGTGAAGTATACTTTGGCTATTTTTGACTACATAAGCTTCATGGAAAAAAAATATCTCTTCCTGTTGACCAGTGATTCTCAACCCGTAGGTCATGATCCAAATTTGGTGATCATAGTATTAATTTAGACTTATACTTGATATAGGGTTGCAACTGACCTGGCATGGTAAAAATTGGGTTGCTGTGCAAAAAAGGCTGGGAACCACGGCTGTAGGCATCTTGCAAGCTTTCAAAAATGAGTGATAGTACATGTGTGCTCCCCAATCTATAAGCACCTTAACGGTCACTTAGCACACCCCCCACTTATCATGATGGTGAGACACCCTCCAGTGCCCCCAGTTACATCCTCTTGGATCATCTTCTCCTGTCAAGTACTATTGCGCGGAATGATTCTGGACCCTACCTGCTTCTTTCCTGTGCATCATGGGATGTTGCAGCCCTCTATTGGTGAAACGTTTGGATGGATGAATGAATATGGTTGGAATTTAATAAGATTTGGGGTGGCTCAGTGGGTAGGTGGGTTTGAATCCCACCTCTGCTGTGTGTGTGGAATCTGCATGATCTCTCTATGTCCTTTGACTTTCCTCTGAGTGCTCTGGCTTCTCCTGAAGTCCTGAGACATGCAGTTAGACTAACTGGCACCTCTAAATGTCTCATGGTGCGTGATGGAGCGTGAGCGTTCCTGCCCGGTAATGGACTGGCATCCCTTCCAGGGTGTAACATCAGCCTTGCCCCCCTATGCTGCCTGGGACAGGCTCCAGGCCCTCCTGCAGCCCTGACCAGGATAATCGGTTAGAAGATGGATGGATAGAATAAATAAGGCATGCATGTAGGCTCTCTGTTTGGGCATATATCAATATTTCATCCCAGTCCTTCCAGCTTGGGCCCTGGAAAGATGCTGGTAAAAATCTGCCAGTGGAACAAGCTTCCTGTCTCCTATCACCAAACAGCATAATGCTTGCAGTTCACAGTCCTGCAGTCTCCTTTTGGACTCCACGCTTCACCAGTTAGCAAGTGAACCAGGAGGACGTAGGTTTTCGTCACATCATGCAGAATGGTTCATCTGATCCAGTCTTACAGAACTCTCCCTCTTTTTCTTTGTGTTATAAGGGTTCGTGGCCCGTCGCCCCCTCCCTGTCGCCCCCTCCCCGCCGCCCTGTCTGCATGCACGTCCGTCAGCCTAATGACCGATGGCACGAGCAAGGCTGGCAGCGTGATGCGACTGGCGGGACGTGTTGTTACCTGGTCCGCCGGAGCTGATTAGATTCCTGGCCCGTCTCCCCGGAATGAAGAGACTCCTCACAGGCGCTCTAAGGCAGAGCTGTGATGCATGTGCTGCGATAAAAATCAGAAACAACCTCTCCAGTCTTACAGAACCACTACGGAAAAAAATCCACACACCACGTAATGAGAAACCCGTGAAGAACAGCTCATCGTGAGGTACTTCCCGAGGCGTGCCTACTGCTGTGTGACCTTTTTCTTCTGTTGCCAGGAAAAAAGAGGGTTATCATTTAAATGTTAAGGGTTTATGTACGTATCAATTTCCCCATCGTGTGCCTGGTTGTCCAGAGAGGCTAGGATCTAGGGAGTGTATGCGTGCTTTGGTGCTGAATGGTGCTGATAGAAGCCAGGAGTGAGGAAAATAATCAGAATTCGAAGGAAAATCTGCTTTGGATTGGCCTTGTCTTGACTTGAAGCCCTTGAGGGAATCTGTGCAAACTGTAAATGTCGACAATCGCGAGTGCCATCCTGCTTTATGTAAACCTCCAAAGAGAGAGAGAAGAAATCAAAGATGTTAGAGACTTACCAGGAAAGACCTGAGGCGTTAAGTGATGTGGAAGGTGGTTCAACTGAATAATGAGCTCTGGCCTTGAAACTTATATATACGATATTAGAGTCTTAATGTACAATGAACATCAGCACAAATTAATCTTGTAGCCAGAGGCGGTCGGTTTGACCATTCAGGACTTGAATACGGTATGTTTGAGGAAATACATTTTCTCCCAGTGTTGTTTCTATTTCCAGGTAGTCCAGTTTCTCGTTGTTTGTATGTGTGTGTGTGTGTGTCTGCATCTCTGTGTGGATTATGTTTATATTACAATGTGGGGACCAAATGTCCCCCATAATGTAATAAAAACCTGTTTTTTTTTTACACTATGGGGAGCAATTTTCAGGTCCCCACAAAGATCTCTGAATGCAATCAAAAAAACTAAAAATGCCAAAATACTCGTGTGTGTGTGTGTATGTGTGTGTCCTGTGATGGATGGCAGGAGCCCTGGCTCCCTGTGACCTAACACTTGCAAAGCAGTTATGGAAGACGGAGAGATGGATGGATCTGCATTATTTTAAATTTGCAAAATGTGAGGGGGAATGAATATTTTAACAAGGCACTGTCCATGTAGTGTGTTGCATATAGTATATATGTAATATACAATCTGCATCAAATTTCATTTTGCTAATGCTAGTGAGTGTTGTTTTTTTTTAACGTGCGCACATGCAGTAATTATATTTACATGGACTGCCATGTCTGTGGCCCTCTCCTGCTTCCCGCCTTGGCAGCGGGCTTTGAAGCACGCTAATTAAATCGGGGGAGACGGGCCAGCGAGCGTGTCGCTCACGTGTTTCGCCCGCTCCTCCGTGACAGTAATGAGCGCGTCCCGTCCCCCGTCCGTGCTGCAGCCCCCTTCTCCCCCCCCCCCCCCCCCCCCCACCGTCTCGGCTTCCTGCCGGAGCGACTCCGTCAAACTGGCACCTGACGGCACCCACTAAAGGCTGCGCCAGCTGGACCCTGCGGATAGGACGGGCCGCACTTTTTTTTCTCGCCTGTTGGAAATATCTACTTAGGAACAAGTGAGACGCACTTAATCTCCACCCTCCACCCTCCCCTGCCACGCTCACCTCTGAAAGACACTCGACGGGCTTTGCAAAGAAGCAGGAAACCTGTCTTCCTCCAGCTCTCCTCAGGACTGTGGTCCCGCCCCCCGTGGTCCCGCCCCCCGTGGTCCCGCCCCCCATCATCGCTGTAAGAAGCAGCCCCTCCAGGTGGGGGCGCTCTGTTATCCCACCAGCCTCAAAGGCGAGGCAGAGGCTGCCTTTTTTTGTTGACAGATGGGTGCTCTTGATATTCGTAAGCTGCTGCATGTTCCCCGCCGCCCTCCGGAGAGGACGATTTCATGGAGGGGTAACCCCCCCCCCGCCCCCGCTGAACTTCCGACAGCCCCAACAGATGCGGGCGTGAGGATGTTTTTGGCTTTCCTGAAATGGAAGACAGCAGGTGTGAAACTGCCCCCTCTGTGCGTGCAGTGACCTGCGCACAAGTGCCCTCGTGTCTATGCGACGCCGGATCCGTGTAACGCGTGACGCGCCACAAGGCATGTTGGCGTGCGTGTGCCTTTAGAAGCATGAACATGGCTTATATGGGTTTCATATGCCAGCTTGAGGCATTTCTCCAATACTTTCCCCATAAATTTCTGATTTTAGCATATTTAACATTAGCATGTTGTTGTTTTTTTCCCCACAGGTGTTGCAGCAAATGTCTTATATAGAGACACATTTAGCTATTTGGTGGAGACAGCAGACTATGTGATAAATAAAATAACCTTTATGAGTGGAGTGTCCTGATATTACAGTCGTCTAACAGTTCCAGCCACAACCATAAAGCCCCATGACGAAACATATATGTGTTTTGCCATGTTTTATCAGCCAGGAACAGAAGAGGTGGGCTTTGCCGTGGGTCCTGCTGGTAGCCGCCAGATGTGGAAATTGTGAGTGTGTATATAATCTACCTTCTATAAGTGCTAATCCAGCACTGGGTCATTGTCAACCTGATGCCAGTCCCAGGAAGCACAGGCTACGAGTCTCGGGGTGCGGGGTCCATCAGAGCACATGGGGAAGCGCATGCACACGCACTGCGGGCAGATTAGAGACAGCAGGATACCAAAACCCATGCATGCAAACATTCAGTTGCCAAACACACAGGTGCATGCAAACAAGAGTCACACCACTTGCACATGTAACCATGCAAATGCCATACATGTACATGCAAATATGCAAGTGCCACACACACACGAGCATACACAGACACACACCTGCGCACACACAGTTCATCTGCTCCTATTATTCATTTCTTTGGGCATAACCCTAACCCTAACTATGATAATCTTAACCCCTACCCAGCCCTAACCTTAACCATAGGTAATCAAACAAAATAAGAATAATAATAATAATAATAAGATGTGTGTCTTTTGGCAGTTTTAGTTTATTGATTGCATTCGTAGATTTTTATATAAGTGAGGTACTGTAGGGACCTGAAAAAATGTCCCCACAGGCCAAAAAGAAACAGGCTGTACCTGTGCATGCACACAGACACACACAGAGACACACACACAGACACACACAGAGACAGACAGACAGACCCACACACAGCTAGAAGTGAGGCTTTTATTTAAAGCAGCTTCACTGGAGACGTTCCAGTCTGGCTAACCTTAACCCCGTCTTTCTCTCAGAGATACACCATGCTTTCTCCTGGGAATTTGACTTTACCATAATGCTAACTTCTTGATCTTTAAGGAAAGATATTAAAATGGTATTTCATTATTTTTCCATATTTAGTATATTCCATATTCCTCCAAAGATGTCCTGGGCTGGCATTTCGTACAGGCTGGAAGGGCGGAGGGTTTGGCTGGTTAAACTTGTCCAGTTCATTGTCACCACATTAACGATATTAAATTTAAATTAAAATATAAAGAACACACAAAATATAAACATTGTGTTTTTATTTAGTGACCCAGCACTGGATAAGCAGAGCGAGGTGGATGGATGGATGGATTGCATGGAAGTCTATAAATAATAAAACGTGTAATTCCCCAGAACAATGGAGCTTAATGAATGCGTTAAATGCTGAAGGATCTGTGAGTGATAATGAACTGGAAATTGCATTAAAATGGCTGTGTTGTGAGACGTATTTGGCACCAAACCAATTTCACAGTTACTCTGGTCATTCGCTGAAAAACAAACATAAAAAACCACAAAACACTATCAACAAGATGAATGGAGACACGAGGGAAAACACATTGTTCTCAGGGTAAATAAAATCAGGCGCTTACTACGGGATTCTGGGTAAGGAATGTAATTACCTCCTGTCGTGTCAACCATGGACGGTGGTGCTGAGCCGCCGCTATGGCCCAGGCCTTCACTTAGGGAAAAAGCAGGAACTAGAGGGTAGGAGGCTTTGCGGCGCCTCCTTGTGGCCAGACAGGAGGCTGGCATGGTGACCTACCACAGCTGAGAGCCTGTAAACATTTCAGGGGCCAGTGTTTAGGTGTGAACGTGGCGTGAACTGCACAGACATGGAGGGGGGGGTTGGGGACTTACATAAAGGCGCAAGTGTCGTATGCAGCCTACAGCTGTGTGTGGAATAAATGCCCTCTTGTGTTGGCGAGGGGCGGCGTGGCGGTGAATGATGGGCACCGCTCTGTTCCGGCAGAGCCGCACCGTGTACCGCGGTACGGCCAGAACGGTCACATCAATCCTGGAAAGCGGGAGTTGAAGGAACCAGACCAACAAAAAGCAAACAGGAAGCATTTCATGACATTCATTGGCAGCCATTGAAGAGTGTATGTGGGGTAGGGTGGGGTGGAGTGGGGAGGGGGGGGGGGGGTGAGCTGTGGGAAGTGGGAACTAGTAGCGGATTTGGCAGGGGATGGGAGTGGGGTCTATTTAACAACCCAGTGATACTACACTCACTATAGTATCATCAAGTATTTAATAGAATGATGAATTAAACAAATAAAATACTAGTAGTGTTATATATAACCAATGTAAATAATCTCAACGAGACAACAAGCTGAAAGTGTGTTTGTCTTTATATGATCTGCTATTATTGTCTCCCTGTAATTTTAATTGCTGCTATTAACTGGCCAATAAATTGACCACTAGGTGTCACAGCAGTTAAGGGAAGCTTCCTGACCTGTCTCTTGCAAGCTTGGCTGTGCGGTCACATCGGTAAACACTGCAGCTTTGAATCAATGTTTTGGCTTAAAAAGCAGATTAAAAATAACTTTCTCAGTGGCCAGCTAACCTGCCATCAGACCACCCAGTACATTCGCTCAAAACAATGCGCCTCCCTTTTTTACGGCGCTCTCGAATAGAAAGCCCCGCTTTTCAGCTGAGACACGTTGTCAGAAGAGGGGAGAGGCCTCTCTGTCTCCTCATGCTCTGCTTAGAAATGGATTCCTCCATCCTCGCTTCTGCGTCTCACCAGCTCCATGCGCTTTTATTTCCGAAAGACCGAAATAGCGCCACTTGACAGCAGAGTTAGCCCCCGCCACGACAGCCTCGGGGGTTAAACCCCAGATTTACAGGCAGTGCATCTGGAGCAGGAACAAAAAAAAAAGCTTTATTTATCAAAACAATGAGCCGCTCTGTGCGGTGAATGCAGACCTTCCTCTTTTTTTAAATGCTGCGGGTTTAAGGGCGAGTCACGGGGGGAGGGGGGGGGTGGGGGGGGGGCGGTGCATGCGCGCTGTCCTTATTGCTGCCTCTCGGTAATCGATGAGCTTGTTGGGACAGCAGTCCCCGCCCCCCACCCCTCCCCTGATGTTTCTCGTCCTAACGCTTGGAACAGCTCCCGCTTGTCCAGGAGTCAGACAGCTTCCCTGGGTCTGCCCTGTCCGAGGCAGGTGGCGGGGGGTGGCGAGCATGTGGGGGGGGGGTTCCAGTGATGGAAGGAGCACAGCCCCCCCCCCCCTCCCCGCATCATGGCTCCTCGTACTGTGCAGTGGAGCAAACCGCCATGTCAGGTGATCTCCAAAGTACAATTTACTGTCCGGGCAGTAGGCTGACCTTGAGGCAGCCCGCCGATATTTCAGGCCTGGTGGGCTTTCAGCAGAGGCAGGGGATCATGGTGGAGTGACCCCCTGCCCTCCTCCCCTCAAGTTCTTCTACAAGGCCTTAAACCTATGGACACACTGGCAAAAAAAATGGCAGCATGATGCGATGATGTCTTCAGTCTTGGTTGACTGCAGGCTCCTGAATAATGACAGGGATCATGCTGAGTGAGAAGGAGTCATGGCTTTGTTCCTTGGGGGGGCATCCGTTTGAACACGCGGGGGCCGGGGGCTCAGCTAGAGATTTTGGGCCCCATCAAAGCATATCATACTGATTTCCAACCCAGACCACTCTAATTATGCTCCAAATATTTTAGGGCCCCTATCATTCGGGGGCCCTTGGAATCATCCTCAGGTCCCCCACGTTTATGGCACCCTTGGGGAGAGGAATATGCGTCTGGAAAATACAAGTGTACGGAGGGGGGCATCTTATTGTGATATGGCATGGCTCAAGATCAATCGAAATGAGCGAAACTCTGCGACCAACTCAATTAGAAATGTCCAGGCTGACAGCAGCTAACACTTTTTAATACAGAAGGAAGCAGCATATGGCAGTGAAATGGGCATTAATTTGTCGATGCAGTACGTCGGGCCTGCACATGCTATAAATGGCAAGCGCAGGACACGATCAGATGTGTTAGATGTGTTGTCTTGAAAGCAATTTTGGTTAGATGATTTTTTTTAAATATGAATGGGGGTTGAGTGTGTGTGTGTGTGTGTGTGTGTGTGTATGGTCCATTGTCTGCATTCACACCTAGTACTGAGCATCTTGTGTCTTGGCAGCGATTTCAGCTTTCACAAGACGTAACCTTGGCTCGGAAATGGCAGCCAGACAGCCAAGGAACAGGAAGCTATATTCTCAGTGAACATATTTTGAGAAATTCAAGGTTTTCTGATAGTGATGCAGCATTGGGTGGGAAGGACTGTGGCTTCATGCTGCTACACTTTGGGGTTTAAATCCTGCCTCTGGCTCTGTAAGTCCAGTTTACTCTTGCCATTTCAATATGTCTGATTATTTAAATTAGCCACTCTAAATTACATTTGGTGTGTGTTTGTCCTGTGATAGCAGTACCCACCCAGGGTGTAACCTGCCTTATACGCTGTACGTCCTGGGCAGAGTTCTGGGTGCATCACGATCCCAAAAGCATAAGTGGTATGAAAGATGGACGGATGTTACTTATAGTAAGACACCCAGTGGCTAATTTGTGCCGGAGCTTGGCAGACATCATTTTCTATAGACACCTCTTAGTTACATCAAACTGTAAGGAAGACCTACCCTATTAGATGAGTTTAATGGTCCGGAAGTTAATGCCTTCTATTTTAGTGGCCAAAAATTGGATTTTTCTATGCACGTGTGGCACGGTTTTTCCCTTTGAAATGAAACGTCAGATAAACTAAACATATTAATTTAGGCCGGTGAATGTAAAAACAAAAAAACAAAACAATTTTGTAAACATACATTTCTTTAGTTCAATTTGCATTCATTCCATAGTTATATATTATATCGGGTGTAGTGTTCGAGGTGCTGGTGTGCATACTGCTCTGAGCCAAAGAGCACTGGAGTATTGTTACATATTTAAGTAATTAATAGCACATTATTGTTGCTAAAGACCAATCTGTGTGTGTGATATCATCCGACTCCTCATATAACGGTGGCCGCAGTTGGTCTCTGTTCTTTATGAGCTTCAGCAACTCAGAGTTTACAAATTAAAGACTGAAGATCCCTGTGGATCTCAGCCCTGGTGGAGCCTGTACATGGAAGCTCATTTGCTCTTCTTTCGTTTGCCTTCCACGTCATGGAAGCAGATGATGAGCTGTCAGTTGTGTGTGTTGTGTATGTGTGACTCCTACAGTGGATATACAGCTAAAAAAAATGGAGGGATACTTACACAGAAGCAAATCAAACAATATTGACAAATTAAGTGTTTAGAATGGCATGACATGGGAATCAGATCCAGTCTGTCGAATTTGACTTTGTGTTCATGACTGGATCTATCATTTTGGGTCAAGTGGTTCATGTATTATCTTTTGCTTTTACGAAAACCTAAATGCTAATTTTTTGATAAGCTCCATATGTATTGTAGTGCATCTGTTATTTTGCAGATTAAAAAAAGCAATTATCTGTATGAAATATGAAATACTGGGCCGTGAACTCATTATTATGATACGTTTTTAACCACAGGTAGGGTATAAAGTCGAACATAGTTGAATGACTCAAAGCTACACTTAGTGAAACGAGGTCTGTGGAAGCAGGTGGCACGATGGTTAAGGCAACAGCCCCTTGAGAACAGGATACAATGGAAAAAGGGTACAGTGGAAAAAGCTGTTTTACCCTATATAGAGATATTCGATGATATTAATGAATATCTGCTTAGGGCAGGTTCCAATAAGATGAGATAGAAAATGTCTGCCCTGGAAATAGTGAAATGACTATAGGTCCACCTCAGTCTCTTGGAGATGATGAGCCAAGGAGAGATTTCTGCCTTAACTCTGATCAAAATCCACATCTCCTACCTGGGTTACAAAAGGCAGGGATTTTTCTAAAGGGTCTTTATTTGCTTTGAATCTATCTGGACTCCCGCCGAGCGAATTGTTGAGTATTCCTTTCACATGTTGTGATTGTGGGCTTGAGAATTCGAGAGGTTGAGCTATTAATTTCCCTCTGCCAGGCGAAGGTATAGCATGGAATGGTTAATTCACTGGGCGGCAGTTACATGCAGCAGAATTGATTTGCCCCCTGGCTGGGTTGGCTCTATTCTGCACTGGATATTTACTCTTTCATGATGCTGTGTGGTATCATCACAGGTGCATTTGCGGTCGCCCTGCAGGCTTTGCTTCCTTTGTTTTGCTTAATGGAAATTCGTCGCCTCTGGCGTTATCTACGTTGATGGGCCGGTCTGCCTTTTCCGGCTACGGAAGCTTGGCCTATCACACAGTTAAGTGATCACGGGATGCGTGGAAGCAGCACGCGGCCCAGAATTCCCAACGGGCATGCAGGTCAACTCCGGATGCAGCTATCCACGGCCGGTACTGTGCAGTTTATCAGGGCCCGCCCGCTCCCTCCTCTTTTGCCCTAATGTTTTACTACGCTGGCTCGCGAGCTCCACGTGGCAGTGTTAACGGGACCGTTTGTTTCAATCCATCTCCCCGTCTCCTCCAGACTGGCCTCTTTGACGTTTTAAATGTCCCCGTAGTGATCGCCAACAGCTAGGCGGAGGTGCGGCCCAGACCGCGGGGCTCCGCATCGGCGCTGATTTACGATATTGCTCTGGCCATAAAGGGCAGTGTGAGGGGAGGAGATTCATTAAGCGGACAGTTTATGTGGCGGCGCGCCTGGAGGCGCCCTGGGACCGCTGGGGGAAACGGTGCCTGTCGTGTCTTTGCAGATTCCACAACATCCGGATCCCTCCATCGCATAGGATGGTGGGAATCCATATTTCACATGATGCTGAAACGTCACAGAGCCTTTATCCTTGACACACATCCACAGCACTGGGGCTACTTCCAAGCTGGGATTTTTCCTTCGACTCTCACGCCATTCGGACTTTATGAGTCTCCAGCTTCTTGTAGTATGTGTCTTTCTCTGAGATCACCTGTTCCCTTCTCCCAAATGCTGAACTGGACATAAAATCATGATTGTCTCTTGGCCTTTACAACCAGGGATGCCAATTTCTTAAACACAAAAATGGATTTATACTTTACTTGAGCCATATGCTAATTACTCAGGATTATCTCCCGAGTCCACAGATGCCATAATCTGTTAGAAGTGAAATAGTGCTGTACCTCAGGTATTCAAATGCCCAGGATCTTCTAGAAATCCGTGTCCTTAATCACAAGCAATCGCCACAGATTAATCCATCGGTTACAATGGCGGTAATCAGGAAACAAATGAGAAGGTGAGGAAGAAGTGCTAACATAAACAGGCTTGAAAGCTCTTATTATGGCTTGGTCTACATTGTATCAGAGCGCCGAGATATGCACATTAGCCTGGGGACTGAAGCAACCAGAAAGCATATATGCATATTATGTATTTCTTCCTGGAATTGCAAATAGGCACAAATGTTTTGCTGAATTATTGATTCTTCCTACTGTACTCTCAGCATTAGCTGAGAACACAAACATTCTTTTTCTGTAGCGAATGTACTGTACATCTAGAAAATAAATATTTCTCCAATTATTAGATGATTTTTGAGGGCAAATGTATTTGCCCTTTATTAAAAAAAAATGAGATTTAATAATGATTTGAGTAATGGATGTTAGGAAAAATGCATGTAGAGATTTAAGGAAATGGTTGTTTGTGAGGGAAGATGGACTGTAGGAGAGGAAGAGCCAGAATCGTTCACTGGCTTCCTTAGCTGGAACCCTCTGATGGTAGCAGTCGGGTGTCTGTGGGTGGACCTTCCCTGTTGGTCATGATTCAGTTTCACTACCTTTCGTGCTCCCTCTAGCTATGCCTCTCGCTCTCTTGGGCGTTTTGTCCACCGTCATCCTGTCCACCCTGCAGAGTCCGGACCCTGGGTCCTGAAAACCACAGTGTCTCAGATCTTTGAGACCGGGCCCAGTGAGCTCAGCTTCCCTCTACCTGCTATCCAGTCACCAGGCAGTTAGCCGCTTCTCCAAGAATCTCCCCCCGCTATGTCTGAAGGGTGCCACTGATTAGGTAGTACAGTAGGTGCCATGCCCTGGACCGGAGCTGTCTTGCCTGGGCAACCTAGCAAATTACCCAGCAGCCCTCGGAGCTAGCACCCACATGCGATCCTGAAGGGCAGCAGCAGCTGTGGCCGGGTAACAATGACGAGGGATTTTCTGCACTCATAAGGGCGGACGAGCCAGAAGTGTTTGCCGTGCCTTTGCTTACCTCTCAGTGCCAGTTCATTTTGAGTTAGTGGGCTGTCAACATGTTATTTTAAGGTGCTCACCTAACCTCTGTGAGTGCCCAATCCACAGCCGAAGGTGCATTAAATCCCAAAAGCATGCCTGGGGGCTAAATTACCTAAATTGTTCAATTGTCCTAAGTGAGAGCATTTCTGAAAGCTAGCTGCTTTCCTCCCTGCCCCGTCTCATTTCATTCACCGTGCTGTTTGATATTCCCTTTGTTTTCAGTTCTGCGCAATTCCAGAAGCCGCTTTAAGAGATGTCGCACTGTTTCCTCCTGAGTCTGGGTTTATTTGCTGTAATACAGGGGAAACATTTTAATGTGTTTGCGATATTTACTGCGGACTTTGTGCCAAAGTGATTATATTAGGCCCTGTGTTCCGTTAGATGCCATTACAGCATCAGAGAGAATGGGTGCATTTGCGCTCACATCTGAGAAGCACGGTAATGGAATCTTGCCAGGAGTTATGAATTTCTGACATTTCCATTTTGTTAGTGGGTATTGCAAGACAGTGGAATTTTTTTTTAAAAAAAGGTGACGATGAAGCTTCTACGTGCAGCATAAAGTGAGGCAGCCAGATTTAGCTGTTAATAAGAATCCATTTGGTGTGTGGATAACATGTGGAGAAGGTCTCTGCCTGGCTACTTCTCTCCTCGCTGAGATTCTACTGGACTGATCTGGGCTTGTTTCCTATGCTGGACCCAACCTGAGATGCCGACACCTCCTAACCTCAACCCAACCGCCCCCCAGCACACAAACGCTCCCACCACCACCCGCTAAACCCCACACCTGTCCATTTTCAGGCATAATTAGCCTCTTCAACCTCCGTCACCTTTCTCACAGCCTGTCCTTCCAGCACCCTTTGGCTGAAACCAGCCCTTCGACCTTAACTCTGCTGTGTTTCTGAGAGTAAATCCCTTCTCCACCTCGCTGGCTTGATTTCAGCGCAGTTTAGAGGCAACTGGGATGCTGAGTCACTTCGACAGAACTAAGACAGCTCAGAGCATGAGCTTCGGAGGGCAGGAAAAGTGTAATTAAGCCCCGTTCTCCCATTAACTCTCATCGGGGTTTAAATATAACGACAGAAGGTCCGTGTGACTCACGCTGCCCCGGGAGAGCCGTGTCTTCCGCTGGAGAGGCTGCCTCGGCGCACTGCCAGCGTACTTTCAGTATTAGGAGGCAGGCTTGCAGAAAACTTCATTCCGTGGTACTGCAGCTGAAGCCAAAAGTCACACCGAAGCGGATGGTGCCGAAACTATGCTGCCGTACCAGTATGGTCACCGGTTAACGCTCAGGAAATTGGCCAAACAAATGCCATGGGAACAAGACTCCCAAAACATAACTCGCCTCACAGAGGTGAGACGTCGATTGACCACATGTTGGTTCAACGCTCCGGAATGATCTCCCAGTGACTGCAGGCTAGGCTATATCTGTTTACGATGTTTGTTTGTTTTCCATGTATTCTCGACCGATTCATTCGTCTGTCGCCTGCAGATGATTACCTCTTTTTATAAGCGTATGTTGAATAAATGCTCGCATAGCTTTAAGCAGCCAGGCATGACCGGCACAATGGTGGGTGCTTTATTTCGCCTGCTGACCTTTAATTTTTTAGAGAAATATAAATCACTACCATGCCAGATAATTATTTCGCAATTAGGTAAGTCAAAAAGAAAGCCAGTACATTTTAGTGTGACAGTCCGTGCCTGTAAACAGAATCTGGGGATCTTTAGGAAGTTGTCATTGTAAAAGTCAGCGTCATACTTGCACAGGGTGTCTTCAAACATGTATTTCTGAAACTGAAATTTAATTGACTAACTGGCCAGGCCTGAGACTCCTTTCTACCCCATTATCTGTGTCCATTGTGTTAAATCTAGACCCTACAAGCCTGTCACATACGCATGGCACCTCCTGCTAGCGATATTGCATCGCATTACTCTGCTGGTTTAGAAAGCATTTGTCCTAAGCAAATCGCTGAAAACAAATGTTTAATTTTCAGCTAGCTGTATAGCTAAAGACGATACCTTGCTAGCTGCTGGGACCTGGAAACTATTTAAAAATGTATGTCTGTTGCTAATAAATCTCGAAGAATACCACTGCTAACTTTTCCTTCATGGCTTGGCACAAAAAGCGGGTTAAAAGAAAGTATTTTTCCTCAGGGCTCCCAAGAAGAGGAAGATAACTTGGGCTCTGGTCGATATATAACACTTTCATTCCCCCTGAAGCCTGTCTGAATTTAATCATATTTCAAACTGACTTATATTTTTTCCCTCTCCGTTCTATTTTGCTCTCACATGCTTGATGCACTCGTCATCTGAAGGTTATAAATTCAGAACCAATTCCCAGATTCTGAGGCAATCTGAGATTTACATACATACAGTTCCTGCTGAGGGAATAGGAATCAGACAGTTGTCTTTCTGTTTAGGCTTATATACGTACTGCGGAGCTACCTCTGGGCCTGTTCACAGATCTCTGGCATGGTCGTTGAAAAACGTGGAGAAATATGTAGAAAGACCTTAAAAGCTGTTAAGAACTTGCTTGGGATGTTCATTAAAAATACATTGCGGATCTGTCAGCTGTCGTTCTTTGGATGAAACGCCTCCCTAACGTCATTTTCTCAAAACGAGGTAAAAAAAATAGCCCAGGTAGTTACTCTTGCGTGGATTTCTCAGATGGAGCTGTGGGACACAGCGACCTGCTGTCAGATGGGTTTAAGAAAAATAACTTGCCCCCCGTTTGCTAACCCATGTCCTCACCTGGAGTCTAGCACGGTTTTGTCTACCATCTCGACATATCTCAGCCCAAATATTTGTTGCTTCTTAATCTTTCATACTGGTCCCATTTTATTTCCTGAAGCCTTCTCCCCTTCCCTTCGCCCGCTGTAAAATCCGCCCCCTCCCATGCATTTGCGAATGCTGAACATTTCAAAGATTCATTTGGTTTCTCTCATACAGCTGAAATAATGATAATATTCCTGGTTGTGGGGCGAACCTGCATATACTGTAACCACACAAGGTCTGTTCCTGCTTTCTGCGCCGTAGATCAAATCTACCCCCAATGTCCATTCCAGGCTGTCTATTACATCAAATAACAGCTATCGGGCTTCTGGTTTCACTTCTCATTTTCTATGACTATAATGCCCCCTAACAACAGAGGAATATGATTTTGAAAAATGTGTTTTATTTTTTTAATATATAAAAGCTTCCACTGTGCTAATCATTGTGATTAAAATCCAGCTCATTTATTTAATCATAATTGTTTCTGCTTTCCTTTGTGCTAAGTGTTCAGAACTGTCTCGGACTCGCCTACAGAAATTAAGCAAGCTCAGCCTAGCTTGCTATAATACACTCTGTTGTTTCCTGTCCATTAAGCTCATTAGCTGAATTGCTAACACCGATGCCAGCGTCCGCTGTCCATGCCGCATGCTTTGTTTTGCACATAGAAGCACACATTACGTCTTAATAACGTCTCGACTTGTTAAGCATTTTCGTCGATGGGACTTAGCATCAATGGAGCTGCAAGAAACTAACATGAAGGTCTTTGCCTGTTGAAGTCACACGTTTACATGTATATTTAACCTATAGAGTATTTAATGCTGCATTTAAGCTGAAGTATTTAACGCCACATGCAGTTAGAAAACAAGCCACATAAAGCAGTGATTAATTTAGCTGTGCTTTTGTCTACAGTGAGAGTCCTTTGGTCTGTCTGTCTTGGTTAATGGTTAAAGACAGCCAGGGAGATGGGAACAGACATTTTGCTATCATGGGACACACAGGACGACTTTGATCTCTGAAAGTCAAGCCCAAAAATCAAACAGCCGACTTCTTTTTTTTTTCTTTACCTCAGGCAAACCAAGTAGAGAGCAAGTACCTGAGAGCCTGGTGATCTCTGTGAGCACAGGCAGCATCCCTGCATCAGCGTGCACTGGGAGCCCGCAAAGGCCTCATGCCATTTTTGAAATGCTGTGTTTTTAGGGCTTGCACGTTTACCTGAAAGAACCCTGCAGAACTGACTTGAAACAGCCTCACAGACATCACCTGAAAGATCTGTCTGTCTTCCATAAATGCTTATCCAGTACAGGGGCAGGTTGGAGCCTAGCCCAGGAAGTACTAGGAAGAAGGCTCTCTGGGTGGGATGTCTATTGCAGAACACGTAGACACACACTACAGGAATTTCAGTGGCCCCTATTCATGTTTTTCAACCGTAGGAGGAAGCTGCAGTAACTAGAGTAACCAGTCCTCAGCCCTGGAGGCGTTAGGCTATAGTACTACCCAGCAAGTCACAGTACTGTGTGAGGCTACAGTACTACCCAGCAAGTCACAGTACTGTGTGAGGCTACAGTACTACCCAGCAAGTCAGAGTACTGTGTGAGGCTACAGTACTACCCAGCAAGTCACAGTACTGTGTGAGGCTATAGTACTACCCAGCAAGTCACAGTACTGTGTGAGGCTACAGTACTACCCAGCAAGTCAGAGTACTGTGTGAGGCTACAGTACTACCCAGCAAGTCACAGTACTGTGTGAGGCTATAGTACTACCCAGCAAGTCAGAGTACTGTGTGAGGCTACAGTACTACCCAGAAAGTCACAGTACTGTGTGAAGCTACAGTACTACCCAGCAAGTCACAGTACTGTGTGAGGCTACAGTACTACCCAGCAAGTCAGAGTACTGTGTGAGGCTATAGTACTACCCAGCAAGTCACAGTACTGTGTGAGGCTATAGTACTACCCAGCAAGTCAGAGTACTGTGTGAGGCTACAGTACTACCCAGAAAGTCACAGTACTGTGTGAGGCTTCAATACTACACAGTGAGTCAGTATTGTGTGAGTGCTATCCAGTACTATACAGTGCTATCCAGCGAGTCACAGTGCTGTGTGAGGCTATAGTACTACCCAGCAAGTCAGAGTACTGTGTGAGGCTACAGTACTACCCAGCAAGTCACAGTACTGTGTGAGGCTACAGTACTACCCAGCAAGTCAGAGTACTGTGTGAGGCTACAGTACTACCCAGCAAGTCAGAGTACTGTGTGAGGCTACAGTACTACCCAGCAAGTCACAGTACTGTGTGAGGCTATAGTACTACCCAGCAAGTCAGAGTACTGTGTGAGGCTACAGTACTACCCAGAAAGTCACAGTACTGTGTGAAGCTACAGTACTACCCAGCAAGTCACAGTACTGTGTGAGGCTTCAATACTACACAGTGAGTCAGTATTGTGTGAGTGCTATCCAGTACTATACAGTGCTATCCAGCGAGTCACAGTGCTGTGTGAGGCTACAGTACTACCCAGTGATTCACTGTGCCACCCGCAACAGCCTCGCCAGCTTACAGAAAAACAATCTGTCAATGAAAGACTTTGTGTTTGTCCTTCAAAATGAGCAGGATGTTAAAGGTGGTGTTGGTGGGGTGTTCGTTCTTGGCTCCCCTCATGGGTTGGCGGGTACGAGTGACCAGCATGGGGTCGAGTGGGCGCTGTGAATCACAGCTACTTCATTGATTTGTAAAATGGTCATGGCGATGATTTAGTGCACCGGCAAAAGGAAATGAAATCGCCCTGTAGTCAGCGGAGGGTGGACAGGAGGATGCGGGCGGTCCCATTATGAGGCCTGACTGTTCTCCGGGAGAAGGTCAGAGCCTCCTACGAGGCTGATTGTGGACTTCCTAATGAATCCGGTGCTTTCTTTCAACTTGTGCGCATGGGGCTGCCTCATTTGGATGGATCAGTCCCGACGGATTGCTTGTCTCTGTTGCTATCCTTCTAGCAAACCCACTCGCGGCCCCTGTCCCTTCCCACACCCGGCGTTGCCATCAAACTAGTTCCCTCTCATTGATTTCCTATTTTCCGTAGCTGATTGCCCTAATGGCTTGATTATACACTTACTGAAAGTTACACTGATCCATCCTCAGCCGGGGTCACGGAAATCTGGGACAGGTATCAGTCAGTTTGATTTGTTTTTTCCATTTAAATTTTTATTTTGGAGGAATTTTTTAACTAACCCTGTAATGTTGTCTCGAGCAAAGGGGGGGGATGAGGAGGCAATGCAGAAATCACAGTTCAAAGCTGTGAAATAGCTCAGTTTAATTAAATTCCTCAGTAGTTCAGTTTAATTCATTTTTATACGGCTTTCCAACACGGTGCTTAAAATATCATCCAGAAGCATTACAAGTTGACACAAACAAATAAAATTAATAGTGAGGCCTCAGACGCAATTAAAGTTACAGAACTGAAAAAGTCAGCATAGAGGAAACAGAGGCTTATGGTGGGAGAACTGGAGGAGCAGTGGAAAAAAACTCCGACTGACTGGCCAGCCAGCAGGAAGAAGCGCTTGATGTTGCGTCGGACAGATTAGGAGATGGAGCGAGAGCGCGTGAGCACACCTCCATGTGCGCTGAGCCCCATTTACATATAAGAGAGGACCCTGATGCGTGCAAAATCAGATGGACTCTGTGCAGCGGAGAACAGCGCTGTGTGTCATTACTTGTTTTCTGTGATGGAACATCCCCCGCCGAGCGCATTAATTCACTTTGCGTCCCAGCGCTCAAGAACGGGGAAATTAATCATCCATCTGGACAACAAGCCGGGAGATTAATTCTCCAGTTTCCCTGTGACTGGATCCTGTCCCGGATCTCTTTCTATTTCTTCTTCTTCTTTTTTTTTTTTTAAAGTACACTTGCCACTTGTTGTGTACCGGTAACAATGGAGGAGGTGGAAGGAGACAAAATAAAGTGTCTTAAATAGCATCATACAAAAAAAACAATGTAACTGGGATTAGCCTAACAGACCAAAGATGCCGCAGCACAGATTTATAAACTGCGCAGATGTGTTGAGGAAAACCGCAAAATGTCAACATCTGGTTTCCCACCAGCTGACAGAGAGGGAATCCTGATCCAATCTAATCTCATGGCTTACCTGGGTCTCCTTTCGGCAGCTGTTGTTATCCAAAAGCAAAATGCGCAGCTTACAGTTTACTCTCACTTGCAGCTGGAAGTTTTACGCAGGTGATGTACATGTATGTGACTCCGATTAATGTCTCCAACAGGTACAACAGCACGTCCCCTGGTGGAATTTGAGCCTTTAACTCTTTGCACCTATGATGCTCCACACTCAAACTGACTGCCCATGCTAGACGTCTCAAATTACTGAATGAAGGGAAAAGATTTATATGCCTCCCTGTTTATTTATTTAATGATAGTACATATTCTTATTCTCTGTCTTTTTTATTTTTATTCTATTTATTGTTTTGTATATTTTTGTCTTGATGTTGTTTAAATTGTATACTCATGCCATGACCAAGACAAATCCCTGGTAGTTTTTGTACATGGTGAATAAAAGGATTCTGATTCTGAATTGATACGGGATGCAAGCTTTACATATTTCCTATGAGCGCGAAAATTGCAAATCCTAGATATCTTCTGAAAGTCATTCTACATGTCTGAGAAACCTCCAGTGTTTTCAGATTTTCTAGAATCTGGCAACATCTTCTGGTATTGTGAGAAGGTGTTTTTATATTAACTTAGGTTTGCTTTATGCCTACAAGTCTGACGTTGGTCCTTCTCTTGCAGCAGTCGACTGTCGAGGTATCCTGGAGTCCTTGCCGAGGTTCTCGTCCACCCCCACCTACCTGCCGGTTGACTACCAGGTGTTGGATGCTGACCTGGCCTTCTTCCTCAAGGAGGCTAACCAGGACTTCATGCGGAACTCAAGCCTGCAGTTGCGGACCGAGGCTTTCTTTGTGTATCAAGCGCGCCATGTTCCGTCAGTCAACGCCAGCTATGGGCCGCTCTCTGTGGCGCGGCCTGTGCCCCTGGAGCTGTTGCAGCCGCCGGGCCCTCTCGTGCCCTCCTCCATGTTCACCTTCAACTGGAAGGTGCAGGCCTTCATCCTAGGCGACAGGATCTACCCGGGCTGGCCCAAGGTGCAGGTGCTGTTCTATGTGGCAGGTCGCGACTGGGATGACTACAGTGTGGCCGACCGGCTACCCTGCGTCCAGATGTTCGCCTTCCACGAGACCCAGGAGGTGCGGGGCACGTGCCGGCTCCGTGGGGAGCTGGGCCTTTGCGTGGCTGAGCTAGAGCCCCTGGCTGGCTGGTTCAGCCCGCCCAGCGTGGTGCCAGGCAGGCAGAGGGCTCCCGGGCAGCCCGAGGGCACCCCAGTGGAGCTGTACTACCTCCTGCAGTCTGCCGAGGGGGGGCAGTGTGGTGCCGAAGACCCACGCAAAGGCAGCGGCATCCGCTTGGAGCAGGCAGGGCCTTTCAGCTCGCCCATGCGGAGGATCGGCAATGTGAGGCTCTGCCAGGGATCCCCGGTTCTACCACTGGCCGATCACCGTCTGGACAAGAACTTTGTGGTACAGGTGCCGTCGGGACCCGTAAGGCAGCGGGACGTCTTCAGTGCATACCTCTCAACCCCGTCTTTCTTTCCCGTGGACTCCTTCATCCTCAGGTTAGTGGCTGAGCGAAGGCGCCGGTCTCGTTCGAGTCTGTGTGTGTGTGTGTGTGTGGGGGGTGTGACGCCACTTAAACATTAACGGTAACGCATCTCCCCTGCCAAACCTGCACCCAAGCATTTCAGTCAGCATCCTGTTTATCCGGAAGGACCCAAATTTGAGACAGGCCGCGACAAAAGTACGATGGCTCACGCTGTTAACAACTCAATTTCCGAAATCCGCGTGTTTGCTCAGTGCCATAACCTAGATTTGCTCTGCGTTAAATATTTATTTTTTAAAATGTTTCTTTTATTACTAGCAATCATGGTTAAAATGTGTAGTAGTTTGTTCAATTCCCACCATTACTCACTCATTCTTATCCGTGAAACCAAACCAATCCAGTTAACTAGCTGCGGTCCACATAACTCCATTTTTAAGAGATTCCCATGTTTGCAGAATCAAAAAACAAACGTCTTTATTTAAGGGAAATCATCTGATTCATTGAGCTCTGGGTAGTAATTAGAATGTGTGGATGAGACTAAGCGATTCGGATAATTAACACACAATGCAAATGAGTACGTAATTAATTAAAATGCATTTCCATTAGCGTAATGGCTGCGAGCCTGATCTTAATCACAGTGGGTAAAAACATTTATAATCCTTAAGAAGGTATGTGGCAGGGGGGGCCATGCCACTGTACCAACCTGTGTGATGGCACACTGGCCAGGAAGCAAATCTGTGGGTGCTTTCTGCTCCGGGGAGTGAGTCAACTCCGGAGGTGATTTTGCATTAAGTCTGTTTGTGTTTCCCGTTAAGTGCTTAGGCGCCTGGAGGTGGCAGCCCGCCAAAGATGACGTCTTCCACCTGGTTACTAATTTGCAAATATTTTCCGCCATCATGCACAAGTGGCAATGGCCTGCAATCGTAGGCACGTGCACCAAACGGTTCAGCTGGAGATGTTGGCTCCTGAAACAATTAAAAAAGTATATATATTTTGAAAATACAGATATTTCACTTGGAATATGATACGTGACTTGGATGGTGTTTAGAATTTTTTTTTTCAAAGCTTTCCTTTTCTCATTTTGGCATATATCGCTCCCAACAGTCATTACATTTAACATATGCTTTTATCCAAAGTAATGATGTATAACTGAGAATTCAGGGTCTCTGAAGCAATTAGGGGCACAGGGCCTTGTTCAAGGGCCCAATAGTGAAATCACTCTGTCTAGCCAGGGATTTCAGAGCATGGGCACTGCAGCCAGCAGACTAAGCCGCGCACCACGACACTCTAGGACGTAGAAATTCATTATGGACATTCATGTGAAGTAACAAAGGCAGGCATGTATTGCCAAATAATACTGTAAGTTAGGGCTGGGTGATATTATATCACGCGTGTGCAATAATCCCCAGAGCTTCAGATGACAGGCGAACCATTTCGCCACACGCCAGCTGTTCAGTACTATATGGATGTTTATTTACGCCCACATTTTGGTAAGCAGGTTGGTGGTATGGCTAAAATAGACCCAAAAGTTACAAAGCTGTATAAAGTTGGTGTATCTTTACGTTTATTAAATTCTGTTAGCAGAGCATACCACATAACAATATTCTGGCATACTAAATTTTGGTATACTTCAGTGTGATATGCACTGTAGGCAGAGCACACCACATAATACTGTTTTGGTATACTATGGTTTGGTATACTTCAGTGTGATATGCGATATGCACTGAAGTCGCAGTGAAGAAAGGAACAGCTCAGCAGCTACAACATCTTCTAAAAGAGGAGATCTTGTGGATCAACACGGTAAAAAAATGTCGGCGGTGTGGTGGTGCTTTTTGCAGTTTAAAGTCCAACATGATTATTAAACATAAGGATATGCCGATTTTATAGTGATTACTAACATTTGGGCATCATAAAATGCCTCATTAATATCCAGTTACGTGCTGTCTCTCTCTGGTGAGCCTCATGGCCCTGGTCATGTGATAAGCATAACCTATAAGGGTTGTCATTATCGCAGTGCTTCTGTTTTCTGTCTTATGAAGAGCTCATCACTGTCTTCAGTAGTTTATGGAGCCCCAAACTTTTTCTTTCACCTTCTGAAAGTGGAGCGGTCATTTTTGGGAGTGGCTTGCCCTTACCCTGCTTTGATCTGGAAGCATTTCAATCCACAGAGTCTCTGCGGATGACAGAAGGGAACCCACTTCTGTTTTAGATTTCATCTCGTCTGTTGGTTTTTTTTTGGAGCTCATTCCTTTGATACAAATTGTGTACCATACACAGGTAACCAAGTTCTTTTGTTGGGCTCAACATGAAAACTAGACTATGTCCTTTCGTGGTGGTCTGGAGGGTTTTGCAATAATGTAATATTGTTGATACTCATAAAATTAATATTATAGCATGAAATTAATTTTCCCACCACTTAATCTCTATAGGACTGCAAGATTAAGTTAAATCAATCAACTGTTGAAACATTTTTTAAATTCCAGTTTTAACACCAAATATATAAGTAATTTTGCTATTTTAAAATGTCAGGTGAGGTCTAGATTGGTGGGCAGCCCACCACTTTCTTAGATTTAGAAAACTGCTTCGTTATTTAAACCAAGTCACAATTCCTTAGCTGCTCAAGGACTGCAAAAGATCATTTTTCGGTTTTATGGTATTGATTACCCTGTACCTGAATGCATATTTATGAAATATATTGCACACCATACTGTATATTAGAAGATACTGAGATGATTTCTGTGTGAATATAATTTTGTCTCAGAAAGGTGCTGAATCAGATAACCAGAAACAATATCTCACCCCTGTTTGTGGGTATAAGCTTTTTATATTAGTATTTTTGTTTTTCTTACCATTTTTGATAAACCTTCCCCCAAGTGAGATACATTACATTACCTATTTTCGGTTTATGCCATTTAATTTCAAAACTGCAGGTTCTTTCTAAAGAAAAGTTTCTCTGATATCAGAAGTGAAATACCTGAAATTGGATTATTATTATTTTACATCCTTCCTGTGAAAATATGTCTGATGTACAACTCAGCGATATCCCACAACACCATGGACATCCTGGCCCCGGTTAAACAAACATGAGCAAATCTGTCAGGGCGATTATTCCCCAGCAAACATGCCTAACAAGATGAGTTTATAAATAAAAAAACAGGCAATTACCTAACAATTTGCGGAGCATTCCTTTTCCAGCAAGGACTCAGTTTCTTGTTTTGCCCACAAACAGTGTTTGTATATAAGGACTACTATGAGAGAATTTTCTGAGCCAAGATGGATCCCCGGTGTGACAAATCTACAAGCGAATCTGTAAACCTATTACTCGGCTAATATATAAGGTAGGCACTCTCGGATGGATGATAAGGCGACTGTTTTTGCTTGAATACTGATTACAGCAGCGCATCAGTGTCTGAGGTCAGACATGCGGATATCCTACCACACAAATGGGAACTGGCAGCCATACATTTTTCGCTAACACTCGACGCCGGCCAGAAAATAACGCGGCGGACACGTACTGCCATTTATAGCGCAGGATAGTGTAGATGGTATCCGTATACTCAAAAATACACGTGAACACACCCCCACACACGCACGTTCTTCCCCTCTTGAGAATCTCATTCAAAAACAGCCTTTGGAAAAGTGTAACCGCTTTTCCTCTGTGCACAGGAAGTCAAGGGGTATGCAGTGGGGGGGGGGCCCTCCCCTCAATCTTCCTTCCAGGCCCCTGAATATGTGAGGCAGTGTTGACTTTGCAGGCCCGCCTTCCTTTCGCCTCCCCCCATCGATAAATAATTAGTGCTTTACGGAGCAGGGTGCCTCGCTGGCTGATAGCATTTTGATTTAGCCCCATGCGGGCTGTCAAGGAAAGCAATCACAGGGGCCCCCCTGTGGAGAACAATCTTACTTTTCTGTCCCCGCTCCGACTTCCAGGTGCTTTTCCTGCTCGGATTTATGTGTATAGAGAGATCGGCGCCGTACCGTGATGGAAGCTGACAGCAAGAATTAATGGTGCTGAAGACCAATAGGACAATCTTCCGGGCTGATGGTGGCGGGCCACCCAATGACTCCAGGTCACTGGGATGGGGCAGAGGCTGGCAGGCAACATTATGGCTGCAAATGCGTCTGTGTATGAGGGCCCATGGGAAATTCCACTGATATCAGTCAGTGACACAAGTGGGCCTGTAGGGGGCAGCAAGGAACATTTACAGTATGCAGCATTTATCATGAATAAAAAGGTGCTGCTGTTGTACACTTGGGCAAGGAATCTAACCAGAATAAATCCTGTTTAAATATCCAGTTCCATAAAAATGCATGTAGTTTTGGATGAGGTTCTGCAAAATGTCTGCTAAATGCAATGTAAGTACATATGTGCTAAATGCTGCTCAGCTAAATGCAATGCAAATGCAGCTGTGCATATTGCACTGTAAATGTGGATCTGCTAAACACATGGGTGCTAAATGCAATACAAATACAGGTCTGCTAAATACAATGCAAATGAAGGTCTGCTAGATGCAATGCAAATGCTGGTCTCCTAGATGCTATGTGAATGCAGGTCTGCTAGATGCACTGCGAATGCTGGTCTGCTAGATGCAATGCGAATGCTGGTCTGCTAGATGCAATGCGAATGCTGGTCTGCTAGATGCTATGTGAATGCAGGTCTGCTAAATACAATGCGAATGCAGGTCTGCTAGATGCACTGCGAATGTTGGTCTGCTAGATGCTATGTGAATGCAGGTCTGCTAGATGCTATGTGAATGCAGGTCTGCTAGATGCAATGCGAATGCTGGTCTGCTAGATGCTATGTGAATGCAGGTCTGCTAAATACAATGCGAATGCTGGTCTCCTAGATGCAATGCGAATGCTGGTCTCCTAGATGCTATGTGAATGCAGGTCTGCTAGATGCTATGTGAATGCAGGTCTGCTAGATGCAATGCGAATGCTGGTCTCCTAGATGCTATGTGAATGCTGGTCTCCTAGATGCAATGCGAATGCTGGTCTCCTAGATGCTATGTGAATGCAGGTCTGCTAGATGCTATGTGAATGCAGGTCTGCTAGATGCAATGCGAATGCTGGTCTCCTAGATGCTATGTGAATGCAGGTCTGCTAGATGCAATGCGAATGCTGGTCTCCTAGATGCTATGTGAATGCAGGTCTGCTAGATGCTATGTGAATGCAGCCTTGCTAGATGCAATGTGAATGCTGGTCTCCTAGATGCTATGTGAATGCAGCCTTGCTAGATGCAATGTGAATGCAGGTCTGCTAGATGCAATGCGAATGCTGGTCTCCTAGATGCTATGTGAATGCTGGTCTCCTAGATGCTATGTGAATGCAGGTCTGCTAGATGCTATGTGAATGCAGGTCTGCTAGATGCAATGCGAATGCTGTTCTGCTAGATGCTATGTGAATGCAGGTCTGCTAAATACAATGCGAATGCTGGTCTCCTAGATGCAATGCGAATGCTGGTCTCCTAGATGCTATGTGAATGCTGGTCTCCTAGATGCTATGTGAATGCAGGTCTGCTAGATGCAATGCGAATGCTGGTCTGCTAGAGTCAATGCGAATGCTGGTCTGCTACTCGCAATGCGAATGCAGCCTTGCTAGATGCTATGTGAATGCAGGTCTGCTAGATGCTATGTGAATGCAGGTCTGCTAGATGCAATGCGAATGCTGGTCTGCTAGAGTCAATGCGAATGCTGGTCTGCTAGAGTCAATGCGAATGCTGGTCTGCTAGAGTCAATGCGAATGCTGGTCTGCTACTCGCAATGCGAATGCAGCCTTGCTAGATGCAATGTGAATGGTGGTCTCCTAGATGCTATGTGAATGCAGGTCTGCTAGATGCAATGCCATTGCTGGTCTGTTAGATGCAATGTGAATGCTGGTCTGCTAGATGCAATGCGAATGCTGGTCTGCTAGAGTCAATGCGAATGCAGCCTTGCTAGATGCAATGTGAATGCTGGTCTCCTGGATGCAATGCGAATGTGGGTCTGCTAGATGCAATGCGAATGCAGGCTTGATAGATACAATGTACACAATGCTGGTCTCCTGGATGCAAGCTAAAGCCGGGTAAATAAGGACTTGACTGAGTTATCATATCGGAATGGGTTTTTTAGTGTGACTGTGGTAATAAATAATCCTCGCTGAGGCGTGTTTAATTATTACTTTTGTTTATTTTATCTAAATTAGTATTGGTGTCCTGGGAACACAAGCGTGCTGGAATTAGTGCTGGAAACAAACAATGACCCTGAAATGAAAAATACAACATAATCCCGCAGAGGGCTGAACACTGTTTGATATTTACAACGATATTTATATTTAAAACAAGCATTTTAATATATGATACGGGTCCCATGTGGCACCCAAGGCAGGCTTCAACGCTGGCACCTGTCAACCCCCCCCCCCCCCCCGGCCCTTTGGCTATAAGTCAACGCCCCTTCAGAAGATGTCTCAATCTTGGAAAAACATAACCAAAATGTTGCCGCTTAAACACATCAGTTCTGCACTAGGAGTATTTTGTCATATGTTTGAGTGCTGTGATTAGTGCTGTTGCTTCCCACCTCTAAGACCAGGTTTCGAGTCTCTGCCCGGCTGTGTGTGTGCAGAGTTTGCATGTTCTCCCCATGTCATCGTAGGGTTTCCCCCTCACAGTCCAAAAACATGCTGAGGTTAATTTGAGTTACCAGATTGTCTGTAGGTGTGTACATGGGTGTGCGCCGTGATGGCAGACAGTTTCCAGTTTACCTCAGTGAGTAACATAATACTATTAATACTATTTTCCAAATTGTGCCAATAACTTCCAGCATAAGCCTCGGACCCCGACAATCCTAGAGAGGAAAAGTGGGTACATAAAATGGATCGATAGATGGGCATATAGACCACAAAAAAATTGCATCTATGTGTTTTAATAATTTTAGTATGTTTAAAAAATTCTACATCCTCAATAGGTGGTTTGGTGGCATAGTAGTTAGCACTGTTGCCTTTCACCTGTGGGACCAGGGTTTGAGTCTCTGCCTTGGCTCCCAGTGTGGAGCCTGTAATTTCTTCTCCCCATGTCATTCTGGAGTCCCCCCCTCACAATCCAAAAACATGTGAATGACGTGGTAGTGTGCCCTGCAATGGGTTGGTGCCCCATCCTGGGTTGTGCCCATAAGCTTGGGCCCCACTGTGACCCTGAATAGGACAAGTGGTTACAGAAGATGGATACACAATAGAAAAGTAGCAGCTGGCCTGTGGTAAATCATGAAATGCAGAAAAAAAAAAACCTGTGGCCATTGTGTTCTTTCCGCATTTTGTCAGAATTCACAAACGAATGACTGATCAGTAAAAGGAGAGAGATGCACTTCTGAAACAGCCAATCTGGATGCGTTAGTGCTGCTGCCACATCCAGCATGAGCAGTTCCATCCTGCTGTAGCTGTTGGTGCAAAAAAGAATAAGTGCTCGGGGTATTTCAACTGACCAATCTCATTAATTATTACACGGCTCTCTGGAATGCTTGATTCTGATTGGTCAGTTGAGACATTTTCAGGTTCGTTCTTTTCAAATAATAACCGCTCCAAAGTAATAACGCATAGCCGGTACTACTTGTATGTTTAAAATCCCTCCGCGCCAACAAAGATTACCGTTTAAAAATGTTAATCTAAAACAAATATGCCAATAAAATGTTTCAAATTCATATTCATGTCCAGTTTTTTTCCTTATGTGGCAAGTAGCCGTGTAATAAGCGGGATAATGTACAGGCAGCCGGTAGTTATCGCGAAATTATTTCTGCGATAACTACCGGCTGCCTGTACATTATCCCTTACTTATGCAGAGCAAGTGCACACAAACATGTTTTTTCCTCACAGGTGAAGGAACGTTCCTAAAGAGAAACAGAAGGACGACAAACGGCTGGCTGCCAGGCGTTTTAATTAAATATTGTGAATCGTAGGCAGGGGTGAGGCTTTAGAGCGAATAGAGTGCACTGTTAGCATCTCACTACTTGTTGTGAAATATCCAGCTGTATAAGCAGGCAATACTGTAATCTGTCTCTCTGTAGAAAGTTTCCTGTTTCCCTCCGTAAGTAACATAATCACATTACGTATAATTGGAATTAACGTCCCTTTGAAAATCTAATTGCTTCCTTTGAAATCCATCTGCAAAAAACTTGCATTTCAAGTATAAAATATTTTTCATTCTGTCTATATTGCAGTATCCATTTTTACTTTTATATGTTTGTAGTATTTAATTTGTATGCCAAAATGATCAGTATTTAATGTATTTATTAACATATGATTTAAAACAACTACATCGCCATAGTATGCGTATAGTGGATTTTAAATAATTCAGAGAAACAAGTAGTAGCTATATTGACAAATTTCACAGGCTGGTGTATGTGTACCTAGGATACAGTGTAGTGGTGTGAAAATACTTAAATAGGTACCTATCACCATTGGATACAGCACAAAGTGATATGTTATTAACTGTGAATTCATATAAAACTATCATAAGCACAATGACCCTGCACCCACAAATACAAGATTAGTTACAAAAATATTCTTTCATACAGTTATGCATTCATCTACCCAGATAGTTGTAAGACGATATTCATTTAATTGAGTTAACATCAGTTATAAAAATTTTAAATTAGATTTATTGAGCACAAGATTTAGAGGTATTGGACTTATGGGTAATGGAGACAGGTTTTAAATCACCCAGATCATCCATAGCAGTTGGCAGTGCCTGGAGCCACCCAACAATGACCTAGGCATTCAACTGAAATATAGATGTTTCTTTACCCAGGTTAATTATAATCAATGAGGAAAAAAATCAGGACCAAGGATGGAATCCTGGGGAACACCTTTAGTAATAAATCATAAAACCTGGTTCCCTCTGAGTTGTCCCCTAAACCAGCCATTAATCTACTCAGACTAATATGCTATAATTTATGTAGTAATAAATCAGATAGAGCTGGGAATTTCATAACTTCAAAAATACAACAGTTATATCTACTTTCACATCATTGGTTGTACTTAAACTAGGCCTGCAATGATTTGTTGAGTAACTCGAATAACTCGAGTACTAAAAATCCTCAATGCAAATTAGTTTCTATGATGCTTTGTTTAATCCACATGATTATGTACTGCTCAGTGATCGCACAGTGTGCTTACGCTGCATTACGTGTAGCAGAGCGGTAGAAAAAACAGTGTGGCGACACTCCCATCGGGATCCATTGTAAAAAATTTCCAGGTCATGGGGACGAGGAATAGTTCTAAATATTTACATTCACGCTATAGAATCACGTTAATTTCCTTTGCTTACCAAGCACTTTAAACGATATGTTAATAAAAAAACATATTAAAAAACATTAATAAATTGTCATTAATATACTAAATATTATTTATTTTTTTTGTGCATAGCATTAGCTGTTAATGTTTATCATAATTAATACTTAAGACCGAAGGTAGCTTAGCAGCTATCAAGGCCAACATTCCAATTCACTGATGAGACGCAGGGTAACGTAACATATAAAGTTGTTCTGGTTATCGACGGCTTCTTGATTACAGTTAGCTGCACTGCTACCATGTTAATACACCTGATTAAAATATCAGTTTAGAGGTAGCCTCATATCAAATGGTTCAGTGTGAATTTACTACCAGATTTATGGTAAAATAGCTTAAATAATTTTGTCGTAATTTATTTGCCAATAAAAATAATTAAGTGCCTTTGTAAACAACGCTTGAACAAAAGGTGTTTTTTAATATACAGTGGTACCTCAGTACTCAAACTCATTAGAACTTGAATTTCTTAAAAGTCGAACCAACCAGTTCGAAAAAAAAAATGACCTAGAACTCGATCTGAATCTCAGAAGTGAACGCCAACCTAAGATAAATTGTACGCGCGTTGAAATGAGTCACGTGGCACATCTCTCAGTGGAAACAAAGGGTAACGCTTCAGTCTCAGCCTCGCATTCGCTGTGATAGCATCGTTTGTTGGTGATAGTGCTTTTTTATTGAAAATATCTGGTAATACACTGTACTTTATATCATTTTGGTAGCCAATGTTACAACCTAAAAGTTTGCGATTTACGAACAAATTAACGAATACAGAGTAATAATAAAAATAAACAATGGACCGCATGGCATAGTCTAGTGTTGGCGCAGTGTTGGGGCATGGCTTGGGGTAGTGTTGGGGTACGTTCTTTATCGTTTTGGAAGCCGTTAAAATAAAAATGTTACACACGGCGTACAGTGTTGGCGCAGTGTTTGCGAAAAATGAAGTCTACTAATTTTTTTAAATTTTACACATTGTTTGGATATTTATTTTCTTACTTTACAAATGACTGTTTTGATAAATGTGCTTAGATGTGTTTAGTACAGTATATGCTCTTGTTTTATCCTGTTCATTTTGTGTTTAAATGCTAAAAAAAAAAACATATTTAGGTGTAATTTTTGGGGGGCCGGAAACCAATTAATTAGTTTTCCATTATTTTTTATGGGAAAAATTTGATCAGAACTCAAACTTTTTAGGATTCGATCCGGAGTTTGGAACGGATTAAGTTCGAGAACCGAGGTACCACTGTAGTTACTATTGCTCTTATCCGATTACTCAATTAATCGATGGAATAATCGACAGAATACTCAATTACTAAAGTAGTCAATAGCTGCAGCCCTAAATGAAACATTACAGCTAATCACGCCCGTGTGATTGATCCATCTGTGCTATCAGGCATTTGCTTTTAAAGGATGTCCTCCATTCAGCCTTAAAATGTGGTGTATCATTTACACATACCTGAGAGCTTGTCCAGGGCTCCGCCTGCAGTCCAGCCCTAGACCATTGTGGGTGTCACCCATTTTCCTGTGTGAGCAGTTCATCCTGCATCATTCAGAGGAGGTCAAGGCCTCCTGTTCTCTGATATAAAGCAAATATTGGTGCTGGTGAGCTGGTGATGCTTCCACCATTGGTTACTGAGGCCTTCAGGGGTCATTCATGTGACCTCTGATGGCACATTCAGAGGACCGGAGCTAATATTTGAGAGGCTTCATCTGCCATATACCGTGACTCACTGCTGTTTGCCACAGAGTATCTTCAGAGACATTTCCGCTGAAGGCTAAGCATTGTGCCCTGTATGCTTTACGTTTTATAAACAGCACATTAGATTGTTCTCTTCCAATCCAGCTGAAGTTAATGTAGAAAATGACTCTGTAATTTCTGTTTATTTTCCTATTTACCTTCCAGCTTCATGTATATCAAAGATTCATACATATATGATCAAAAACTGATTGAAAGTGAAATGGACAGTATTAGAATACAGAGGTTCTGGCAGTATATTATATAACGCCAAAAAGATACTTACCAGCTAACTAAACACTGCATAACACAGCGTCATTTTGCCGCAAATGTGTTGTTTCTATCATTATGAAATAGCATTTATTACAGACTGTAATACCTCAAAGGAACAATATCTATCACTGAACCCAAATCCTAATGTAATTCTTACAAATTAAACAAAACATTCTGAAAAATGGTCACTTTTTGCTATTACAATACTACGTTTTATTACAGTCTGCATGATACATTTGCATGACTTGGTTCAAATGCAACGAAACAGGGCTGTGGGAATGGTTAGGGACCAGGGAGACTTTAACAATGGTTTAATAATGCTCCCACATTGCATACTTATGCAATGGGCTGGTGCAGTGCTAATTTAGCCTTGTGAGTTATAATACACTAATTTATATGTAGGGTGGAATTTCACACTGCAATCAGCGCCCCGAATTAAATATGATGCCATCCAAACAGAGGCAAATAAAAATTAGCATGTGTAAATATGCAAATAATACTATTATAAACTGATTAAGGTAATTTGTTTGAGACATCATTGTAACTCTGCAGTTTAGATTGTTACTAAGCAAACTGATAATCCAATATGCCTCTGATTTATACAATTTTATATGCAAATTAAATAATAAAGAATTGAAACATGGAAAAATATTATCCTCAGGACATTTTAGAACTGATTATAAATAAACTATTAACTGCTAAGGAATCTGTGTCTTTTTTAGTTTTAAATTCAGCTGTTCATGAAAGTACAAACTGACCTCTGTATTAAACTCTATGCAAATAATTTTATTTATTTACTTACTGCCACAAAATTGGTAGGGAAAGAAACTACAGTACTGTTGAGCAAGTCGCTTAAACAGATTATTTTCAGTAACAATATTTATAAAAAAATCCTTCAGCTGTGTAAATCAGTAAAAGCCGTAAGCTCGGCAAGTTGCCTTGGATAAGTGTGCCTGCTGTGCGGCAAATAAATAAAATAAAATAAGCAGAAATGACTGAATGTGTGTGGTCGCAAGGGACCTGTGAACACAATGAAGTGTGTGGACGACAGGCACTTAATAAAGGAGGACATTATGAAGTGATGATTGAGGGTGTTGAGTTTTCCGGAACATCTCAGGAATCCCCGCAGTGCTATTGTTCTCCAAGTGGGTCCATTTCACCGATGGCTGTGCTGACTCGGCAGTTTGGTGTCCGACGGGAAACTTGGTCCAGCTCTGGGTCAAAATAGTTGAAAAGATTACTGTACCATACAACTTCTCTTGGGCTTCATATCAGAAATGGGAAGATTTGGTTCCTTGACATTCTTGTAGCTGCCAAGAACCATACTTTATTGAGTTATCCTATAGTGAAACTGTTTTATTCCACAGGAATCTTTTTTTAACTGAAACATTTTAAATGCATTTTTTTTTTCTTTCATAGTTGTGTCACCATAATTCCCTCTTTTTCTATTATAATGTCACACACCAATTCAAATTTAGGGCCTGCAACTATTTCTGTTGTTTATTTTGTTCTTTATCTCTGTATTTTAAACAAAGGCTTGACAATTGCTTTTTTAAGCATGATGGGAACCGTATTTGCATACATGTGTGTACACTGCACATGTAATGAATGTATAAACATGTGGTAGGTCAGACACATCTACAGTCTCTTTATAATTTTTCTAATGGAACAGAAAAAAGCTTGCTTCTTCGGATATTTTGCTCCATGGTTCAATGGCTTTGTGGTATGCCAAGATCAGTATATTTTTAGCATTGATTTCCATATTTTAACTATAGTTTAAGCCTCTTCTGATTCAGTAACAGAGTCAACAATGTGAAGAATTCCTGCCACATGCCTGTAAGCAGAGCGCATGCTCCTCAAGTTTGCTCCCTGTCAAGTTGACTGCCTTCTTTACACACGGTAGCCCATGCAACCTGCTGCAAAAGGACGTGCTGATGGGAGGAATGGTGTCTCTCACTGCTGGCAGCCGACCAATAGCATGATATGGAAAGTGGAACTTCTAGATTAGTGGCTGCTGGGCTGCGACATCAACCCCAGATGGATACTGCAGCTGTTCCTTCAATATGCCAATCTGGAATAGGGCAAATATTATTATTTTTTTAATTATAGAAATGCAACTACGCATGAAAAACCCTAAAGTTTCTCTGATTTTTTTTTTTCTGATTGTTTTTCCTTTTTGAATTCTAATTAAACAGATAGAGGCTGGGGGATTCTTTTCTGTTTTGTTCTGTGATGTGTGATTTATTTTTATGTTATTTTATTTTTTTATACCAGCTGCAATAATGCTCCACATTCATAGTGATACTAATAATAACAACAGTATATCTCTGTGTCTCCAATGGATTATGGTTCTACCACAGTCATATGTGCAGGAGATTTATAGGCATCTCAGAGTTTTCTACAATTGAAGCAAGATGAGTCAATGTACAATTACTGCACGGCTTAAGGAGAAAACTCATTTAGTTAATTATAATCGAGGCTTCGAACATATAATCCCCAGCCATAATTGCTTGTTCATATTTGTGAGTCTTGAGGTTCTTCTTCTTTAACACCTAAGGGTAATTTCAAACTTAATAATGTCTTGATGAAGACGGCGCATTTCTTCTGTCTTGTGAGAACCGTGGAAGCTGCCTCTGCCCTTTAAGATTTAATTTCAGGGTGTTTTAGTTATTTTTAAAGCTCCTGTCACATGATCACGGTCCTCCTGTGCTCGTCGACCCGCCGCAAATGCCAAACGTAAATTTTAAGGAGAGAAGGGGTAGGTTCCAGTTTTCATTCACTAGACCTTTCGCCCCTGTCTGTGTTGTGCCAAAGGTGAGTACATATTTCGTGTCTTTATTATAATAACACTGCCACTCAGCTGACTTGGCTCGATTGCGTCTGCGATCCGGTTCATGTTGTGGCCCCTTGAGTTGGGGGGGGGGGTTGAGTTTCTGCTCTGACAGCTCCCAGAACTCTGAGAGTCTGGGTCCATGCGAGTGTCGAGTAAAATTTGGGGTTTGTCAGACATACAACAGACAGTGGAAATATGCGGATGCCTGCATCATGCGGCGAATTACGGAAAGGCCCGGAGGAATGCCTGGGAGCCGCTTACCGCAAGAAATATCGAGGTGGACAGAACAAACGAAGGAGTTAAGAGCTTAGCAGGGCCTTGGCTGTGCTGCATCCCGGCACAGAGACTCAGTTTGATTCTTCCCCCGCTCTGGCCAAGTGGAGCGGAGCAAGAAGCGACTGCAAAGCGCTGAGCTCGAATGCGGAGCCGGCGCCAGGTCAGATGTGTCCGTGCTGCGTGATGGGGCTGTGACTCGGTCATTTCACCACAGTGTGGCGAGCGGAGGGGGGGGGAACCATGGCCTTTGTTTCTCTGCAATAATCGAGCCCCACAGGAATGCCTGTGATGCAGAGAGGGACACCAACTGGTCAATTTGGTCACCTAATTTATGATAGTCAAGTACTGTGTATCAAAAGAAGCCAGTATATAGATAACTACCAAATGAGTTGATATTTTAAGATTATAAAGAAATATTTGAAGTGTTTTTACGTTTCCCTGACCAATTATTCAGGGTCCCAGTGATCCAGATCCTAATGCAGCTCTGGGCTCACGTGAACAGGATATCATTTCATCGCAGAAGGACACACTCACGTGACATCTGGGGCCAGATTCACAGTTGCAGTCCTGGCAAGGTGACCGTGACATCTCCCACGAATCCACCGCACCGTCATTGTTAAAACTAAAATCTGGAAATTCTCTACTTTCGCTTTGCAGCTATTTGTCCTCGGTTATTTACAACAAAGAAATGCTGAATCAACAGACATTACATTTACCACCTGTGGAGACGCTTGGAAATGCCAGGGCTCTATAGTGGGACTGACACAGCACCTGGATTAACATGTTCAAAAGAAAAGACTCGATCAAAAGAAAATCCTCGACTTGCGTGGTTCTGGCAATGCCGATTGTTCAGCTTGCATGATGATTCATAATACAGCCATATCTCGCCTCCTCAGTTTTGTGCGTGACAGCGATCTGACAGACAGTCTCTTCGCACTACGCCGCGGCTGTCGCTTGATGTGCGCGCTGACGGGGATTGACTTGCTTGCGCCGCTGTGGATCTCTCCACGTGTTCAATAACGGCACTGCGGGAGGTGTCAGAGCCGCGGTGGCTCCCCTGGTAGGCTCGCCTACGGGGGCTTCGTTCCGTCATGCGAAGAGTAACAGATGAAGCTGGCGGTGGACATCAGTACTGTGGCCAAAATAATAAGTCATAAGGGTCTTATTATTGAATAAGAGGGGCATCATCGTGCCCAAAATGAGCACCTATTCATTAAAAAACAGCAGTCTCCCACCCGAAAGTCGTTAAGAAAACCCGACGAACCAATTATAGGGAAAAGGTCATAGTGAGCATTAACGACACGTACCGCCGACACGTAGTTAAAATGTAAGAGAGCAGTTGCAAGACTTCAAAACAGACTGTAGACGAGGATCACCTGTGGGACGCCACATAATTGCATAGCAGAGGGAGGTACTGTCACGGTGTTTAGCATTCATTTTCATTAACTGCCGGGACACGCCACGCGTTAACGTATAGCATAACAAACAAAAAAATTTTCCGAGGGAAAATGATCTTTGTTACCCACTTGTTCATCATGCGATAATGTGAATTTGTTTTGCCGATTCCTGCAGTTATTACCCCACCCGAGATGACAGCCTGCTTATAGTCAAACCGGGAATCAATACACCGACGCAAATACCCCGAATCATATAATGCCACGACCTGATAGGCTAATATGACGAAGACATTGCTGGCATCGAGGCACTGAGGGAAAACATTTTAGCATCCAGAAAGGTTTTCTCATTATCATCTGTTTTGTTTTTTTCCCCCAAAACGTAATTCAGCCAAAGCTTCGCTCCAGGGCGGCTTTCTGGACCTAAGGTTTTAACAAGCGGAGCCCCCAGTTTGCCATAATACCCATGCATGTTTACTTTGCTCATAATGCTATGACCAAACACGGACTTAAGTCCCATTTTCTGTTTTGTTAACACAGCGTCCATTAGCTGCAATCCGTGTGAATGAAGACAGATCGCCTGCAGGATGGATGGACCATGAATATACAAAGAGTCACCCTCATTTCAACCCCCAAACCCCGTTCTCATGACAGCACGCGTAATTCTGGCGCAATACTGTTGGTTATGCGATAATTGAAACAAAGAATTTATTTATATTTACTGTTGATTTGTATATGCTGATCTCTAAAATTAACGCGTAGAGACCTGATTTTCTGAAAATCCCAAATTACAGTATTAAGATGTTCAGATGCAGGAATGACTATTAAGACTATAGATAATTTCATAATCAAATAATCTAGTAAAGATCTGAAAAATTTCAATAAAACCTCATATGTCTTATTTATTATTGGTGTAATCTGAGGTGATGTATACCCACGCTGGATAGCGAAATTAATCAACCCTCTATAGCCTTCCTTAAGCCATTTTTTTTTTATTTGGGCTGTCCTTTGAATGTCTCACGTTTACATTGCAATAGCCTATATAGGCTATATATTTTTCCATTCTTATAACGCATGTACCCCAAACACAATAAAAACTGCACCAAAAAAGACTGACATAAGTGGAAGAACCAAATGTAAAACAGACCACCGGAAAGCTTTTACCGAAAATTTAATTTTATGTTTGAATTTACTGAGAAAGCATCCTGTAAAGTGCAACATGCAATAAATCTGTTGTAACACACCTTGAAGTTGCATTAAGAAACTTAATTTATTTTAGAGTTTATCCGATGATAAAATTCCAGTCGCTATCCTGATTAAATATCTTTTCTCGTTATATTTTTGTTTCAAGGCCAAGCTGGTTCATGCTGACACATTTTTTCCCCCGATGGCGTTCAGGATGTCATACGCAGCGCCGGGGGAATGAAGTGAAATTCTTTAATAATATAGTCTAACGAGTTAGCGGACCTTTGGCGCAATGAAACAAGGTCGCCCCGCTTAATCAGGCGCGTCTCGCCTGGCACGCGCCGCGGCACCGACGCGACCCCCCGACAGGGCGGCCGTTTATTTCACTATCTGCCTGTTTACAGTCTGGGGTCCGCACAGTCACGGACGAAGTGTAATTAATGTTTCCGCGCCTTCGTGGGAGCACCTGCGCGCTGCATTATTCATGTTATCTGTCACTTGAAATCAGCGCTTAAACACCTTTAAAATCGTCCTTCCGCTGTGCTTGACGCGCTGGGCAGTTTTGTCATGTGGAGCTGACAGGTGCACGTACCTGCGGTCATGTATATTAGTTTGTGCATTTCAGGTGCCACAGAATTACTACAGCAAAATTATTTGGTATGGTTACAGAATAACTATTGGGAAGGAGTATTGTATTAGATTATTAGATCTGAGCTAGATATATTTGATTAGATCTGATAATAAGATTCTTTTTGCTTGGTTTCCTTTCTGTAATATTTATTGACTTACATTCTCACAATAAAAATCTTTAACAATCTTTTGCTTTTCTCAAAAGGGCAGCTAATCAGCATGTTATCAAATCGGCATGTTTTCAGCGAAAGGTGCAGTTTGTTAAATGGTATGCCATCCAGTGGCATCCTACATCACCTTCGAAGGATGCCAGAAAGGGCTGGATATCTATGCAGCCAGGTTTGTACATTCATGTATGATAATCCAAAGCAAGGTGTCTGTTTCTCTTTTGGAGGAGCCAACCGCTTGTCATTTTGGGGTCAGATTCTGGTCACCTCAGCATGGCACCGCCTTTCTAATCCGCTCAGGCCTCCCCAGCGACGATCGCTGCGGTCACTCAGCAAGGCCACCCCATGGTTTCATTTTTCCTCAGATGTCCCGCCTTGACCTGAGACTGCTCGTGTCCCCGGGCCTGATCTCCCATGGGCTGGCTGTGGGCCGAAAGCGTGACAGGTTTGCAGGACTCGGGAGGGCTGGGCTTATGCAGGAGGACGCGACTGCGGGGCCCCAGTATGGCTGGGGGCCCCAAGGTCCCCTGTTCCACCGGGCTGAGCAAAAATAACCAAGAAACAATCAGTAAGTACTGGAAGATTTAGGGGAGGGGGGGGGGGGGCATTAGTTAGCTGGTTGAGGGGGATGGATGGAAGAGATTGCCCTTACTAGACTGAAACAAAACCGCACGATATATTTGATGTTTTGTTTTTGAAAATGAAAAGATATTTAACTGTGAAACTGTGTCAGAAAAACAGTCTGAATATGGGTGGATGGATGATTTAGCGTGGATGAGAGTTCAATCTTTCGTTAAATTTGAGTAAAAAAACCCAAAAACAAACAAGGTACCATTTCGGATCATCTTCACCGCCTCCCCTGCTTGTGTTGGTCTCGAAACAGCCCCGGCTCTTGGTGAGTTCAGGCCCGTTTCTGCAGCTCCGAGTGTTCAGCCAAGGCAGCGATTATACAAAGGCCCAGCCCATGCTTGGAGCTGGGCCTCCGTGTGTGTGTGTGTGTGCGTGTGTGTGTGTGTGTACCCGCTCCGCGCCCGCACGCCCGTCTATGACACCAGGTGTGCTCGCCATCTGCCGTTCCAGCGCCGCCCCCTGCCAACTCCGCAAATGTGCGCGACGCTCGCCAACAGGTTGGCGTTCGGATGACGCCCTTTCTTCCGGAGGCCTGCGGCTGCTGTCGCGAACCGCCATGTTTTCTTAGTATGGTCCAAGGCAAAACAAAACCGTATGGACTTGGCTGCCACCTGTGGCTATGTGAGGAACTTCCTGTGGGGCGTGAGGAGGGTGTGGCTACTGGAGGAAAGACCCAATCTGGGGAGGGGGGGGCGGCAAAGTGGCAGTTTATTTCTGAGAATCATTTGTGAGGTTCTTGTACATATGTCTGTCCATCCATCCAGCAATCAATCAATCCATCCATCCATCACATAACCCAGGACCCTCTGACAGGAGCATATGGCACACAGCAGCCCCCACCCCCAGACAGTGTGCTGGCAACTTGAGACTTTGTAACAATACCTTAAGCTTGCGTTGTTGTTTTTCCTCATAGCTTTTTTAATGCAGATTTTTATTACATTCAGCATTGAACACCTGCTCAAAGCACAAACGGCTGTATGAATCATGTCAAGTTTTTGTTAAAGACACACATGGGAACTTTTTAAAAAAGTTTTTCATTTTAAATTACTTTGTCAAAGCAGTTAGATAAACTTAATTGCGATTCTTAAAAAGCTTCCTTCATAATTAAATCACGTCTAGTGTAAAGTAGAAATAATAATATATGATTAAAGTTGATTCCTATCGCAGTGGAGAAATCTGGAGGTAGAAAAAGTAATTCTGCATATTCAGAATGTACAGGTTTCAGATTAATAGAGGAAACCCAGCAGTAGAAGCTGAATATTTTTCATCTGCAAACACTAATGAATATAAAACGAGTGCTTGGAAACAGTGTGAATGGAATCTGTTGATTCTTTGGGCTCATGATCTGGCCTACAGCTCACAGCACAATTCCCAGGAAGGTCTGTTTGTAGATGGGCCTCAGATCGCTGACCCCCGGTAGCCGCTTATGCAGAACAGGGCTGCGGGGATCCTGCAGCTCATCCCTGGTAGCACAGAACACAAGGTAGGGGACACTCTGGATGGGACACCAGTCCAGCACAGGGCAGACACGTGCATAGTCACACGTCATGGGTGACACAGAGACACCAATCACATGACCATGGGAGTAAAACAGGGCACCCATCAGAAAGCTGTGCAACACAGGGAGAACATGCAAGCCCTACATACACTGAGGCAGGAGCGACATCAGCACCTCTGCAGCTGTGAAGGCACAGTGCTGCCTTCTGAGCTTCCCTGTCTCATCATCATCATCATCATCATCATCATCATCATCATTATAATTATTATTAGTAGTAGTAGTAGTTGTAGGAGAAGTCCATATTCCAACTGCTTACATTATAGACATTATCTGAACCAGTTCCCATGTACTTACCCTGATGTTTTGCTCAGTTATGGGTATACACCTTCACGTAAAGGTCCAACAACAGTCCCTTTCTTAGGATCGGCTGAATTGCAAGCAGTTGCCTAATTGGCCACAAGCCCAAACGTCAAACCGCCATGCCACCAGACGTCGGCTGTCCGCATCAGCGCAGATCCGGCTCGTTGGTCATGCTGCTGATCTCGATGACCTTCGACCGGCATTTTTTTCTCTGTTCACCTCTAAGCTGCTTTTCCTCCCTTTCTTCCCCCTGTACTGCCCCCAAAATGGAAATATCTCCTTATCTTACTGACATCGAGCCGCTGAATGAGAAAGGGAGCTGATAATTCTTCCTCTTCTCACCGAGTGGGGGGGGGGGCCCGACTGATTGACACGTGGACAAAGGAAAGTCACTGCATGGTCAGTGACCGTATCTGCCTCCCATGTCTTTAGGTTTATGCTCTTTGATGATATCCTTCAGTTGGCAGGGGGGCGGGGGGGGGGGCACTATTTAAACGCCTTTAGTGTCCAGGTTCTATGGAGGGAGACGTGTGATGCCTGGAAATATCCCCCCCCCCCACTAATGGCTCCCTCATTCAATCATAATTCTCGAAAAGTTACGAGATCCTCGGTTTGTAAGCTCAGAAAGTGTGACATCACACGTCTGCAGCATTCCTGTGCAGGCACGCAGATCTGATTGATTGTTTGAGGCACACCTTACTTCACCTTCATCTAAATTACAAAAAAGGGACAGCAGAGATGTGTCGCTTCCCAGTCAGCGTCGACCTGTGCTTCCCTCTTGGGAATCGCCGGGACCATCCATCTGTCTGTCTCTTTTCCATAATCGCTTACCTAGCGCAGGGTCGTGCTGAGTCTGGAGCCTGTCCCACGAAGCATGGGGCACGAGGCAGAGATGCACACACGCTCTCGTACAGGTACGGGCGAAGCTGGGGTCCCTGGAGGAAATCTGTGCAAATCCCAGCATCCTTTGTACTGACCTGGCTTCACTAGGGTGTTTAAGGGTACACAGCACCCTCAGAGGTTCATTTACCACTTCAGTGACATTTATGTCTCTGGTGACTCTTCCTATGAAGTCAGGAGACGGATTGGGAGAGCATGGGGGGTCATGAGGTCACCGGAAAGGGGTGTGTGGCGCTCCCGATATCTTTGCAAGAGGACAAAGGTCCAAGTTTTTAGGGTCCTGGTGCTCCCTGTCTAGCTTTATGGCTGTGAGACACGGACGCTATCCAGTGAGCTGAGACGAAGACTGGACTCCTTTGGCACTGTGTTGCTTTGGAGAATCTTTGGGTACCACTGGTTTGACTTTGTGTTGCTCAGGTGGTCCTCAATGAGGCACATTACCTGCCTTGTGAGGGAGCATCAGTTATGGCACTACGGCCATGTGGCGCGTTTCCCTGAGGGTGATCTGGACCCAAGTGCTGAGGACCCAAGTGGCTGGACCAGGCCAAGAGGGCACCCACATAACATAAACAACAGACGACCATTTCCAGAAGGTGGGACTGGACCGCGTGTTACCCTGGGGGGGTGTCAATTGGGATCCGGAAGAGTTTCGTCATGGTGACAATGCGCTGTCCCGGGAGGGGGGGGGGCTGCAGTGCTCCTTCACTAATTTCAGATGCCTGCTTAGTGTTTTGTTTTTCAGTGTTTTGCCTTTTTGTGATTTCTTACCAATGACTGGAATAGAGACAGCACTGCATTGTGGAGAGACGTACTGATCACTGTGACTACTCTTCTCGTAGAGGGCAATATCGCCGTGTTTTATCAAAGATTCTACTCATGCTATTCCTGCCATAGCATCAGCTTAGCATCGGGGTGCCTCTCCTGATGGTGGACGACAGACCGCCCCCGTGTCTGGCTCCTTCCTTTGGTCTGTGTTCTTCTTAGTCATCACCCAGGTGGGCTGACCGGATTAGCATTAAGTCTGGCATCCTGTATACCTATTAGACAACCTTTTGTGGGGCTTTCTGGCTGTTCGGGGTGAAGCCCTTTAAAATGTGAAACGTATCAAGTACGTCCAGCTCCGTGTGTTACTCCGCACCCTCCATACACATCTGGGGCAAGGCCACAACATTCACATGGCTGTCAGAGGTTGTGTCAAAGCTGGGCTTGAACATTTTGCCATCCCTTCAAAACATCATTCGGGCCAAAAAAAAAACAGAGAGGCTAACAATTATGTACTCTTTGTTATGGAAAATTCAATTGTGAAAGGTAGCGCGGATAATTAAAATTTCCCGCGGACGCTGTCTCAGCTTGCTGCGCGCGCCTTTTTTTTTAATAATGCATTTTCGTATTTGCCCAAGCAGATGTTGCTCTGTCTTCTTTCATTAGATTTCTGGTTTCCATAGATACCGACCCGCCGCAAAACCATCACAGGCAATAAGACGGTCTCCTTTGGATCGGATTTGTATTCAAAAAATAAAAGAGGTCTCTCCCCAGATGGAAATGCAATCGTCCTGTGACACCAAGCAGTGATGGTCTTCGTGGTGTCTTACAAGGGGCAGGGGGGCTTGTGGGGTTCTGGGGGCTCTGGGTCAGCATTCTGGGCCTTAATTTTCATTTGGGGAGTGGGTCTGGTGGAAGGAGAGCTGCAGCTTACACCAAACATGCCTGTCTGCCACTTGCACGTCATGCTGCCCCCCCTCCCCTGTGACTCACTGTCCGAGGGGGCACCACGGCTGAGAAGCTTGCGAGGGATTGAGCGCTCCATCATGAGCAGATGAGTTTCGCAGAAGGTGATAGCCATGTTGGAAAATGAGAATAGCGAGTCAACGAGGTGTGTCTCCAAAGAGGACTCCAGATGCCTCACAATTCTGCCGGATCTGCTCCAAGTCAATGAGCCAAGACCAGAAAGCCAGCCCCCCCCCCCCGCCAAAAAAAAATGGGAGAAACAATCTCTCATGGGATCACAATCCTCCCCTCTCCTTATTTTTCTAAGAAAATTACTTCTTTTTAGTTTTTTTAGTTTAAAAATAAATGTACTGAATGAAATGACGATGGACCTCCTGTCCACCATGCATCAGGTTTCTGCTTTTGATCTTCAAGGTTCACTCTTCCACTGTCTTGCTTATAAAACCTCAGCAGGTCAAGAGCCCCTCATGTCTGTAAAATTGGGCAGAAAAATGTAAGATGTAAATTCAACGAGTCTTTTATATAATTGCTTTATGGCTGGAGCTGGAATCAAGTCACCTTTTTTGATTGAATCATTTTTTTCATTGATGGATTTTTTTGTTGATTTGAATTTAGATTATATATCACTTTGAAGTCTTTGAAAAATGTTTGAAGAGTTAGTTCTAGGAAACAAATCCAGATATAAAGATGGTGTGGCACACATTCAATTGTTTTGATGGAAAGGGACATGTGGGCAATATTCCTATGGTTAAATCACAACAGGGAACCTGTAGTTGTATCACTAATATGATTTCCTTAAAAAAATCATTTGTATAAATGAGTAAAATTTCTGTTCATGCAGAAAGATTGTAGTATCAGTACGTAGAAGAGTAAGACCCATACTCACAACACTGCAGTATCACTACATAGAAGAGTAAGACCCATACTCACAACACTGCAGTATCACTACATAGAAGAGTAAGACCCCTACTCACAACACTGCAGTATCACTACATAGAAGAGTAAGACCCATACTTGCAACACTGCAGCATCACTACATAGAAGAGTAAGACCCATACTCACAACACTGCAGTATCACTACATAGAAGAGTAAGACCCATACTCACAACACTGCAGTATCACTACATAGAAGAGTAAGACCCATACTCACAACACTGCAGTATCACTACATAGAAGAGTAAGACCCCTACTCACAACACTGCAGTATCACTACATAGAAGAGTAAGACCCATACTTGCAACACTGCAGCATCACTACATAGAAGAGTAAGACCCATACTCACAACACTGCAGTATCACTACATAGAAGAGTAAGACCCATACTTGCAACACTGCAGCATCACTACATAGAAGAGTAAGACCCATACTCACAACACTGCAGTATCACTACATAGAAGAGTAAGACCCATACTTGCAACACTGCAGCATCACTACATAGAAGAGTAAGACCCATACTCACAACACTGCAGTATCACTACATAGAAGAGTAAGACCCATACTCACAACACTGCAGTATCACTACATAGAAGAGTAAGACCCATACTCACAACACTGCAGTATCACTACATAGAAGAGTAAGACCCATACTCACAACACTGCAGTATCACTACATAGAAGAGTAAGACCCATACTCACAACACTGCAGTATCACTACATAGAAGAGTAAGACCCATACTCACAACACTGCAGTATCACTACATAGAAGAGTAAGACCCATACTTGCAACACTGCAGCATCACTACATAGAAGAGTAAGACCCATACTCACAACACTGCAGTATCACTACATAGAAGAGTAAGACCCATACTTGCAACACTGCAGCATCACTACATAGAAGAGTAAGACCCATACTCACAACACTGCAGTATCACTACATAGAAGAGTAAGACCCATACTCACAACACTGCAGTATCACTACATAGAAGAGTAAGACCCATACTCACAACACTGCAGTATCACTACATAGAAGAGTAAGACCCATACTTGCAACACTGCGGTATCAGTACATAAAATAGTAAGTCTCAAACTCAAAACACGGTGGTATCAGTACATTGAAGAGTAAGGCCCCTACTCACAACACTGTGGTATAAGTACATTGAAGAGTACGACCCATACTCACAACACTGTGGTAGGTAGTAGAGTAAGGCTCATACTGTATTCAGAGCACTGTGGTATCAGTACATAGAAGAGTAAGGTCCATCCTCAAAGTTTTATGATATCAGTACCTCGAAGACTCATACTCACAGTACTGTGGTACCAGTATATAGAAGAGTAAGGTTCATACTCACACTCTCACTCTAAAATGTCCAAACGAGGGAAGCACAAACACTGTTGATCCAACAAATTCTCTCCTTGCACAATAAATTTGTTGTGGTGATACAGTGTGCAAACTTCCTTCATTTGAACATTTTAAGCTACAATGGGCAGCTAAATGATTCATTGATCCCCCACAGTTCCACAAACGTGTCATCCATTACTGGAGAGACTAAATTGTTTTATTGAACCGACGCAGGTGACTTAAGAACAGCCTCACGTCGGGGAAATTTATTTGTAGGACAGGCTGCCGTTGGCCCAATGACAGTCATGATAAATAATACCAGCTAACTACCGATATTAGGTGGCGAAACGTGTGAAATCACATTGTGACTGAATGAAGAAGACCCCCATGGATTCCCTGCCCTGGGAATTTTCTAAATGAGGCGTCCTTTACAGTGCTGTGGTATTTCGCTCTGTATGCATTCCTGAAATTTGTTGGGTTATTTAATGGGCTGGCATTTAGAAAGGTCGTGGCCTTTCCCCGTTCATCCGGAGCCTTCCGACTGCCCGTGGAACGGTGGCTCTTTTTTTCCTGGGATGTCCGATTTTGCTGCCTCAGCCTTGCTGGGGATCGATCCTTGATCTTCCCGGGACCTTGCCGCGCCCCTGTTTGAACCTTGTCCTGGGGCTCTGCTGTGTACCTCACCTGCAAGCTGGAAAGAGGCAAGCTATCGATGGTGGCCTGTCTAGGGTGACCATACATCTGGAGTTCCCCAGACTCATCCTCTTTTTGGTCCCCTGTCTGGGTGATTTTTCAAAGCTTTGTCCGGGTTTAGCACTGCGACCGTAATCACCCAGTGTTGCGAATTACAGTGGAATACCTGCCAGCCACTCAGTATAATCACACAGCGTTTGCAAGGCTTGTGCACATTTTGCTTTAAAAATGAATGGATACGCACATCCCTACGTGTCATGCTCCCCCCCAGAGCCCAAACAGGACAGAAGCCCATCCATCTATGCTGTGTTCCAAAAAATCCAAACAGAAGTTTCTGAAACCCCGTTAGTGCCCACAGCTTGAATTGTCAAAGCTTTGAGAAAGATAGGAGGAGCCCTCCCTGCAGCCCCCCCGGTCTAATGCTACCCTGTAAAGAAGGGGCAGACACCCTCCTGCCCTGGGCCGCAGTTAAGGATCCATCACCGGGCGGGAAGTAAAAGTGTCTTGGCCCAGGGCTGCGGGGCCTGGCTGAGTAAATGGAAAGAGTAATGGGGAGCCGGGCCCGTGCTGACGGCCCCCTCGCCGGCAGCACACCTGTCATCTATCATACCCCCCCGTTTGCTTTTTTATTTTCCTGATTGCTGGACCATTAAGACGTGCGTGTGACTGAGCGCAGGTTTAGATATATCCCGGGCAAAAATATTAGCTACTCAAAATAACAGAAGGTACCCTGGCGTAAATTCAGCGGGAGTGTGTTTTTTTTGGGAAATGGGTGCGAAGGAACACTACCATCACCGCCCCCCCCCCAAAAGCGGAATTGAACCCGGCCTTTGCACATTCATTCAGGAGTAGGGGGCGGGCAATCTTCTCAGATGGGGCTCCTTACCGGAATGAGTCATTTCAAGATCCCAAGTAGTGATGATTTTAGGATTTTTTAAAGGTGGGAAGCTTAAGAGGCGACATAATTCATACGAAGGGGCTAAACTAATCATTAGCCAATGATATGTTTTGAATCGGCTTGAGTGACAGGGGATGGGGCACTTCCAGGGCGAATCAGCTTTCAGCTGGGGCTAGTGCCTCTGTATTCCCACCCCTATATATACCCCTTATACCCAACTCTGTCCTGCCAAGTTCACATGTCATAAAAGTTTTGGAGATTGTTGCAACATATAATGGAGTAATAAGCAGAACGAATCAGTAATGGTCGTTCCAGTCACATGACCCTCCCTTGCATACTCACAACCCCCCACAAAGTGCGCACCGAAGCCCTCTTTTTGGGTTTGAATCGCTTAAATATCACCCAATTTCCTTCCCATCAATAAGCTAAAGTTATTTAATACAATTTAAGTTCATTAACTATGTACCTGAAATGTACAACAGCTGGTCCGTTTCCAGGATTTGAGGCCTCGGAGGATGGATATGGCAGAGGCTTGCAGAGGTGTGGGTAGACAAACATTTTCAGGGGTGGCTGGATCATTGTGAGTGCATGTGTGCTTTGGGGTTTTAACATCAATTTAGGAGGATTTTGTCAGAAGGGGAAAGGTCTGGGCCTCGAGTTGGGGTTGATGTGAAGAGCCGTGCATGATATGTTTGTCGACTGATAATGATGCCCTGCAGGGAAAACAAGGCGAGCTTGGCCCGTTTGATCGTTTACCTAACAGGAAGCGACCAAGCTGTGAAACTGAGAGATAATGTCTGGATGGAGTTGTGAGAGGCTCTATTTACAGAAGGTGATCTGCTCTAATTGCATAATTTGTTTCCATCTGAGTCAGGAGACGCACACATGCACAAAAGAAAAATTACTTCTTCGGTGAGCCTGCAGAATGGAGCCGGGCGAAGATGAAAGACGAGCCTGATTGGCTTTGGGGACATCGTGACCGCGGAAGCTCCCGGGGATCTGATTGGCTGACAGGGTGTGGCAGTGAGGGTCCCTGCCCATATTTCATGAGCCGTTTTTCCCAGGCGTGGGTTCTGCTTATTATGCCTTTATGAGTGACAGTTAGGAATGAAAATCGGGCAGCTTCAAGTGTTAGGAGCAAAAAGGCTATGGCAGGATTTTCATTCATTCCTTGCATTGGTATTTCACACATGTTGGCCTGGGATTTAGCAAAACTTAAGCTACACATGGTAGTGTATAGCTCAGCAGGTTGGGGATTTGTCCCATTATTCAGAATGTCATGAGTTCAGATCCTGCTGCAGACAGAGTAGTCTTAACCCCTTAAGTCAAAAGCATCTGCTAAATATATTAATGTAATGTAATGATTGCATCATCAAGCAAAGCGGTGAGTTAGTGAGCAGGAGATCAGGCGACCCTGCTTCCATCCTTCGTGCTCTGTGTGAGCATGAAAAAAGAAGATGTGGTGTGTGGGCTGTAAGCGGTATACCTGACGAAAGAGGGGACTTTCTGATGTACCCTTGAGGGAGGGTCCTTCACCTGAAGAGCCTCAGCAAATATCCAGTGGTAAGAGTGACCAAAAGTTAAACTGAAGTGGCTATTAAACAAATGAATGAAAAAAAATCTGTTGTTTTGTGCCCCCACCCCCTGTGCTGGGGGGTGGACTTTGCATAACCTCTCCATCATCAGGTCTTATGCCTATATACCCTAGTTTTCTCTCACAGTCTAGAAACATGCAACTGGGTGAACTGGTGCCTCTAAGCTTTCTTTGTGCATATTTATCCTGCGATGAACTGGCATCCCATCCATGAGCCCCGTGACTCCGTGGACAGATTCCAGGCTCAGTGAGCAGCTATGGAAGTTGGGTGGATGCAAAATGAAAACTCTTGTGTTTGTGTAGAGACCGTAAGAGAATATATAGAATATCAATATACTGTGTTGGAGGAGCCCAGCACGTTATAAGGGCCCGAAATTGTAACGATAGAGTACTGGTCAGGCTAATCTCTGAGGCCCACCCTCCTGGTCAGTTGGAGGCCCCAAGGTGACATTTTGTCAAGGGGTCTATTTCTTGCTATGTCCCTACATACAGGTTTGGTGATAGGAACCAATGTCGTAATTTTGTAGGCAAATTCTAGTCATGGTGGTTATGTGAAAGGACAAGGCTAAATACTTACTAAGGCAGCTTGGCCCTTGATATTAACTCTGGGAAAAGAACCAGGGAAAGTGCCAAGGTGAGTGACTGCAGGGAAGAATTAAAGAAAGACTGAGCTTGAGGCTGGAAACTGTAATTAGTCAAAGTTACATTAATAATGATTAGCTTGTAAATACCGCTAGAGATCCAAACAAGGGGGCTTGTTAGGTTTGCGTAGCCCAGCTGAGCAATACGCTAACTGAGCCCTGGAGATGGCTGGTGCTGGGGGGGCTGCACTGGGGCAGGCTGGGGGCCTCTCCTCACTGTCCCAGGCGGCACGCAGGGGCCCAGTGAATGCCGGTGCTGCGAATCCACTCATGGAGAGAACAAGCTCCGTGCTCCGGGGGGGCGGGGGGGGAGGGCGCGGGGGGAGAAATATGTTGCCAAGACCAAACGGCGTGGAGTTAATGGTCCGCGGAAATCCGGCAGCGGAGGGATGGCCCCCACCTCTGTGGGTGCGACTGACTTCCCCATTTACTACATTAACTTAGAGTGCGTTGGTAAACAGCGATTCCTGTTCACCCCGCAGCCAACGGCGCGTACCGTAAACGCGCAAACAAACACGCACACAGACCCGCTGTAGCAGGAAAGCGTGGCTTTGGCATGGCCTCTGTACACCACATCAGAAACAAGAGGTTAACTGAAAGCCTCCTTTTAAAAAAAAAATGATTTATAGTATTTGAACGGAGCCTGCAGATCTCGACGCAAGTAAGCCAGGGAATGCTGCAGTTTCAGCTATGGCCTGAAGATAAATCTTACTAGATACGGGCATAAAATCATTTGAGCAATTCATGCTTTTCTTTGTGAAGCTCACCTGGGACTGATGCAGCTATGGAGATACGGAGAAAAGGTGTGCTGGCCCTTTAAGAGGGTCATGCCCCCCGAGGCCTTTCTGTAGCATGTATAGCAGGAGTGCCCAACTCCAGTCCTGGAGGGCCAGAACCCTGCACATTTTTGGGTTTCCCCTCATTTAACACACCTGATTCAACTCCTTGTGCTAATTACCACACAGCACTTGAGCTGAATCATTTATGGTGGAACAAGGAAAGAACTAAGCTACACAGGCCTCCGGCCCCCCAGGACTGGAGTTGGGCACCTCTGATGTACAGCTTCCTGTGCACTCTGTGGCCGCAGCAATCTCAATGGCCGAGGTGGGAATACTGGAGTGAACAGGCTGCTCCGTTTGATAAGTCCAGACAACCACACTGCACAGTGGCGTTTCGCTTGCCTGCACACAGCCCCACCCGCAGTCGACACTCCCATAACTGCCGGAACTTTCCACACCATGACCGGAGAAAGGCCTGCAGTGCGCCTGGCTGGAGCGGCCATTGATCTTACAGCGAGATTGGCCAGTGCGACCATAGAGTGCACTTTGTGGACGCCCCCTAACAGGTGTTTACGATCACACACCCCCCGCCATTTGCTGTATCATAGTGATCTCCCTGACCTCTTACTCTGATGCTTCCAGAGACCACAAAGTTCAGTGGTAACCTTTTTAAACTGTGAAAAGTTTCACTTTTAGCACCGAACTTGCCCTGGGGCGGAGAAGGATGTTTATTATACATAAACCCATTAATTAATCTTGCAGCCGCTTTTCCTGGTCAGGGTGACAGTGGGGGCTGGAGCCTGTCCCAGGCAGCATAGGGCACACCCTGGACGGGGTGCCAGTCCATCACAGGGCACGGGGGACCCTGGACGGGGTGCCAGTCCATCACAGGTGCGCCATGCTATGGCTGATGGGCACACAATGTGAATATGTAATGTCAGAAAATTAAAAAATGGGAAACCGCCCATCATCCCCTGCAGACATAATCAGGAAATCATAATTAATGGTTTGTAATTAATTGATCTGTTATGCCTGCCAGTGTTATCAGTCTTACATGCATTTTCCCACATTATAATTGCACAGAGGAATGTGCAAGAACATGGGGGGGGGGGGAGGTTGTGGCTCAGCTGTTTGCAAAAAACGACCATGAAAAATGAATAGTTCGCGGACAGTGTGTAAATATGCCCCCCCAGCAGGCTGCGGGTGTCCCGAATGATGGTGCTAATGCACGACCTCGGCCCCTGTGCCCCTCCCTGAAACGCAGGTCATTTTCTGCTTTGCCATACATCTGCAGGTCCTCATGCCCCCCGGGGACCTATTGTTTCAGCTGACAGACCAGCAAGAAGGGCGGGGGTGAGGGGAGACTGGGGGGGCAGTTCCCGTTCTTTGTGCTGAGGGATAAACAGCCCTTCTGCTCACCTTTGGAGAGGCGGTCACAGGGGGTGTCACGCACACTGTGCTGACGTTTCTGTTCTTGTGGTATCTGCCCCCCCCCCCGCCTGGGGGGTAGGTTGGAACACATCTGTCCTCTGAGCACGCTATCCCACCCCTCCTCTCCACGGCCCCCTCTTATTGGACAGACAGGAGGCCTCCATCCAAGATGGTGGCCTTACTGTCTTGCTGGCGTGAAAGACTAGTAATAAGCAGGTTGTTTGGACGGGAGCCGCAGCAGACCTGAAACACACAGCCAAGAAGCAGTGGAGAAGATGTGTGTGTGTCTGTGTGTGTGTATGTGTATGTGTGTGTAGGTCATGTTTAGATTACGTTGTGTCGCCAAATCTCCCCAAAATGCAAAAAAACTTTTATTTTGATATTCATTTTTTCAGTCCCTACAAGGGGAAACTCAATTGTATAAAAATATATGAATGCAATCAAAAAACTAAAAATGTCAAAAGTCTTGTATTTTATTTGGTTACTTATGTTTAAGGTTTGGTCTGGGTAGGGCAGGCTGTAGTTGTTGGGATTAGGGTTTGTGTGTGTGTGTGTGTGTGTGTGTGTGTTGTCCCCCACAATGTAATACAAACCTGTGATTTTGACATTGTGAGGACCATTATTTAGGTCCCCACAACGATCTGTCAAGGCAATCAAAACAGTACAGTTTGCACTGAGGCCCCAAACCTTGCAAACCCACCACCCTCCTGTATACGTGCCCTTTGCCCATAGGATGCCCTGCCATAGACTGTCATCTTGCCCAGGGTGTCCCCTGCCTTATCACCTGTGCTTGCTTTGATAGGCTCCTCACTCACTGGGACCCAGTACAGCATGGGTGATTATGGAAAGCGATAATCGAGTATGGATGGATACATTCTTAAATGGGAATACGAATATTACTCAGAAGTGAATATTCCATATGGTGGAATCAGTTTATTCCAGTAATTGGTACTGTTCCAGAAGTTACTGGACACGCAGCCATGCTTTTCTCCTTTATAAGTATCTGCTTATGCTGCATTAGGCTTTATCTGTCGGATGCTGCGGCTGGGATTAGAGCAGGACCCTCCCTTCAGGTACCTTCCTCGACTCAATGGCACCTTTTGGCCTGTAAATCCCAGCTCTTGCAGCCACTCATTGCTGGTCAGTCAGCACCAGTAACACTGTAAAGTGCTGCCAGACTTTAAAAAAACCCCTTTGGAGAGGGAAATCGTAGCGCCGTAAAATACATTTGGAATATGAAGCATTTGGCCAGTAAATTTTAACTTTGCTGGGGAGGGGCTAGGTTTTATTTGCTGGCATCTGCATGGACTGCGCAGATTTGGAGGGATTCCCAGCTGTCTTTGTGGTGGCCCACAAAGCAAGCTATTTCTCACAGTTTTCATCATTAAGCACTTTCGGCGATGCCCCACCAAATGGCTGCAGATTAAAGACCAAAGACCAGTAATGCAATTCAATTCAGCTGAGAAATCAGTGTAAGCCTGTTTCCTGTTTTTCAGTTTCAAGGTACAGCAGTTTACCACCATGCTGGCTGTCTGTCAGTTACCCAATTTACTGCAGTCCTATTGAGTGGTTCGCCTGGCCCTGCACTCATTGGGTGGTTCGCTCAGTTCTAGCACTTCCCATTGGACTGCTCCCTAAATTCTGCAACTTTTAATTGGACGGTTTGCTCAGTTCCGTGTTTCTCATTGCACTGCTAACTGAATCACACGACTTCTCATCGGGTCATCTGTTCAGTCGCACGTCTCACGTTGGATTTCCCCCAGTAGTGTTGACTCCAAACTGCCCTTCATTTGTTGCTTGAGAGAGTCAAGTAAAATAAAAGCTGAGGAGCTATGCCATTAACAGAAAATCTGAGGCCTGTTTAATTATTTACATTACTGTAATGAGCTGTTATGTTCCCAGACTTGTTTTTAACAGCACAAAGTAGCTGGTGCACACCAGAGATCACAGTACCTCCTGGGGCTCATACTTTAGCTAATGAAGGGAAATCTCGGCGCTTGGCCAGTGATGGGATTAGCCTTGGTGTCGATTAGGAATGTAACAACGTTAATCTTTTATGTCCACCCGCCCCAATCCCTTTACCTTCATGTTCAGAGGAATTCACTCATGGTAGTGGGGGGAGGGGGGCGCCAAGGCTGGTGGCACCCTTTCCAGAAATGGAGCGGAGAAGAATTGCATCAAGCTCATTAATTAAATTCACTTTGTTGCTGTGCGGCAAACTGAATCTTACCTCGTTGCTTTAGGGGAGATTAAATGAGCTTTAATTGAGCCGAACATACTATGGAATTTAGGCCCTCGGCCTGTTACGTGATTTAAAAAGTACGCCGGGACACAGTGGGGGGGGGGGGGGGGACCGCCTCCCGGAGACAGCGCCTAAAAGAAGCGGGAGCCCTTGATTGTACCAGGTGGGACCTGGAAACCATAAATTTAGCAGGGGTGACCTGGTCATACTGCAAGTAACCTGCTCAGTATCAACTCTTTCTGTCAGGATTTTGGGCAGAAAGACGAGAAAAGGCTGGCGAGCGGATAGCCCGTGTAGCGTGGATGTTAACCCAGACGCGGAGTTTACGCGAAGAGGTAGGATAACCACGCGATTATTCTAAGAACGCTCTTTAAATAAAGAGTAGGGATTCCCACCGGAATCCGTGTTCTGAACGCACACAGTGACTGAGCGGCGAGTGAATGAAATGTTCTTCGATTTATCTATCGGGCGATCGCCTACTTCCGGGTCCTCGTGGCGATCGCCTGACCGGTGTGCGTGACAGTTTCCTATGATATTTTTCATAAATTACATTTACGTTTTATATATTTATTTGATGCTTTTGTCCAAAGGAATGTACAAGTGAGGCAAAGAACACATTGCATCACACATGCTATAGAGGAGTCGATTAGACATACAGTAAGAGCAGCTAGACCGAGCTTCCAATGAAGCGTACAAGTGTAAGTGGTATTGGAGCAGGAGATACACAACATCTACCACAGTAAGAACCTTATATGACTGTTCAAAGATCAGAAGTGTAACATAAGACCTTTCACGGAATGTAAAGAGGCATCAGGCTAGTAGGGTAATTCATAAAATAAATGGGTGAGGGAATCCGATGACCGAATGCCGTTCAGCGGAACATTCCACCACACAAAAGAACCTTCTGGAGTGACACTTCTCACGTGGTGGCAGGATCTCCGAAGCAGAGTTGGTTTGCTAACCAAAGGGGCCGAGATGGGATATAGGTCTTGAGGAGCATTTTGATGCCGATGGGTGCCTGTCCATTGATGGACCTGTAAGCCAGCGCCAAGAACCTGAACTTTATATGAGCGCATATAGGGAGCCAGTGAAGAGAGACAAGGAGGGGTGTGACATGGGAATATTTAAGTTGATTGAATACCAGGCATGCTGCTGTGTTTTGAATCATCTGCAGTGGTCGGACAGCACAAGCTGGAAGACACCATGACAGTTTTGCGAGCAGGAACCGGCACTCAGCTACATTAGTATCATGTTAGCCGCGGTTTTTTTAATCCTGTTTTGTTGACAGAAGCTAGATGCGTCATGGAGATCTGATTCCAGCCGTGGCATTCAAGTGTTCGCCGACTCCACGGGCGACTCGTTTTGTTCCATTTGCCCTCGTTTCCTTAAAGGGCTCTCCAGCTGTTCTTTCATGTGTGCCATGTTTTGCTGCTGGCTTTATTATCTCTTCATGCCTCTACACACGCACACATACAAGCATCCGCTTTAAGGTGATGTCCATTTGCCGTCCGTTTATCTTTTCCAAAGGTCAGGTCAGCTGGACTTTTTCCGCTTCTCTTTCCCTCCTCCCACCTTATACATATGAGGGGCACTGGTGTATTGTGGTCTCTGAAAGGGATTCCTCTCCACAGAGCCAGCCTTGCTTTGTAGCCCTTGTAAAAGGAGCACACTGGCCTTCACGCTTATTTTCAAGTCCAGGCAATCACACTGCTACCTTCTCCTGGGTGAACTCAACATCTCTTTCCTACTGGATGTTTTTTGTGGTGTTATTATTATTATTTTTATGTTTGCACGGATGCATGTTTGATGTAATGTTCTTTGCCCTCTGTACACTACCGTACATTTTCTGTGGACACAAAAACTTTCCAACTTCTTCTTTCTTTATTTTTTTTTTCCAGTGCCTTTCGGAAGATTCTGTTTTATTTTTGTGGGTTACGCTGGGAAGCCAGAGAAGATTCTTACCTACTCGCCGCAAGGTCTCAATGTCCGCAGAAGTAATTTTTTGGATCATTTGTGGAATGATGATACCTGCAGTATATAGCATGCTAATAGCATCGTAATGTTCCACAGACATTACATGAATAGCACCTTTTTCTGGGAGAATGTGGCTTTATATCTCATTTTACGAAATGACCGCCTGTCTTACTTCGTCCCGTTTTCTTATTGGCCTTTTCATGCTCCTCTTGAAGGTGGGACAAACCTGTGTTGAACAGCAGCACACATTAACCGCTGCAAAAATCATTTATCTCCCTGTAGTTCCCATTCTACCCCAACAAAAGGGCTTAGCCGTTAGCGAAGTAGCACAGAAGCTAACAGATCCACAGCGTATGTTGCTGTACTTTAGCTCCAGCCTGCCCATACGCTTCAAGATGCAGGGTTTACATCGATTTATCCTCATCCACCGATTAGGCTCCCTCTTCGTGGGCACGGTCGTACTAAGACCTACTGCAGCAGCCCATGTTACTGGCTGTTCCCATCACGTTCCTGGGCATTAGCGGGCAAAATACTCCCACTGTCACCGTGCGGGTACTTACTGCGGAGCCACGAGGCTTATCTGCTACGGGTCTCCAGCCTGGGCTGGCTGTCGCATCCACGTCGGGAAGGGATGCTGTGGTGTAATTAGCTCCAGCTGGTGACAGCGATGTGACATGGCCGAGGATCAGGCCCAAAATGCCGGGCCGCACGGCTCCTCTGAGTCACCGCGGGGAATCCGCTGGCCTCTTGGTTATAGAGGCACCGTTGGCTTTTAAAGCATCAAGCTATCCTCTTCCTCGCGATCACATCTCTGTATCACTGAATGTTTGGCAGTGATGCTTTTATTCAAATTCATTTAAAAAAAAAAAAAACAAAAACCTACGTGTCCACTTACCAGGTGGGAGTTTATCATATCGGCTCAGTTTAATGACCTTTTCCTTGGGTAGAGAGCCTATTCCCCTCTGTTGAAATGCTAACCAGTTACTGTCAGATAACGAGAGTAGTTCTCGAACCACTATACCACCTTGGACCTGGAGATGCACCTCTGTCTTTCTAGTGCTGTTTCTAGTGCTGTGCCAGTTAATAGGTAGGAAACATTACTGAGCTCTGTGTGGAGCAGCTCAACCTCTGAGAAATGCCCTCAGAACTGTACAGTCACCCTGTTTCCTCCGCAGATGCCTGAGGGGTTCACAGACACTCCATAGAAACAGAGCAAAACTCAAACAATACTCAAGAAATCCCATGCGTGGATATAGCTGTTGTGCCCATGAGACACCTATTACAGGTCTTTTAGCTGGTGTTTTAAACGCTGATCGTTATGTTCGATTCTTATGTCAAACCGTAATGCTCAACTGCTGCGATAACACTTGATAAACATTTAAATATATATATTTTTTTGCCAATCAGATCGATCTGAGAAATGACACAGGCTTGTTGTTGAATAATTCTGGTATGGATTTGACTAGCCATCACGGCTTGCGTAGTGTAGCCTGTGAATTCTTAAATTTCATTTGAGCTGAGAATCAGTTTAAGCCGCCTGGCCAAATATCAGATGAGACACGGCACTATTTACACACTCGGAGGCGTATTATGCATCGTCTAAGCGGACGAGTATTAATAGCGGCAAACATTGTTCACCTGTCATCGTCTTCAAATCCAATTATGAGATGCACAGTCTTCTCTAAATAAAAATGCATAAGCGACAAGATCCCCATGTACCCCCCCCCCCCCCCCCAGCTTGTTCCACAGACAGAAAAAACGTTGTAGAATGCCCTCCATTTTTACAGAGGAAGAGAAAAAAAGAGAGGCAGAGAGATAAAGCAAGAGTAAGGGGGAGAAAGATAGAGGGAGAGGGAAGGAGAGGAGGAGGGAGAGGAACAAAAAGAGGGGTAAAGAGAGATGTAAGGGCAGCAAGATGGAGGGCATGAGAGAAAGAGAAGCAGAGACAGAGAGGAAGACAATGGTATAGAGATGAAAAGAAAGAAACTGGGAGAGAGGGACAGAAAGAGAGACCAAAGGAGAGAGTGTAATCAACACACCGGGAGTTAATGAGTCATAACCTCACAGACAGGCTGGCAAAGTGACACTGAGTGGCAGGTGGCAGGTGACAGTCACCTGTACCCAGCATGCTGTGCATGAGGGGTGGGACTCGAGCCCAGAAAGTGCCAGGCTCCCACCACGTGTGAGACACTGCTGTCAAAATGCTGTAAATTTCCGTGAATTTCCCATTGCAGAGCAATGCAAGTGCCTCGTGACCGTGAGACGTGTAAATCATTCTCGATATGAGCAAGTGTAGAGTTAAGCGACATGCTGGCTTCCCTGGCACACCTTCGGAAGAAATCCTTCACATTCCGCCGCTCTCAATCTCATGACTCTCGTGGCCTTTGCGTGAGCCTCAGCCCTGCATAAAAATGCATGTAGCGCAGCGATAAATTGGCATATTGACTCGGGGGGGAGGGGGCAAAGGTACGATTCTGACAGCTGTCTGATTGTCATCAGCGAAACGCCAACATTAGGAGCAATGATTTATACGGAGGCAACTGCAAGCGCGATTAAAAGGGGCCAGTAACCTCTAGATGACGGACGATGAAGCGGAAGAGGAGCGGAGAGTGGTAGTCGGGCTCGGCACGTGTTTTTATCCAAAAATAGAACATGCACCAGTTTATAAAAGTAAAAGGATAAACGTTTTCTTTACTGGCTCTCCGGACCCTGAAAACTTTATAAATATCAGCTGTCATTCCAAGTTTATTTTAGTTCCCATTTATTTACCTCGCTTTTAGCAAGCAGGCCCATTTTCTTGGTTTTCTATAATGTTAGCATGCATGGGGGGAGGGGGGGCGTATTGTACACCACACTCATGTAAAGCGTCTTGGGGCAACTCTCTTCTGAAAGGCACTATATATAAATTAATTGAATTGAATGGAATTGAATTCAGATTTTATTTTCTGGTTTTATTTCAATTTCAGGCTCCTTTTTACAAGGCTTACATATTTTTTATGTGTTTTTGTTTTGTTTTAATATTATCCATCCCCCCGTGTTCAACCTGCTTATCCTGGTCAGGGTTGTGGGAATTTTTTTATGCAAGTTTCAGCTAAAATTTGCTTTATGGAAATATGTATCAGTTAGGATGGTGCAATGGATGAATTTTAATTTGTCAGGCTCACTAACCCACATCACCCGGCTCCTGGATCCACTCCACATTTTGCATAAACCCGAATAAATTATTCTACTTGAGAATGTTGTTTATCTTTAAATAGCGGTCTTGTGCAATATCCCGTTTTGAGGTATTGCGAGTTTACTCCTTGCTGAGCGTTGCCCTAGTGATTACCTTTGAAAGTCCCGTGCGTATATCGACCCTCCTGCCCGTGTTTTTCGACTTCGACTTGCGGATTGTGATTTGGGTTTGGTTTGCTCTCGGATCCCGTCTTTCGACCCCTGCCAGCGGATTTGCATTCCGGGCTTTGTTTTGGCTTGATCTCAATAAATCGTTATGGGTCCTGCACATGGGCCTGGACCCCATTCCTCACAGAAGTAATTAATTTGTAGACCTGTCTGGTACATTGTCAAAGAAAGAAGCCAGCAAGTGCATTTTCAGGGTTTAGAATCAGAATCAGATTCTTCCCATTCTTTGGTCCCTGTTGTGAATATTCCACTATAAACTGTACATCCATCTGCATTGGGGTGCCTCAGTCAGCAGCGCAGTTATTTCACACCTCCAGAGTTAGGGATTGAAACCTCACCTCTGTTCCGTGTGTGTTAAGTTTGCATGGTCTTCCTGTACTATGCAGATTTTCTCCCACAGGTCAGACAGATCCACTTGGACTAATTAAAATCTCTAAGTTGCCCATTGTTTACAACGGAGTGTATTGTAATGGACTGGCATTCTATACGAGGCGTACCTCAACCTCGTGGCTCCAGGCCCTATGTGATCTTAAGTGGTTAGAAGAGAGATGGATCATGCTGTATTAAAGGTGTTATGTACAATTGTACATTTTCACAAGGCCATATTGTTAAATCATGTGTCATTTACTTCCAATGAGTAAAAATTAAAATGCCCCAAGAAATAAGCAAAAGTAAATGAATAACCAAAGCTGACTGTTCTTTGCTGTACGCATGCATTTCAGAGTCAGTAAAAACACTGATAGATCACTGCAGTAAACTCAGTGAAATATTAGGTGGTCACTTGTCCCAACTATTTATGTTAGCTAGGCAATAATGGCACTTAGCTATAAAAACCTGACAGGCTGTCTGAATGTCACGCGTTGGTGGGCCGACCTACGGTACTTAACCTGAATTTTTCCAGTAAAATATCCATCATACCTAACAGGGTTCAATGCTTAATAATTTCCATGCAACATTTCGTACATTTCAAGTTGCAGTGTAACTTTACTTCACTTAGCTGATGCAGAATTTTATGGATCTATCGACGATCCATGTTCCCAGTCCTAATTATATATCTTGCATATTGAAAACCACAAATTTTAAGTCAGAGCACATTGTCCGAACCAACAGCACAATATAATGTGAAAAGGGAGCGTATTTTTATTATTGTTGAAATCAATATATCGACTATAATTAAAATATGTATACCTATGTATCAAAACAAATACATCTTTGAATATATACTGTATATCATAACAGACCTTCTGAAGGGGGTGTGCAACGGCTTGAGTCACGGATCAAGATTGAAATTGTCATGGTTCATCATGGCTCAGCATTCGAAAGACAATGATGGATAGACTTAAAGTCCCAAGGTTCATTCTGGCTGGGAACAATAAAGAAGAAACCACTGGAATGGGAGAAAATGTGTCGCTTTGGGTAAAGCACAGTGCGTGCATGTCACTTCCTACACTCTCACGAGGAGAGCAGCAGAACCCCTGTGGAAACTTTTCAATTAAACGTTATCTGTTTAGGCAGAAATCAGGTAATGCTCCTCGTTCGAGGGTGCAGAAGGACCTAATCCTGGCAGGTTCATCGGTCACCTGAGTGCAAACTAGCAAGGCAAATAAACTTTTAATTTGTTTGATGAATCACTTGAAACTTCTGTTATCATTGTTTAATTGTTGTTTTATTCATTTGTTATTTTAATTATTGATTGTTATTTAGTTACTGCTGCTTGTCTCATTTGTTCTTGTGTTCTTGTTTGTTTTTTTTGTTTTTGTTGTGGTTAATGTTGTTGCTGTCAGTGATGCCCTTTCGTCTGTTGTAGTTTTTGTTGTTTCTCTTTGTTTTCTCCTCAGTGTCGTCGATATTGCTTTTGTTTCTCTTGTTATTATTACTGTTCTCTTGTTCCTGTAGCAGTTTCGTCTGCTGCTGTGCCTTGGGAGGCAAACATAGGGCGGGAGTTATTACCCAGAACTGTGCTTCTTACTTCCTCGGTAGTTCGGCTGGTAGGGCATCCTCCTCCAGTGTCTCAATCAGCCGTTTCGGATTTTTTATGCGATTACCGTTGGTCAAAGAGACAGTGACGATGTTGCCATGGCCCAGTGGCCCCTGGTGAAGAAACGACAAACATGCTTGTCCTCAAACTGTCCCCCCCCCCCCCCACTCCACGCTGGCCCAGGAATTCCCACCAGCTCTCCGCTTCTGATTTATTGGATTCCATCTAAAGATATTTATTTCCCTCGGAGTCGCTGAGAGACAGCTTTCCATTTCCAGTTATCTAATCATTATTTATTGAGAAAATGGCTGAGGGGCCTCTTTCTGGATCCCAATGATCACTGGAGGGGGGCGGGTGGGATTGCCAATCCCCTCTATCATGTGAGAGAATTTTGAAGTGTTGTGACGAGCCTCAGATTGAGAAGGGTCTTTGAGGGCTTTTCGGCTGTCGTCCAGTTTACTGCCTGTTTAGCTCCAGCAGCACCCTGGGGTTACATCAGCTCATACCCATTTACTCACATAGCGGTTGCGCGCAGCTACAGTAGCTAAAGAGTCTTCAACTCTGCCTCTTTGTTCCTGTAGATGCTAGCAACGGCTCTTTAATACTGACCTTCACATTCTGGCAGCGGCCAGCTAATGCTGTATCTATTTGCTAACATTAACAGGTGCTTGCTAATGCTACCGCCACCTGGGCAAATTAGCAGAAGCATGCTAAAATCGTATTCGGTAAACGTTTAGTAACACTGCCTTTCGCTGCAGCCGCCGAGGCCTTGCTCACCACGCTCCCTTTATCTATCTGCCTGTTCAGCTGTCTATTTTTCGCTTGGTCTGTCTCTAATTGACACGGGTCTTTAAAGGATACAGGAGTTCTTAGGAGTTAGGACTGCCCTTGCTGCTGTGGTGTGAAAGAGACTCCTGCACTTTTCAGAAGTGGATGGTACAGTAATGGTGACTCAGTATGTAGTACAGTTTGCTGATACTTTCAGGCTTGGGGGGTCGCATCCTACCTATGTGTGAGAGCATGTGGAATTTGCGCGTTCTTCCTATATTGTGAAGGTCCCCTATAGGTATTCCACATTCCAGTTAAGGCCAGCTGGCTTCTCAGAAATGCCGGTAGTATGGGTGTGACATCTCATTTAGGCTGGCCCTGTGCTGCCTGGGATAGGCTCCAGAGCCACCCGTGATACGGGTCGGCTGGAATGTGGATGGGCTGTTCAAAAGGGCACATCCAATCTCCCCAGTGATTCCCGCCTGATCCAAACAGCATCAGCAGATTTCAGGTTCTCTAGAGATACTTAGCTTAGACCACGTTATCCATTGTCACCTTGATGTCGTTTATGCTGTGGAATTTGTTTTTATCTCCAGATAGATTGAAATTTACCCCATTAAAGACTTCTTAAAATTGGTTGGTGTGTAAGCATCTTCTGTTAAATGTATTTATTTGTGCAGTCAATGAAGAGGACGGGAAATTAAACACTGTCAAAAATGAATAAGATCAGTTTCATTTCGGTTGATTGCGCGAGCCATCTTCTGTTGTAATCAATACAGATACATCTTCGATCACCTTGAACAACATGAAGCTTTCAGCTGGTAAATCCCTCCTCCCACCTCCTATCCGTGAGCCACTGGGGCTAAAGAAGCATCACATAGATGGTGTTCAGATCCACAGCCACACAGACTGTGTGTTTCTGATTGGGAGTTTGACTAATAGTCCGCAGAGATCTCAGCCTTGGCCCAGAAACCCCAGCGTGTCAGGGAAGGCAGCCTTCTGCTCAGGTGCCAGACGCCCCCTTCTCCCCCGGTAGCTGTAAATAATACTTTTATTAATGGCTCTTTAGGTAACGAGTGAATTAGATTGCATCGATATGCTGATGCACCGGATGCAGAGCACCTTGTTAAATGGGCCGCGTGGTGCGGGTTGGCTGGAAGGGGGGCGCGCCTGCGTGAATTTCAGAAACGACGGCCGATCCAATTTCAAGGGCGGCACACTCCTCGATTAACTCTTCAGTGCCCCCACCTCCTTGGTCTGCCTGTAGCAGGAGGACAGCGCCAGATGTATGTGTTTGAGGGGGGGGTGTTTCAGCCTTTGTATATCGAACGTACAGTTTTCTGCAAAAGTCCATCAAAGAAAATGTTATTGTCAGCCATCTATAGCTATCAATCAAGGAATTTGGGGAATGCACCACTCGGCACAGTGTGTCCCGTTTAAAAGGGCTGTTTATATGGGTAGTAAGCAAAAAACACAATGTAACATGAGAGCATACTGTATGGAGATTGACAGTAACACAATAAAAACTAGCAGGTATTTTGCCTGGTCCCCGAAGAGTCACTGATATCTCTTTGGTGAGGTAAATCACCACTTCACTTCCCAAATCTCTCCTCAGGGGCACCTCAGCCATCCCATGTATTTCCTACTTTTCACCATTAATTAATTAATTTGATTAGTTTTAAAAGTCAATGAGGTATTGATGAGCCAAACAGGGTGTGCTAGTGGTCAAGTCAATAAATACATGGGTGTATTGGATAACAAAGTGCAATGAAATGGTCTATCTGACACACTTTGACAGACATAATCTCATAGTTCTACACTGACATGAAGATTATTTAAATACCATTTTCTCTGACTGTCTATGATTTTTGCACAGCACCATATCCTCAGCGTACCACAGAAGCCTGCACTGATGTGGTGGAGAGCCGTCCCTTACTGTGGCGTTGTTGCTTAACGATCTTTCCTAACACTGCATTTTCGCACCCTCGCCCCGAAGGTTCTGACCTCACAACAGATGGTCAGTACTTCCCGTGGCCCGAGTCTGCTCATTACACTAATACAGTTGTTATGCGAAGGTCATATCTTTGAGGAAACACTCTAATGCCACTCTTTCGTGCCCCTCTGAGAGCGTGCAGCTCACGTTTTTGCTATTCAAACCTGCCTGGCTATTCACCGTTAATGTCACGTGACAGGGGGCCATCGCATGTGGTGGCGTTAACGCCGTCCGCTAAATGAACAAATGTGAACGTAAGTGCAAGGGCTCAGCTGTCTGTTAGTGACCATTCGTGTGGGACAGATCACATGCAGATTTGTACTTCAAAGGGGACAATCTATTCAAAGTGTGCTTGAAAAAAGTCTCTCCCTATTTAAATCTCATCCTGTGTCCAGAGTGTTCATTACTATCATGAGATTTCAGTGGCGGTTGTTTCTCCCAGAACATTTCCTTCCCTTAATATAGGCTTTTTGGACTAGAGGTGCATGAGGGATGGGCCTGCATGGGCAAGCAAGGTAATTTCTCATGGACAGGACAAATAGCAGTTAAAAAATAACAGCTTTGGATGAAACAGCACCATGAGTTTATTAATGCAATAATATTGGGATGAGATGAAGGAGAGTGAAACATGGTCACGGAATCGGGGGGGGGGTGAGAGAAGCTCATAATCCTGCATCCAGCTTAGTTTAAGCCTACAGCAGTAGGACAAGGGTCAAAGGTCATTGTGAGAAACTCACATCTCCATTGGGTCACAGGGATGGCGTGTGGTGTCCTGCACCTTGCCTGTGTTGAAATTCAACAAGGCTTTATCGTCCATGTCAGCCTTTATGAAGTTCAGGGACCGCAGCCAGCCTATGGGCCACAGTGCTGGAAGTGGGGTTTTGTTGGCCCAGCATGGGGGTGTCGGCATCCTTAATTACAGGACTTACCAACTGGTATTTCTAACTCTGTTGGTGTCGTTAATTTGTGCTTTGGGATGAACACGACATACAATTGAACTGAATTGATTTACAAGCGGACTGTTCTGGAAAGAAAAACTGGTGATTTGTGACGAAATCATCGATCCCTTGATTCTGTCACTGTAGATTTCGCTCGAAGGCACAACGATTTGGAAGTTCAGTGGCCCGGCTACATGAGCACAAAACCTGCCCATGTGTCAGCTACTGCTTTAATTATCTGTACTTACTAAAGCGCACATTAAATTTGCCGTTGTACATGAACATGTCAATGGACTAGGAAGGAGGGAGAGTCTGACTTCTTAATGGAGATCATCTTGGCAGGCTTTTCCACCGATGAGGGATAGATTAACACTGAAGGTGTTATGAGTCCACTTAGCTGTTTTTCACGGGAGGTGAGCGTGGGCAGCACCTGGTATTAAAGGAGCGGACAACCGAATAAGGTTGTGGGGTCGCGTCCCTTGGGGGCCCCACTGTTGATTATCTGAACGAGGCACTTCACTCTAGCCAGTTTAGTTACATCTTTATAAATGGGTATAGTGCAGCATTGCTGCAGATAAAAGCATTTGCTCAGTTGAAGTTTCTACGAGACATAATAAGCTTTTTTTTATCTCCTCTCTGGAACTGTTATTCCACCATTACGCCGAAGTAGGCTTTTCTCCTGTGACCCGCGGTGCCTTCCTCAGATGACCTGCTTATTTTACCCATAACATGCTGTTTTTACTCCCTTTGTAAACAGGGTGAAATTAAAAGAGGGTGTGGTGTTCCTGGGGGCGAAACCAACGGCGGCGGTGCTGTGGGCGGTAAGCCAGGACATGCCGAGCAACAGCCGCCGGGTCGTCACTCTGCACTGCCGCCGCAAGGAGTCCGGCTTCATCCAAAGGTCAGCGGCGTCACCGGGCCCCGGTGCCGCACTGCACCCACTGTGCAGTGACACACTGCGCCGAGTGGTGCATTCCCCAAATTCCCTGATTGATAGCTATAGATGGCTGACAGTGTTTAGCTTGTTGGGTATCAATGGTGCAGTAGGGCAGTCAGATAGATGTACAGTAAGCGGTCGCGAGGGGGACTTTCTGAATATGGGGCGGTAGAATTTTATGTGGGGAACCCCTTAGTTGCCGGATTGAACTGTACCAAAAGGGGTTGGGATGGGGGGGGCGATCTCCAGACACTGTAATAGTATATTTAATAATTATTCAAGCCAGTGGGAAGGGCCTGCTTATCTCAATCATGCTCTCTAATTGGTTACAAAACAGATATACAATAGTTTTATCATAAGTATTACATTCTCATTTGTCAGGAGATCTAGCCATTTAATCAATCAATCAATGTCTGGGTCTACCTAATAAAACGGCATACTGGCCAATGTCAACACCATGGAGCTCTTTGCAGGACCTGTGGCAAGATTTTGAAAGGCCAATACAAATTGTCGTCTTCGGTTAATGTCCCTGGAAAGCAGCCCCTTAGAGGAAGGCTGCTATTTTTCAAATATTTCTTTCAAAGATCCATCAAAGAGGAACAAACAGAGCCCCAGTGATATTTCAGCCCTGGGTGAGGAAGCACGTTCCACTGGAAAAATGTCAACATGCCGGGCAGGCTCTCAGGATCCAATCAGCCGTCCGGTTAAAGCCTCGGACAGGTGAAAATCCGCCGGGTGGCTTGCTAAATCGCCCCCGTCCGGAATTCCCTTCACCTTGCCTGCCTGGCGATCACGGGCTGCGACGGCACTGATGCCAGCCACCGGAGTGGGGTTACCAAGGTTGTGTCCTGCCCCCCCGCAGCATAAGTACCAGGCAGTCCTTGAACACACACCGTTTCGGTGGGTATGGATATGGAGTCATGAGTTTTGTTGGGTGGGGTGGGTTGGGGGGATCCTCTTGCAGAACAACCCCCCCTCCCCCCATTTGATAATTATGTACCCTCCCTGCTCTTAAATGCCTGCAAAATTGTTTTGGTCGTTTCCTGTCAAAATTTACAAGCTTAGAGTAATCTGGTGCATGAGGAAATAAGTCTCAGGGCTGACAGGAGGATACGTCGTTAATTAAGTTGAGGTTGACTATGTGCTTTAATACTTTTAATGGTCTTTGCATGGATCAGGAAATTGCCATAATTAATCTAACTTCCAGTGGCAGGTGTAATTTTTTACGGATTAAAGAATGATTGCAGGCGGGTTTGCTAACTGGTGCTACCGTGCGCTTATTCTTACTTATTAACGTTGGAAATAAACATAAATACGATAGAGATGTTTATTGTTCATATGTTTAAATGGCTTTCCTTTCAGCAGCTTAGGCATTTCCTTGGGTGGACATGTATTTTGACATGTCAAGTAATTTGTCATAAACGTCCAAGTTTTTTCTTATGATTGCATGTTGCTTTCCAGGCCTATATCTGGTTTTGGCACTTTAGTTGAGGTGCAACTTGTCGCAATTCTCTAAACTTGCGGCTTTGCTTTGCGAGCTACAGGCTTGGCTACGTCCAAGTCCAGTGTGGTTTGTTCCGGTGACAGTGCACTGCACATGCTGGAGTGATGTGGATGCAGTGCAGGTGTGCAGTGGGTTTAAGGGGTGGACTAATGAATAATGAGTACGCTGTTCGGGCATGGTGTGTAATTTAAATATGATCTTCATCTTGTTTTCCTCCGATTTTTTTTTTTCCGGGAGCACTTCAGAAAGCGTCATAGTAGTTTTCCTCCATGCATTTAAACACTGATAATTAACCATGCAGAAAACCCCAAGCCTGGGGCAGTTAATGACAGCACGGTACATGTTGCATTTCCAGCACCCGCTCTGCTCTGCCCATTCATTTTACACGTTGCCACTTGCCTTGCATGATGGCCTCGTGCGTCGATCGAGACGAGAGTGCCAGTCCTAGATAAACAAAAGAAGGACAGTGAATGAAGAAGGTGAAGCAGAAAGGAGGAGTGAAATACAAATGCTGCTGATGCCTGTCTTTTACCAGCTGCCGTGCAGCATAATCACTACCTGCAGTCATTGTCTCTGGAGGTTTTCTTACTGTGTAACAGATGTGTGTGTGAACCATTTGAAACATAGTAAGCTATAACTACTGTCTGTGTGATTTGTCTTGCAGTATAAATGCTGTCTGATGTTTTTGTCTCCTGGTATATGTTCTGTCTGTGTTTTTCTTTCTTTTTTCTTACAGTGTCACTGCTATGCACGAATGCTGTTTTATAGTCAAAGTTCATCATCTGTCACAGTGTAACTGCCAGTGGCGTTGTGTGAAGCAAATCTGTGGGTCGGCACCATTTCAAAACCACACACAAGAGATAAAAAATAGACATATGCAGATATTAATGTTCTTTATGTAACTATTATACATTTGAATATGTCCAGAAAATGACAACCGCAATCTCATATCAGCTAATGCCCAAAAATCTCGACAAAAACTCCCCATGTAAGTACACCTATTTATGGTGGGCGTACTGCATTGTGCAGTGATCTAGAAGTGAAGTAAGCAGTGGCATTGTTACAGTACATTTAGCTAGATGACTAGCTAGTTAACGTAAAAAAATAGTTTGGTAGCTGTGTTCAAAATACGTGACATAGGAAAAAGCTGTGTTGTGTTGGTGTTTGTGGCTTGCTAGCAAATACTGAAGGACAATTGGTATGCCATCTACCTTGCTGGCTAACGTTACCTAACTAATATTAACATAATACAGCTTCACAGTATGTCTGTGCTAGCATATTGACTTCATAGTTACCCAAGCAGACGTCTGTGATATATTTTGACAGTTTTAGGCTAATGCAGCATATGTCTGTGGAACAACAACACAGAAACGATTCAGCATCCTTCTTATACTTGCAGTAGCACATTTACACGTGTGGCTGGCAATTGTAAACAGCTAGCTAACCTTGCTTATTGCTGCTGGGATGTGAGCCGTGAGTGTCACGGTCTGACAACTCGTTGATGATGTATAGAGTTATCAGTAGAAGATGGGAATGATGAGAGATGGGGGAGGGGGGAGTGGATTAAGAGATGCGATCTGACGGAGGAAGCTCAATCATTGGCCAGATTACGCTGACTGCAAGTTTACTGCAAGTCTAACAATGTGTTTTTCAAATCACCGTAGGCACATTATTGTTTGACTGAATAATTCATTTATATGTTTCAATTTTACAAAACATTGGATAGATACGTGTCTACCTAAATTGACCAACACAATACCCCTGGTAACTGCTGTCTGTTGGAGGTTTAATATCCATCAGCAAGTGCTGTTCTACAGATTCTAGAATACTGGTGTGCATGGTTTTCCAGCAAGTCTGTAAGGAGTGTTATCCAGCTTAATTACTGTGTATAGAAAATGTCCTACAGCATAATCACTGTCTATGTGAACTGGTGTAGAGCATAATTACTGCCAGTAAGAATAACTGTATATAGGATCAGTCACATAGCATACTTATTTGTAGGAGTGCAGTTCAGATATGGCCAGTGTTACTGCTCATTTAGTTACCCCTATGAGGTAAGGAGTAATCTAAAGAGCCCAGCTAGATGTGTCCTTCCTACAAATGACCTGGAGAGAACGTTCGGTGGGACGTCACGGTGATGTGGCCTGTTAGTATCCGGCACGTAGCAGTGTGACTGGCCTGGACAGCTGAACGTGTCTGTGAGCTTGGTAAATCGGAACCAGCTTGGCTTGGTAGACTTCGTTTCCGTGTCATACCAAAGAGCCGCCATTCAGCTGCGAGCCATCTATATTACTGGCAAACTTCATTTCCGCAGGAATGGGAAACCAAAAAAAAAAAAAATCAATATTATGTTAGAGTAATAAAATGTGCTGCTAGTTTTACTCAGAACCTTAAAAGGGTGTTTTAAAGGTTGCTTTTGTTCTTTGAAATGATTCACAATGGCTATTTATACCGATGCAACATGTTTTTTTTTCATACCTCCATGAAGTTCCCTGCATTGCAATAAATTCTGGGTAAGAAAGTTGCTAGCGGTCTGCCCTCCGTCGGCTGTTCATAATGACAGGCCTTGGCCTCCTGCCATCACTGCCGCACCTTCAGGATTAACCAGCTAACCAGAAATCAAAACAAAATGTGGGAGCTGGCACTGGGTGGGAGGCAGAAGGGGGGGGGCATTCTCATCATCCTATAATCTGAGTCGTCACATGACACTGGCTTGTGGGTATCTGAGTTTGGTGGCTGGACAGTGAGCCTGATCCTGAGCTGAAGAAGGCTGCCCTGATCTCCAACTGTCAGGGCTGGAGCCGAAAGTCTTATGAGGATCAGGGCTTAACTCAATGCATGATACTTTCTTTTTATTGAATGTCACCCCATCACCACATTCCATGTTTATTGGGATCTGGCTGGACGGATCCGGTCTCAGTATTCCCACATGCTGACTCATCGTCCCTTTCCTCACCGCTGCGGGATGCTCCAATGATGGGGTGTGTCTGAGCTTGAGGGGGTAGCTGATCATTGAACGTATCGGGTAGCGTAACATCACCGACTCATTGCGAGTTTCGTTCAACAAAGACTCATCATCAACTTCGCTGCCTTTGAGACACACATACACAAAAAATACAAATCTCTTGAGAAGTCTTAGATGTCGATATAGCTTTGATGTAGCCTTAGATCTAGAAGCACAACCATAGCTGTGTTATTCTCTATATATTTAAGTGTCCTTACATTAGTTCATGTGCATATTGCAGCCTCTTGACACCATGGAAACAAGGAAACTTATTTGTATGTGTGGAATCACATTTGAAAGGATTGTAGGACAGTAATCTGTCTTCCGCACGAATGCATAATCTGTTCAGCTCGTATTCATGTTCTCAGGTTTTCCTTGTTCTGTGATTTAATTACAGTTCTGACAAGGTGACAAGGGGCTCGGTTGATTAACACACCCTCCCAAGGCGCTGGCGAAGTCTTGTTGCCCAGATCACTAGTTCCAATCTGGACGGTCCCATTCAGCTTTTCTGGTTGGGGGTAGCCATTAGTGTTGTCTCCAAAATGAAGAATTCAGGTGCAGTCGGTTTTTCAGCTCAGGGTGTGATCCTGTTTCCTGACATTGCAGTGGTGCCGCTGCTTAACCCCCCCCCCCCCCCCCCACCCCCCTCCTCCTGTCAGGGGGTCAACTGATCTCCCCAAGCGAGCTCGATGGGCCGAATGGCCTCCTCTCGTTTGTATAGTTCTTATGTTCTTATGTAGTGTAAAAAGGAGGCTGAACCATTGTCTGGAACAGAACAGGTGAGCTCTCCTTCACATCCTGTCAGGGCCTGATAATGGAGGTAGCGGAAATTGGGGGGGGGAGATGCGACGGGGGGCTTTGGAGTGAAGTGAAAGACAAGCACACACTTTAAAGCTGTTTACTGGCTGGAGGTTTCCAGGTCACGTCAAGCGGGTCCTGCCTGTTGCAGCCTAAAAATTATCTACTGCCATTATGTCTAAAAAATTATGTTGATTAGATAAAATCCAAGCAACTAATGTAACTATTTTTGTTGGCAGGCAAAGTGACTCAGTGGATAAAACTCACACCTGCAAGGCTGGGAGATGAAATCCCGCCTCTTTTGTGTATGTCTGTCTATGTCTGTCTATGTGTGTCTGTCTGTGTGTGTGTGTCAATGTGTGTGTGTGTGTGTGTCTGTCTGTCTGTCTGTGTGTGTGTGTCTGTCTGTCTGTGTCTGTGTCTGTGTGTGTGTGGAGTTTGCCTGTTCTCCCCTTATTGCCTGGGTTTCCTTTAGGGACTCTGGATTCCTCCTGCAGTCCAAAGGCTTACAGATAAGTTAACTGGGGTTAGTGTATGACTGTGTGCGTGTACGTGCCCTGCGATGGACTGGCATCCTGTACAGGGGGTACCTCAGGGTTCAAACTGCTAATAACCCCAGCACATACAGATGATGATAATGATGTTGATTATTATTATTGCTATTAACAATAATAATACCTGGGGCTCTCTATCCATACAGCAGCCAGAGAGTGGAGTAGAGATTTGGACCTTGCTGGGATTCAGCAGAGGGTCGCTAAGGGTTGCCCTAACCATTGTACCATTGTGAGTGTTTAGCATCTTTTTTTTTGGGGGGGGGGGGTGCTGTTTCAGGACCCTCTCACTGATCACTGCCTCCAACGGGGCCCTACAGAACCTTGTGTTCATTAAGCGCGCTTTGATTGGATTTCCTCACGGCGGTAGAGCGAATTCCACAGCAAGTCCCACTACGAGGGCGTCGGAGTTTAATTAATATGCTTCCAGCAGTAAATTAGCCCCCCCCCCCCCTTGTATTTCAGGGCCGCTGTGACTCTCTGCACATGAATCATCTTAATCTGATGAATTCACCCCCCCCCCCCCCCCCCAATGAGGGGAAATAAATCCCCCTTAATGGAGAGGATCTGCGTGGAGTCGCTGCACCAGTTTAAGGAGCTTGGCCTCACATTCCGGCGCTGACAGGTCTTGGAACGAAACAGAAAAACGCCTTTCACGACCATTTCTGCAGCCGAACGTCCTCTGTGATCTCTTCATGAAGGACTCTTGTTGATTCTTTATGCTTGTTACACCAGTGACTGACAGAGTGCATGTGCCTTCAATAGGCAGGATTAAAGCAACACAGCATAACACTGGCAAGTGAGCGCGAAAGCTGAAATTAGTGGCTTGATGAACTGCGTGCCTGACACACACACACATGCGCACACACACTCGTGCCATTAAATCATAATGGTTCCACCTTGTCGACGCCTCTCTCTGCTCTACAGACGCACAGAGGTTATGTTGTGCTTCCTCCTGTTTCTCCTTTTAACCTTTAATGACACCTGACTGCTTCACAACAGGCAGCTGGCATTTTCTAGAAGCATGCCCCCTTAGTTTCCGGCAGACTTCAAATACACAAAATTAATGCTCACTAACTAGGCTGTCTCAGCCACACAGAAAGAGAAAAGGCTTCTTTTGCTGCTGTCATATTCCCTTTTTTTATTCACGTACCAAGCTGTTGTAAGCCCAGCTGAGATAAGCTGGAGGTAGGAATTCTTTCTGAAATAGAATACAAGGCCGACTTCTGTTCAGACACGTAAATCTACGGTGTAATAGTACGCAGAAATTTGATGTTTTGGGCCATCGTGTTCTAAGCACTAAAAGCCCTGTGGTTTTACGCCATAAAGCCACGCGGCCCACGTTTGCAGAGAATGACCCCGTCTCTGGTTCTTTTCCGTCAGACTGTCGTCTTGAACAAACGGCCAGTATTTGAATTCGGCGAAAGACTGGCAGACTGAAGTGATAGCTGCTTTACACCAACGACAACATGAGGTTGAATCAGGTTGCTGTGTTTTTTTCTTTTTTCGTCTTTTTTTCTCCTCCTGTTCCTTGATTTATCCTGTCTGCGGGTGTATTCTTTAAAATTAAAATCGCTCAAAGCCTGTAAACGGCAATGAAGTTGCACTCACATCAATTGGCCCCAGCATAGCAATAAACTCCACCGCTCCGACAGCAACACGGATATGAAGATACGCATTGGCTACAACTTAGGGGCTGCTCAGTTAAGTCAGAAAGGGGGGCTGCTGTAACTTCAACTGAGACGCATTTCCAAATTGTCCCAAAATGTTTTGTTGAGGACTGTCTTTGTTCCCTGAATGTTCTTAGTGTTGCACTTCTGGTCACTGAATTGTCTTATTAGGTTCTTGCTTTGTTGGACGTTGTTGTGTAGTTCCTGCTCTGAAACAGCTTCCTGGGTGATAACTGGAAGCTCAGCCTAGCTGCACTTAAGCCTAGTTGACTCTCCGGCAGCTGTGTGTCTGCACTGTGCTTTTTGGCTCACCTGTGTATCGCTTTAGACAAAGGCATCTGCAAAATAAAATGGATGTAAAATAACAAAAGAAGTGATCTGAGTAAAACTGGTGAAAATACAAGTCTCTTAAATATCACAATCCACTAATCATTTTATTATAAATCATTTTATTTGCTCCCACAACTGACAAAGTACAAAGAAGTTGCATCCTGATCTGGAGTTTCCTTCCCAAAATGCCAGGTTTTCCACCCAACAGTCTATTGGACAGTAACAAGTGGGGCAGCTGACTGGCCGGGTGGCTCAGGGATGAGGAGGATTCAGAGAACTAGAGTAACCAGGAACAGGAGCCAGGAATGTGAACCAAGTCACACGGAGCCTGAAATGGGGATGAAAAACAAAAACAAGGAAACTGAAACAGCACTACTAACCCATAAACAAGACTCAAGCAAACGTACACCACAGCTACAGAACTCTGACTAAGCAAAACAATGGAATTTGAAGCAAGACTCAGGCAAACACAGCCACACACGCAGAGCAGAGACATCGGCAAACACAAGACAGAAACCCTGAGATAAAGCTACAGTAGACAAAACAGCTCCACAAACCCAACAATGGGCCTCGAGACAGAGCGCTCAGCCTTTTGTTCAACAAGCAGCAAAAGTTCTGAGCGAAGCTTGCTGCCGCGTAAATAGATGTTGGAGGGGCCTGTATCAAGTTCAGAGCAAGGTCACTCCAGTCCAGCTCAGCACCGCAATCGCCCAAGTAACAAGTGTGATACGAGCAAATGCTTGTGATTGTAAATAATTATGTCCCGTATGCTTAACATCAAAGTCTGTCAATGCTTACAACTGAATGCAAGAATAACAGTGAAGAAACAATGCTGATTGATCAGACGAAAGTCCGACTTGAGGCAGGATCTGGGGCCAGACCCACCCCACCCCGACTCCTATCCACATTCATCCACCTTCCACAGCACATTGATTATACCAATCACAGTGAGCTGGCACTGCCTGCTGCGGTATTCCCGTGGGTGACCGTGACCACGGAAACGGCACAGATTACCTCGTGGTGATGTCAAACGACACGAGGGTTCTCAAGGCCCCCGGAGGGGATGCCAGACGTGTAATAACAGCAGTCATCAGGAGAACAAAAGGCCGTGATGAAGCAGAATTGCTCTGTTTCCAAAGCGTTCATTGTTGACCTCTAGTGGTGCGATGGGGACAATGCCCCCTTTGGAGTGGGGTGGGTGTTGAGGAAGCAGTGCTCCCTTTGCTAGCCACGCTAATGCTATAGGTGCTACAAGTTCCTGGGTTTAACTGCTAACTATGGAGCTGCATTCATTAGTAATCAGTGTTGGGAAGTAACTAGTTACATGCAGTGGCATTATGCAATTAAATTACAAAATTAATGTAACTGTAATCTGTTATAGTTACAGAGAAAAAAAACATGTTAAATTACGGTTACTAATCAAGATGTTGGGGATTACAATCTGAATATATTCTTTTCGGTAAAAAGCTTATACGTGGAATATAACATTCATTTTGTGGCTTTGCATCTTTTCGCTGGTGCAGAAATGCCTTCTTTGGCACATTTCCAGACAACACTGGTCAGCAAAGCCACTGGGACTTCTCAGTTTTATTGCCCAATTTAAAACATTTGTTAGAAATGTAATCAAATAGTAATCAAATGTAATAAGTTACATTACTTTGACAAGGTAATCAAAATAGTTACATTGCATTTTAACAGGGTAACTAGTAATCTGTAACCTATTACATTTCAAAAGTAAACTTCCGAATTGTATTAATAATAAAACATTATTACTGGTGGTGGAGATGGTTGATATAAAAGTCTTTCCCATCATGGAGTTCCATATTCTCCATGCACAGCTGTGTTCTGAGATGCACAAAATTGTTCATATACATCTGCGCATAAACACAAAAAGTGGGCTGGGGCTCTAGAGAACTCGCTATGTGTATGCTGGGAAAGATACTGTAAGCAGAAGCATGAAGCAAATAGAGTTTGTTCGTTATGCTTTTATTGGGCTGCCAACTAATACAGAAGGATAAAAGGGCCATTCCCAGCATGCCTAGCGAGTGCCCGCTGAGCCATAATGGCGGTGCATTTGTTTCATAAACAGATTTGTTCCCGGCTATTCCCCTCAGGTAGCTCAATAGTTTTCTTCGTGGAGCATTGCACAGATTGGAAAACACACGCCGTCGCGATTGGATGAACCCCGGGGCTTTTCAGAAGGTAGATGCTGTAACCGCGGGTGACAGAGTGACAGAAGCAGGAGTGAACACGCTCGTGCAGCGGTCAATCGGCGAGCGCAGGAGGCCTGACAGACCGCCGTCTACAGGAGCTCGCTTCCCAAAGGCGCTTACTTGGGAATGCTGCTGTGAGATCTGGTCGATGACAGCACAGACATCTGTGATGCGTGCTCCCCGACACTGCTGCTCAGCTAATGGAGGATCCCGGGTAGCTCCTGGCTGATTGGATGAAGACAGAATGAAGCATTGTCATGGTGCATTGTATGTCTGTGCTGAAGGCACCTGCTGCAAGCACGAAATTCTTGACCAGTCCATGCCAATGCTATGAAAATATAAAATATCTTATGTCCGGCTCAGGGTTGCGCAGACTTTTTAATGGGCAGATGTTCAAAGGTTAATAAAGGGATAGTCAATGCCTTAAAAGCTCATACCAAGTTGACATTAGTTTGGGCAAAATGGGCAGGTGCTCAGGCCCATGATACAGTCACATGAGGCTGATGTCACGGCACTTCAGGGTCATGAGTTAGATCAACACCCCTGGCTCGGTGTGTATATTTTGCATGTTTTTCCCATGTTTGCCAGGGACACCAGTTTCCTCCAGCAATCCAAAAAACATGCATTTAAATGGGCTGGCATCTCTAAGCTGTGTTAGCCTATGTGTACCCTCTGCCAGACTGGCATCCCATCCATGGTGTCCCCTGCCTTGTGCCCTGTGCATCCTGCGATATACCCCAGCCTTAGCAGTACCCTGTACTGGATAATTGGCTATGGAAGATGGATCGATGCTTTAAATGATTACACATAATGAGTGACACATTTATCATGAATAAATAGACTTCCTCACAAAGCACACTGGGATGCAATAGTGAACTATTTATGCCACAAAACACATAAATTCCGCTGACCATAATTATTCTGTGTTCATTTTATGGCCTTTCTCTCCTTATATCATTTTTGGGTCATAAATGTTGGCGGCACAGCATGGTCAGTTTGCAAACAACGCTAAATAACATTTCTGTCAAAACTAATACCTTAATTTGTTGCCAGCAAAATATACATCATTGTGTAGTTAGAATAATTATCAGAATTAGTCTGCTTATTTGCATCCTTTGAAGTAAAAGTTCTGTATTGAGGGGAATGAATGGAGATTCAAATTCACAATTGGTTATAAAACATTGCAACTATTTCATTCTGGTATCATATGTGACGTACATCCATCCATCCGTGTTGGTTTATCCGGTACAGGGTGACGTGAGCCTGGAGCCCAGCGGTGGGGAACCTGATCCATGGAGGGCCAGTATGGGTGCGGGTTTTTGGGATGACCTCTCCATCAGCCAGTAATAAAACAGTGGTTCTCAACTCCAGTCCTGGGGACCCACTGTTATTGGCTGATTGAGAGGCCATCCCAAAAACCCGCACCGGCCCTCCATGGATCAGGTTTGCCACCCCTGCTGGTGCCGATTCCAGGAAGCACAGGCCCAAGGAACATTCCAGACAGCAGGCCAATCCATTATAGGCATTAATGAAAATTAAGGCAAAGTGAAGGATATCCAGTGTCATCAGAATGCAAATCATCAATACACACAAACACAAACAACTACATCAACTTTTTTCTGCTGTGACGTCTGGCATCAAAATACTTCAAGATGCTTAAAATCACATTTATCTAAGCTGTAATGATATAACTAATTTAAATACACGATGTACATGCGAGTTACATAATTTTGGCAAGTTATTACACTGTGTTTAATGAGTGTTTCCTAGCTCATTATTCCCTTCACTGCCTGAACCAGCACATGCTTTCAGATCCCAGAGTGACAGTTTCACACAGTAATTTAGCGAACACCATCATGGGTGCATTGATCTTACTGCAGTCTTTACCAAAAAACATCACAGTGCTTCAGCTTTAGTAGATCACATTTAATTTTACTGCCGGTTTTATTATGCTAAATTTATATTGAATAATCTTGCTGTCTAAAGACAAGCATTGACAATGGGATGTTATCTGTCCCTGAGTATTATCTCTTACAGTTGAGCTGGCAAGGAAGCATGGCCATACTGAAAAATAACTGCTCCGTTTTGCAAGTTTCGGTTAAAGCCATTTAGGGACGAAGGGCTATTGCCTAATTAGCAAATCTGCTCCTCCAAATTAGCCATTATCAACACTTGAAAATTTGAAAACATAACCGAGACTAATAAATGACAGATTACATGGCGATTCATTAGTTTTCATAACGCTTCCGGAGGCAGAAGGATATTCCTATTTTAGGGGAACAAATCCTGTTACAATTTGCATTTAATTGTATGCACGGTTTCTGGAGGGAAAATGCACAATCAAATCACATCTGATGAAGATAGTGAATTTACGTGTAAGCTGACCTAATAACTTAATCACTCCGTTTTTGGAAAAATATGGCTGCGAGATCTATATTCTGCAGGTGGAGCAGAATTTGTGGAATCAGAAGAGCAGGACTGAGGTTTATTTGATGTACAGTAGGTGATATTACTTTCAGAGAGGATGGTCTGATAAGAGACAGCGTGCAGACTCCTAGGAATGCATCAAAGATCCGTTTGTCCAGTACCAGGATGCCTCTTTTTCCTCTGGCCAGGACTATCAGGCGCATTGCAGTTAGATCCAAGTTGAAATGAGCTCTGTGTCAGAGCAAAGCTGGATTGGAAGGGCTGAAGCTGGCCGGGAGGCAAACACGTGTCTGTGAGGTCCACCGCCAATCAAGTGGGCAACAGGAGGACTTCACGACAGCGGAAAGAGCGGGCAACAGAGAAGGGGCAACTGAAAGAGAGAAGTTAATACAGGGAAAGGCAAGGGGAGTTGTTTGGGGGTGGAGAGAGCCGGAGTAATAGGTGCCATTGATCCAGAAAATGTTCTTTCAGGACATTTGTTCACAGAAGCAGACCTAGGGGATCACTATGCCTGCCTTTGTTCTGGCTGAACTCTTAAATAACGATGCGACTGAGTCGTTCATTACGTTAAGGCTAGCATCTCAATTGTTATTTGGATTGTTTGCAATAGTTAAAAAAGATTAAAATGATGATATTAAATGATGTTTCTTATTTTTCTTCATAAAATACAACACCATTCTAAGTGTAATTTTTTAGGCCTAAATGAGTTTGACGATTATAATGCAGACTTGAGCAATAATTATAAAAACAAAATTAGATAATTTTTGAATAGTTTGGAACAATTCACTTGCTAAATGATTCTTGCTAAATCATCCTAATTAATTTGTATTATTCTTGAAGCTGTGAAATGAACAAAGTTAGGGAAACATTTTTCATTTTTTGTCTCGTAGCTATATACTAATATTCCATACTTTATACAATTTCTTAGTTGCAACACCAAGATAATTATTGGCCAATAGCATCAAGAGGTTTTCAGTGGCTTGGGAAGTTGGGACAGCCATGTTAGCCAAATCAAAATTAGTTTATTGACTGGAGTGGAAATACAAAAAAAGGTCAAGGGCCCTTTAAGAAAACAATCGAAAAATTGCAATGATAAAATAACAGAGTGCTTATGACCCCCGAGCACTGTACACATCAAGCTTGCCTACAGGCCACCCACATTTCATCTCCAGCACCCTGGATTACTGGACCAATCAGACTGGGTTTCATTAATCACATTACTGGTGGTGTAAGGGCTGCTGGTCGGTCGCCATGGCAATGCAGAAGCTGAATCAAACCCAGCCCGCTCACAGATTGTTTGTGATGAAAAGCAGCAACCCCAGGGGGGGACAGATTTTTGAGAACCATCGGCATTTGTGACACACACAGTGGGGTCAAGGATGTTTCCTATGGTGGGAGAGGGGACACAGGAACTTGAGAGCAAATTTGAGCTTTTTCCACTGGGGGAGTGCTTGATAAGCCTAGCCATCATACAGCAAATCTTACTTGCTATTTTGGAGAACTGATGGTCTCTCTCCCTCTGGACAATTGGGGTTAACAGGTTGAACTGGAGTCCTGGAGGAAGCGTGACCAAAGTGTAACTTTACATGTTTCTGATTGGCCAGTGGCCTATGATACGGCTAAACCATGACTGTCTCTGTTTAAAGATGACGATGTCAAAGAAGACACGCTTTGCCAGAATGCGAGGTGATTGTAAAAATCTTTATTAATGTTTTTTGAATTATTTCCATCGGAGGGTCAGTGCAAAGGTGAATGCTTATAAATTGCCGCACTTTTGATTGTCAGAAGTGGCACAAAGTGACAGGCATTCACAAACTTGACTGAACAAGGATTTAATTACAGAGGCACTTTCTGTGTGCTCAGTGTTTCACTTGGTAAATCAGCACTTTTGTGGCTGAGGCAGCAGCCGAATGATTGATGGTTTTCCAGGAGCTGGATGTGACCACGGTGTGGTGGGTTCCACCCCTGGCAGGAGGTCCTGCTGTTGTACCATTGAGATGAAACATCTTTCCACATTGTATTCCTACAATACAGTGTTGTATCAGTTTAATGGATCTGGTGTTTGTCATTATCTTTTAATAATGGCTCTATTAAGCTACTAATACTTGAGTCAGCAGCTAGAAAATATGTATGTGGCATTTTTTTCCATCAACTTGTCTGGATATATATATTTATAACACATGACGTTTGTTTGAAGACAGATTAGTCAGTTACCAAGGACTCTCCACCTACCCGTCTATGAACCTTTACTGTTCATCGCCAGAGAGAGGCGATGGTGTTCGGAAACCTCTTGAAACAAATGGAGCATCATTCGAGTGGCCACACCCACAGAAATGTTGGAGCCCCAGCGTGTGAGGGGCACAAAGCTACTTGCGCGGTGTCACCCGTCCGCCTGCTGGGTGATTAATTTGGGCTCTTGTGGACACTTATGGGCGGTGTTAATGAGGAAGAAGAATGTCTAAATGCTGGTCATCGTAATCCGTTTCTTTAATTATTCCGCAGATTTCATGAGTGCTTCTAATTATGGGTCAATTTCTGCAGACAGAAATCCCGGGTGAGTGCAGGCGGATTGGCAGATATGAAATCTGTCAGAGTTTCTTGTACACAGTTTGAACCCCCCCTCCCCCCACCCAACAACCCATCCAACTCAGCAAACTCCCCCCATGACCGTCTTACTCATCCCAGCTATGCTGGGGATGGGATGTGTAGATTGTTAGCTCTGGTTGTGTTTTATTATCTTCAGACATGAAGAGAGATGGAGAAGCCATCATAGCACAAGTCTGCAGTCATACAAATGGATTTAATTGTGCTCCATCGGATGGCTGTCTTCCACAGTGACTGGCAGTAATGCTTACCTTTTGCCGCTGAATCGTTAAGTTTATTCATAATGTTCCTCTTAAAGAATCACCATTATCCACAATGGCCAGCAGTAATACTTACCTTCAGGCACTGAATCGTTGTACTTAGAAGAACGCATTAGGCAAAGCACTAGCTAACCTCCACTGAATACAGGTGTTGAATGTATGACGGTTTTGGCAAAGTGTTAATATCAACGATAGTCATTTCTGTTCACTGAAATTTATAGTAATACATTAGGAGAATGTATCTATTGATTTCTGTTAGCCATTTATTCAATTAGAAGATATCAGGGGAAGCTAAGGATGTAAGGCGAGGTTCATCTTGGACAGTGCATCAAGCTTTTTTTTTTTCTTGATCTCGCTCACATTGTTAAAGGTCACCCGGACCATTAGCAACACTGAACTATACATTAGAACTATAGGAGGTCTACAAACTGTGTCTGGCTCTGAAACCCGCATTAGTGCCACAGGAGGCCCGTAAACCGCACACAGCACCGAATTTTACATTGATACTTTAGAAGATCCATAGACCACATGCAACACCAGTTAGTACTAGTGTTAGTACTATAAAAAGATCTGTAAACCAAACTGTGCATTAGTACTATGGAGGCCTGCACCGTTGACCGCAGGTAGGTCTGAGCTTTACAGTACCAACCTGAATGGTGGTGTTTTCTCACTGCCTGCTGGGTAGCCTGATGTCAGCCAGATAACTTTGATGATGACTGAATAGACCCATTTCAAGCAATTTTACCGAATACAGGCTCACAGTGGGGATACAACTAACATATTGCAAACTCCTCCCCTTTATGCCCCCCAACAAGCTCCTCCCCTTTGTACCCCCCCCCAATCACCACACTGTATCTATTTTCTCCGCTGCTTTCCCCTTCTCAGCAGTCGCTACATGGGCTGAATACAGTGACCCTCACTGTGGGCATTTTGATAACTTTTGAGAGTGAGATGCTGAACAGCCTCTTCTGCCTCTAGATCAAAACACTTAGCAAGTGAAGGCAAACTGTTTCTATTTTTTTCTATAAACACAGAAGTATGAACCAAGTAGAAAATGATGTCATTCAGCATTTCACACAGGGTGATTTGGCATTCAGGATTTGCACCAACATATTGCAGGCTGCTTGGTACAACGACAACATCTCTGGATCCTTCCTCTGCTTAAAAAACATGTGCGTTTCTGCAGTGCATAGAACTTAAGACATCTACCCGATGTGTAACAACACATTGCCCTTCAGAATGGTCCAATTGCATGTTCGTGATGTGTCACCCTGACTCACACAGCTTACTTTCGGTGACACATCCCATCGACTCCACTTTCAGAGGATTCAGCCACCTTGTTAGCACTTGGCTCCAGACTTGGTGCTGACACTGATGGTTTCCCAAATTGTGAAGCTCAGGTTTGTCGACAGCAGAGATGACAAGCTCCCTCAGCTTCAAAGCTACGGGTCTGCGTTAGCCGCACATGTGGCAGCTGACCGGCGCCTGTCGCTAGGCATGCAGGAACAAGAGTAATTGGCAGGCATTTGAGTGCCAAAACGGCGGCCTTCCTTTGGAGCCCCCTAGTGGAGGAATATTGACCCTCCAGCAGATCCCAAAAGCAGCCAATCCTTATGAGTCACACCTACCCTTCCGATCTCAATGCTATGTGCATTCTCTTTGATAAGGACCACAAAGAACATAGCACACATCACTCCTCAAAACAGCACGAACTTTTCTACCCCAAATCTTCTTTTATTAAGTCTTTAGTCTGAATAGAGTAAAAAAATAGACATTAAATGAGTGAGCACAAAGAGATGAGGACTTTTGTCTTAGCATCACTCTTCCATTGGAGTTCAGATGTGTTCCTGCTGTGCTCCTGTATTTAAATGATTCATTAACAATGCTAAATGAGACACAGCACAGTGCTTCACTGCAGCATCCTGGATTCCCGTTGCGTGGCTCCGCACAATGGATTGCTTTCTGCGAGACTGACGCACTGAAGGAACCTACGGAGATCACATACTCTATCTATCAATTTGGACCTGCAGTCTAAGTTTAAAGAAAATAGGCAGCTTTTTTTTCTTCTTTTATTTCCAGCGGAACTTGCATTCTTTCAGAGTTCTTCCTTTGTGGCCTGGTTTTTAACTCGATGTCTTTTAACAGAGCAAAAACTGTTTGAGGAGTATATTTTGAGTATGTAGGAAATCTAGCATTGTTGGCGTTGACGGTGCCCCGAGCTGAGAGCAATGACTATCTTAGCAAAAAGCATCAGAAATTCAGATTTTTAATTGGAAATTGCGAAAGAAAAATATACAAAATGTCTAACATCATAATGATAATAATTACCAAATTCAGGCTTCATTGTTGAAAAAATGAAATAATAGGACTTGAAGAACTTGAAACCTATGACTATTTTCTATTAACTGTTAGATTAGTTTGTCCTCCTTTCTTTCAGTTACTGTTATGTTTTTGTCATTTATGAACAATATGTTTATAATTTCTTCTTTCCCATTGCTGCGACTGAAAGAAACATTGTAATAACATGCTTATCGGTATGCAGAATAAAATTTACCAAAATGATACAAATTCATATTCTAAATGGAAGAAAACAAGATAGAGAACAATACAGCCATAGAATCTAAAGGCAATATTAAAGGCATTATTCAGCATGACAATAATCAGATGTCACAAAAAAAATCTGAAGCCGGTGGGTTATGCGGTGAAAAAAGCATGATGCTTGTAAGCAACGCGGATGTGGCAAGAATTTAAATGTTATTTTGCACAGACATTTGCTAAAGCAGTCACACGTAATTACCATGGTTTTCTGTATATTCTTCTGTCGAAACATTGAACAGGAACTGATCTTAAAACAAAACACCAGCCTTTGCAGTATTCTCCAATCTGTTACTGCAGATTAGACCGTCTAGTTGTTTTTATTTTTTTTCCATAAATTCTCAGATGCCACAGCCTGGAAACACATAATATGAAACTAGCACATCAAAGTGAAAACCGCAGACCGACCAGGTTCAGATGGACAAGACTGATTCCTGCCCAGCGTTGCTTCATCCTGAGTGATAAAGACAAACTTAATCAGGAGGACTCCTCTATTCTTACAGCAGTCACTAGGACTGCATTAGTGTTTACGTACATTAGCATCGAGAATGCAGTGTTACGCAGATAAACATCAACAACTGCCAGTTTTTCTTTACATGAAGGGTAGTAACTACAGACGATCCTCTACTTACGAACTTTCAACTTACGAACTTTCAGACATTGGGCTCCCGTTTCCTGTCCGCAACATCAATTTTTCTTTTTCTGCGTGCCAATTCCTCCTAGTACGACTTCTGGCCGCTACTCCCGCCGCACAGCGTCCGGACTCCCAGCATCCTAGGTCTTTGTACTTGCGTATACCCTTAAAATGATGTTTAATAACAACTTACGAACATTTCAAGTTACGAATGGCCATTCAGAATGTATCTCATTCGTAAGTAGAGGAGCATCTGTATTTAAAATAATCTCCAGTTTAAAAGTATACACTTTAGCACCAGGAAATGTTCTACTGACACTTAGTAATTAAATATCTATAAATTTATGTATAACACATAAAAAAATAAATCATGACCTTCATCTGTAGTGCTTGTTAATTTCTAAGAGTCCACAATCTTTGTGACCAAACAAGGGACATTCTGACATGCTTAACATGAAAAAAGCTCCACACATCTAGGCTACCTTAACAACGAAATAGCAGAGTCAAACTTCTCGTGGCCTTTACAGGTTGTGAACATTATCCACTATCCATGTTAGTGTCCCTCTATTAATACACATAAAAGCAGCTGGATTTCATGAGAAATGAGTATCAGTTGAAGATACATGACAACTGCAATGAGCAATAAAGACAAATATTCATAGCTGAATAATTAAAACAGCACCAGAGATTAAAAGAATGAGAATGTAATCAGTAATTCGGAGTTCTTCCCAGTAAAACCACTGACAGATAACCAAACATAAAACAATGACACAACTGCAGCAAGTAGCTAATGAAAGACATTATTAAAAGACAACTTGATAAATTATAATCAGCCCTATCAATTCAAAGGCTAGTTTCTAAAAGCAGCTATTAAATAACAGCATTTGGGATACTGTAAAACTTAAGCCACACAGAGGGACAAAGTTTGGCACGAAAGTCAAAATCTGATTCATAACTCTGATCGGCCAGTGGGAGAAGTTTTCCCAAGAGCCCCAACACTGAATTCTGAAAGCCAAACCCCTGTGAAAAGGTCATCTTTTAAATTATTGAGTTTATGTCATGACTGAAAACAAAATGTGGTCCTACAAACAGTATATAACATCTTGGGGTGGGCATGCCTTTGATGCATGTAAGAAGAGGTGACCTGTTTGTTTGCACGCTTGTTTTTCTTTTATTTGGCATTTCGTTAAAATGAACACCACAGCCTTAAGACCGTAGTATACCCAAAAGTCAGCGCCCCTGACAGCAATAACAGTTCTCTATCCAAGGCTTTCCGTTCCAGAAAGGCATCTTTTGTGCATTTTCTACACTGATACTCCTGGACCTATAGCAGAATATAGCGTTTGATCAAAGTCGACAGCATCCTAAGGATGGTTAGTGAATTCTAACCCCAATTTCTTGCGTAGGGCCTCTATAAAGCGGTAAGGGGAAGCCTGCAGATCGTGGCCGACGGTAATCCCCGCTGTCGCCGAGGCCGGCTGGCTAATGGGATTAAGTGACGGCGGCGAAACGTGCGCTTGTTTTTTTTTCCCGGCTGCCAGCCGACATCAATAACCAGGGCTCGCTCCCGATTAGCTTATCGCCAAACAGCGGCGGGGGCGAGGGGACATGAATATTTCATACCTGTACGGGGGCCTGTGATAATGCACACTCCTTGCGTACTGTATCGCTTTAAGTGTCTCCTTCGCCGCTTTGATATGTGTTGCATACCCGGGGCGAGCGGCGCTCTGTGTACTCAGGGCGGGGGAAGGAGAGAAAAGGAGGAGGGGGGAGCAGCAGTCGGGGTGGTGGGGGGATGATCCGCTCGTGATAAATTTCAAACCTGGGTTGGCGAAGCCGTCACATTCTCTAGCAGTGTCCTGAGGGGCTTGCGTTCAATTACAAATACACACAGATTCCTATCCTTTGGTGTGGTCAGGATGCCACCTGCCCCCCCTATGAGAGGTCTCCCTCGTACCTGTCAGCACAGCGTCTCCCCCGGTGACATTTCCTCCCGGCCCTCCTCGGCATTGTCATGTCGACGGTGTACCTCAGCGGGTGTAGATCACATTTCCCCGGGTGTCCGGGTGAATCACATCAGGTAAATAGGTGCACAGCTGTTCGGTTGTGTTTCTGGCTCCGCGTGTCGCCGTGTCGCTCCGCATATGGCTCTGCGCGCGGACGTTTGCGCGTGCCTGTTTACATGTGTGACCCGTGTATGTAGCTGCATGTGTGTCAGGGATCCTGTCTACCGGTTAGCTACTCGCCGCGGCACGCGGCTAATAAGCAATATCATTCCATGCCTGCGTCTAATGCACAACCATTGAAAACCCCTCAGAAATATGTCCCAGTTCATTATAGCAGTATAATTAATACCTCACAGCCCTTTTCTTCATAAGCTGTGCTAAAAAAAAAGCCTGAAAAATAAATGATTAATTGAAGAGAATGTAATGCATATTAATACAGTACTTTAATTTTGGCATCGTAACATTCAGAGCCTAATTGCTTGATCTGTTTTACATGTTTAGGAGTGCAAGATAGATCGGAATTCAATTCATCTTCTCTTTTCCCGAGTAGTAAAGCATTACTCGAACCACCCTAGCCGTGCGGCAGCTCGGTTGATGTCCGTTTAATGCGCTGCTCGGCACCGTGTGATATGGAAATTGTACTTTCAAGTATGGACAGCGGCAGAAGCGCGGCGCTAATTGCACGCGCGAGTCTGGCATCGGCGTCCTTGTAACACCGGCACCAGGCGGCAGAAGCCATTCGCGCGCGCTGTCCCCCTTCTGCGCTTGTGCGCGCCACCCTTCATACGATGCCACGTGCGCGATGGATGTCGCTCCTGTGCCTTGGGTTTGGGTATTCACGCGGGCCCGATGTCGCCGCCATCGTCAAGGCAACCTTCACTGTGCCTTTTGATCTGAGGATTCAACGTTTGCTGCTGTGCTGAAAGCAAAGACCCTAACTGAATGGCAACAGACAAGTTATAAATCACAGGTATTATTCTAGTGTCTTGTATAAAATAGTAGCATCATGAGGGCTTCCTTTGCTGTGATCTGTCATGGCAGCTTTCAAACTGCCAGATAACTAACTGTGCGTGGAACGACGACAGTCAGCCCGAACGCACACAGAATGACGGGCGGAATCACACTTACAAGCCGGGCAGCACTATTTCGATGTTAGCTAAGGGGGGATTTTACTTGACTGGAGAAATTTGCAATAGGCTAACGCTGTCCGACTTCTCATTGTATGGCTTTTCTGTTTGTGTAGGATCACTGGATGATGTTTTCAGTGCCTGTCAGACCTTTTAACTGGGGCATTGTTTGGGTTTGGAGTTCGGTATGATTTATAGTGTGTTTTAGTAGAGCCTTTCAGGCATTTTGGTTTTGAAGGGTGTTTTGGATTAGTTTTTTTGGCTTAGCTATCTGAGTGTTTCAGTGTAATTTGCAGGGTCTTTAAAAGTTTCGATTTTGAAGGGTGTTTCGGCTTGACTTGCGGAGCGTATTGTTCTGGCATCGAGCTGATTGGCCGCCTTCCATCAATCACTGACTGTTGTATTTGTATATGTATTTATTACATGTTCCCTGGTGTTTTTGGTCTGGGTTGACACTGTGTCTATGAGCACTTTATTATGTATTTATTTGTGTGGACACAGACTCGCTCTCCCCTATAGCTGTGCCAAGATCAACCCATCACCGCGCTAATAATGCGTTCTTTTGCATAACAATGAACGAGGTACCTTCGCATAAGGGGAAAGTAAAAGTCTTATCTTTTTCCACTAGCAAACATGCGTGTGACATTTGCCAGTGTCGTTTGCGGTATGTCTCCGTGTTCCAGAGGGAGTCCACACCTCATTCCCCCCCTCTCTTTTTCCTCTGGGTTTGCCCTACCGAATAGCTACATGGGGTATAGTACTCTGATGGATCCCTTGTTTTCCTCTCTTTCTCTCTTTTTCTTGCTCTCTCTCGTTCCTTCTCTCACCAAAATGCTTTAAGCATTGGTCAGGAAGACCGAGCAGAATAGTGTTCCCGTGAAATAGACAGGCATTAGTGGTAAGTGGTGCCCCCCCCCCCCCATCCCCAAATCACTCCTCACTGCCCTGTCCAATCACCCGTCTGCTGCCAGGTGAGGGGACCTGACAAACCTGTCACCCCCCCTCCCCCCCGCCGCCACGCTGCACCACCGTTTTATCGCTTCGCTCCACTCGCTCAGGGTCTCCGTGTCTTGCTCTCCAGTCTCCATCCTTCTTTTGGAACACCTTCTTTTCTGCCTAATTTCGGCGGTGCCTGTCCCTGACATTACATGACATAACCACGTCTGAAGCCCAGACCTCAGCCGGCCTATCACACACCTACCAGAAAGGTGTATAAAAAGCACTCCTGCACATAACTTCCACACGCATGCCAAAACACACACCTACATAACCACCGAAATACACTGCGCACGCACACACACACATACATGCACAGTCCATGTACTCATATCTTTGTGGGGACTCCCCATTCGTTATTTTATTATGGGCATAACCCTAACCACAAATATGACAACCTTAACCCCTACCCAGCCTTATCCCTAACTATAAGGAACCAAACAAAATTAAAGACTTTTGGTATTTTTAGTTCTTTAATTGCAGTCACAGACTTTTTATAGAATTGACATTATCCTCGTGAGGACGGAAAAAATGTGGAGAAATCTGGTCTTCAGAATGTAATAATTACAAAAACGCACCCATCCACACACACACACACACACACACACACACACACAGACAGACAGAGGTTTGTAATTATGTCTTTGTGGGGACTCTCCATTCATTTCTTTGGGGAAAACTCTAATCCTAACATGACAACCTTAACCCCTACCCAGCCCTAACCTTAACCATAAGTAACCAAAGAAAATACCAGACTTTTGGGTTTTTTCGTTTTTTCGACTGCATTCACAGATCTTTGTGGGGACCTGGAAAATGGTCCCCAGAACATCAAAATAATTTATTACATTGCAGGGAATATTTGGTCCCCACAATGTAATATAAACATAATCCACACACACACACACACGCCTTCCTGTCATCAGTGTGTCTTGCAGCTCCTCCCCTTTTCCTGTGCAAAACCTCCTTCCTCCTCCTGGCCCACATGCTGCGTGGCGGCAATGGGCCGTGGATCGAAAGCCCAAAGCAACACCGTCTCCCAGAACCTCGGCCGCTCTGTGATTGGGTGTCACACCCACCCGCCGCGAGCCACCTGGGCCCTTCCTGCTAATGTGTTTGCGAAGCCCCAGCCCCCCCACCCCCAAGGGCCCATGTCTGCTGCGGGCTCCGCCGCCGTTATTCGCCTCCTGGTGTGGAGGGGCCCTTCGCTGTGAAATCGATTCTGTCTCTCGCGATGAGCTCCGCTCCTCTTGGCTAACCAAATTGCTATCCTGCATGTGAAGGCCGCCGCGGCAGCGTAACAATTCTTGTTTTTGTGCAAAGAGCCGCGGACGAAAGACGCTCTCGGTGCCAAGCTGGTTTCTGGGGACCAGTGGCATGTCAGTGACTCAGTGGCATGTCAGTGACCCAGTGGCATGTCAGTGACCCAGTGGTGGTCACACTTTGGTTGGAGAACCTGGCTGTCGATGCTGTAGTTTGTCTGCACTATTTTACGGTAAAAGGCTGTAGGATCAAAGGCTGTTTCGATCTTTAATTATACCTTTAAGGCTTAAATCCAGCATTAGCTGACAAAGGAATAGCTTGTGCAACAGTTACAATTTATTTACTTAGTAGACGCTTTTATCCAAAGTGACATACGATTGAAAGCAATGTCAAATAGTCCCTGGAGAAACTGGGAGGTAAGGATCTTGCTTAAGGGCCCTATAGTGGAATCACTTTGCTGACTGTGGGATTTGAACCAATGACCTTCTGATCATCCTAACCCACTGAGCCACCCCCACAAATAACAGCTGGCTGCTTCTTGTGCGTGTCAACCCATCCCACAGGAATAGGGGGCAGGGAGTGGGGAGCTGCGCATGCTTTGGGCTGCCCATCTGTGACGACCTTAAGTGTGGGTTGTGGTCTAATGGTCATCTGCGAGCTAGTTACACCTGATGCTTGTTAAGGCTGGAGCTGATTTTAAAATGGCTGGGCTTTGGGGAAAATGGGGCTCGTGCTTAGGCGCCTGTTGCATGTTGCCATTTGTTTTCCTTTTGTTATGTATTTGATTTTCGTTTTCTGTATTTAGTTTACACTACATGAACATTGCATGCCTGCACTACTGACACTACTGACAACCATGCGTTATATATATGTTGTGTAGCATTCTTTTTCTTTTATTCTTATTAAATTCTTTAATTATCTACAGTAGCAAGCTTGGGTCCCGTGTCTTCTCTTGGATCTTCGTTTTTTCCTTTTTGTTACGGTTTTGAGCCAGATGGTCAGTGGAGTCGTGACCCCTTGCCTCTGCAGCCGGCACTCTGGGTCAGGCTGTTTTTATAGCCTGGGCACCACGTTCCTCACCCTGCCGTGTCAGTTTGGCACAGGGGACAGCATTGTAACCCCACTGCCCACACCCTTACACAGGATCGTTTTGGACCAGGCAGGATGGGAGGAGGGTGGGGATTTATTGGGGTTAAGATGGGGGGGGATGCATTTGAAGGACGGTCAGATAGAAGACAAGGTCTTTCTTCTGCTGTATTAGCAGCAGGGTTGGGGGTGTAATGGAGATGAGCCCTGGGGTGTGAGGTACAGTGTGGGTCCTCCTCCCCAATGAAGCCAGACAGCCAATAGAAGGACACCCCGTGGGCCTATCGCATCTCTCCGCAAGATTAAATGAAAGTGTCACAGTGAAACATTGGGTCTGATAACAGGACAATACAGCCAGTTTCAATTATGGCTTCCCCCAGAGAAGATGGCGAGAAATAAATTACCTCGGTCGGGAAATTGTTTATTTTTTCTGTCAGTTTATTCTTTGTGACATTTAAATCTTTTTTTGCCCTGGCCTGAGGGCAGAAAGGGTGCTTGGGCACACCCGGGCTGCCAGTGAGATTGCAACTTAAATTCCATCGCAATGGCTTGTCTTTGAAGGCCAGGCCGCTGGTGAGAGGCAGTTGAAGTATTTCAGTTGAATGGGTTTGGAGAGGTAATTAAAGAGCCGGCATGGAAAATGCGACTGGCCCGTCGCATGTTTAATGACTCCAGGCGAAGGGGAAAAAAAAAAATCAGTAACGGCCCTCAGATCAGAACCTGCAGGCTCTGCGAAGCAGGGAGGCCCTCGTTATATCCTGTGCCGTCACAGGTAGAGACCCAGGACAGATTTTCCTCTCAACTCCTGTCCTCTTTGGCAGCTTAATGCGCTCCTGTCTCCTAATTTTCAACACTTCTCCCCACAGCAGCAAAATTTGTCAGCAGAGCTGCGTGTCAGTAAAAATCGCAGAGATGGGCAGGTAGGAAGAGGAAAGAAGAAGATGTTCTATTTAGAGGTGATATGTAGAGTTATGCATCAGATAAAAAAAAAATCAAATAGATACAAAAACGAATTTTAGGGGAATTCAGCATCACGGAGTCGATCTTTATCATAAGAAGATGAGATTGCTTAAATATTATAAGGACTGGGGACTGTGTAGAGCTGGATAGTGGGTCTGGGGGCCTGAATCCTGCCCCGGACTCTATGTGTATGCAGTTTGCGTGATTGTGTAGGTGTGTCCCTTAGCAGAGCAAAGGGAGACATCGGGGAACAGGAACGGCAGACGGGGTCTGCAGGGGACGTGGCAGCTGAACTGCTGGCTGGGGTGCAGCAGGAGTGCTGTCTAGTATTAAGGTGGGTCTCCAGCTGTGTGGAAGTACGGCCTGGAAGCCGCGTGCAGATATGGGCCGAGGGATTTATCTCTGCCGAAGGAGTGAGCGTCTGGCCGCTAAATGAACCGCGCACTTGGCTAGAATTCCCCCTTGGTCTCTAGGTCTTCCCAAAACACGTGTCATCATCGGCCTCCTTGTTTAAGTCTTACAGATGCCCAGCGATCCAGTATCCCCCCAGGGTGCCCATATGACGGGGCTCAGCCCTGATCTCTCTGCAAAGGGTGATTAGCAAAGGGTCTTATCTCGGTTATGTACCTACCGCAATTCAGCACAGTATCTGTCTTGATCATTTGTGTGCGTTGACTGTCTGCAGGGTCCGTCGAGATCGTTCGCACTCATTGACTCGGTGCCTGGCAAGTAGTGAAGGCTCCTATACATCGACTCGGTGCTGAGTCTGTCATGATCGCTTACATACATTGACTTACCTCCGAGTCTGTCATGGTCATTAGTGCATATTGACTCAGCGCTTGGCCTGCCGAGATGGTTTACATACCCCTAAATGACACTACATATATTAACTCACAGTCATTTTCATGCACCGATGCCAGCTCAATGTTTGCCCCCGTCCAGACGTTCTGGGCCTGGGCGCCTGGCAGTGATTCATTCGCACTTTTAATTGTTCAGCCCCGACTGCAGCCTCGCTCTCAAACTTCGAGCTAGTCGACCTGTCAGCCACTGCTTTACCTAATCCAGTTGCCATGAAGTTTTACAGTTGCCGTGGCAACTGTCACTATGAAATTCTAGCAGTTCTTTTTAATTTTTTTTTTTTTTTTTAAATCAGTTTTTGAAAATATATTTACCACACATAGGCAACAGAATGAGACACTTCCTTCTGGTGATGTTGAATTACAGCGTTACTCTAATTCACTTGCTTTCACAATGGCAGATTGCTATGATTTTCGAAATGGCTCATTATTTTTTTTTAACACTAAATACCACAAAAACCAAGTAGAGACACTAAGAAAAGAAATGAACCTATTCAGCATGCGCACATTCACATTGGGTGAAGAGTTTCATTACTGCTTGGCGCTGCTCTGAGATTTCAAATCCTGGGATTCTTGCATTATTGCCATTTGAACAGACTTGGGGACTAAACAAGCAATCATTTCTAAATGGAGTGAGGAGTGTCAGTCATGACAGGAAAATGCACACTCCCAAAGCCACTGCACATTGAAAATGCACTGAAACATCTGCGCTGTATAAACTCACTTCTGCTCCAGGTCTGACAGTTTAATAGCATCTCCATTCGATTATTTCAACATGGTCAGTAAAGACTGGCAGTTTGGGTCAATGTCATTGTCATCAGGGCCCTGCAGGTGGTGCTGTGGTTAAGGAACTGCTTCAATCGGCGTCGTACCCGCAGTAAACCTGACGCAGTAAACCCGTGCTTCGTTCGACCTCGTACCCGCAGTAAACCTGACCCGTCTGCGGGTATCTGACAAGAGCAGACGTGCTTCGTTCCTTCACACCCGCAGTAAACCTGACCCGTCTGCGGGTATCTGACAAGAGCAGACGTGCTTCGTTCCTTCACACCCGCAGTAAACCTGACCCGTCTGCGGGTATCTGAGAAGAGCAGACGTGCTTTGTTCCTTCTCACACGCAGTAAACCAGACCCGTCTGCAGGGTATCTGACAAGAGCAGACGTGCTTCGTTCCTTCTCACCCGCAGTAAACCTGACCCGTCTGCGGGTATCTGACAAGAGCAGACCTGCTTCGTTCCTTCTCACCCGCAGTAAACCTGACCTGTCTGCGGGTATCTGACAAGAGCAGACGTGCTTCGTTCCTTCTCACCCCTCAGTAAACCTGACCCGTCTGCGGGTATCTGACAAGAGCAGACGTGCTTCGTTCCTTCACACCCGCAGTAAACCTGACCCGTCTGCGGGTATCTGACAAGAGCAGACGTGCTTCGTTCCTTCACACCCGCAGTAAACCTGACCCGTCTGCGGGTATCTGAGAAGAGCAGACGTGCTTTATTCCTTCTCACACGCAGTAAACCAGACCCGTCTGCAGGGTATCTGACAAGAGCAGACGTGCTTCGTTCCTTCTCACCCGCAGTAAACCTGACCCGTCTGCGGGTATCTGACAAGAGCAGACCTGCTTCGTTCCTTCTCACCCGCAGTAAACCTGACCCGTCTGCGGGTATCTGACAAGAGCAGACGTGCTTCGTTCCTTCTCACCCGCAGTTAACCTGACCCGTCTGCGGGTATCTGACAAGAGCAGACCTGCTTCGTTCCTTCTCACCCGCAGTTAACCTGACCCGTCTGCGGGTATCTGACAAGAGCAGACCTGCTTCGTTCCTTCTCACCCGCAGTTAACCTGACCAGCCCCTGATGCTCATCTTGTTACTATTTGTTCCCCCCCCCCACACAAACACCCACATTTCTCTTTTCTTGTTCTTCTTTTTTTTTAAACCAAAATTGTTCTTTTTTGCCACCTTATATTGAAGCCCTTTCTGCAAAGTTCCTATAAACCCTGAATCCTCAGGTACCTGCTGGTTCGTGGTCCCCTTGCTGTGTCACATCGGTCCCCTCACTGTGTCACATCGACCAAAGCCCCTTTCTGGAGCAGTATAATGGCAAATATCTCAGGTGCAGAAGTGGAATACAGATGTTAACTATACAGCCATCCCTCCAACTTCCACAATTGTCTCTTCAATATAGGGTAACATCATACATCCCTCCCTCCATCCATCCATCCATTTACTAATAGCTTCTCCTGGTCTTGGGGGGGCACTCTAGCCTATGTCAGGCAGCTCAGGGCTATCAAAATAGATAATTCATGGTAATTTCAGTAATATACTCCCACCCTCCAGTGAGGGTCACCTGGCCTCCCAGGACACTGGCGAGGTCACTGGCGAGGTCACTGGCGAGGTCACTGTCCTGCCCGCCCATGCACCCCACCCAGCCTAGAGGCCACATGCTCCCTGCGTCCCCCATCATCCCCAGTGGCATGTGAAACCAGCTCAGCTCCCCTATCCTCCTCGCTCCTTCACTTATTTCTTCCCACCTTTCCCACGCGCCTCATGGAGGCCCCCTCCCAACACGTCGCGACGGCAGTGCGGCCGACGGCACGGGCCCCGCTCGCAGAGCGCACCCGCCAGCGTCTGCCACACCGCGCTCCTGTGTGCCGCATTTCCGGCGGGTGGCTTCCTCGCTTAATTCCCGCAGAACATTAGACCCGTGATTCGCGGCGGGGCCCCGTGGCGGGTATTAAGTGCCGGGCTGCACGGGCGTCACGAACGCCTATCAGTAGTGCCTGTACTCACAATACATGCCGCCAAAAGGAATTTTTTGTAACCCCCACTCCACCATTTATTTTATACCAAAGGGGGCTTCTGGGAAAAAAAAGCCCAAATCTGTTTACAGACAGCCATGTAAATAAACACAAACAAGTGTTGCCTAAGGCAGGCAGCTTTCGCTTCTGCAGTCTGTCTGTACTCCTTTGTGTTTACACTTTCTTCCTGTTACCCCGAGAGCTTCTTCTTAGCAGGATGCTGGCCTCCTGAGATATTCACCTACATGCTGCATGACCCAGCCAAACCCATGGTGCCTTCAGACATTCTGCCCCACTCTGGCTTGTCTCTGATTCAGTGGTGTCAGTGCATAGGGCATTAAAGGCTGACCCGAATGACTAATCATCTGAAACCAAAATATTAGCACTGTTAGTATTTGTCGTTTGCGTAAGTTAGACACACTGGAATATTTCTTTTTGCACATCCCGTCTGGCTCTCTTTTGAGATGTGCACATGCATACGGCTGGCAGTGAAGCTTGGGGTCTGAGAACAGGGGGTCGTACCATTTATCTGGCACCCCTGCAGCATTTCGGGACTTAAGGGTCTTGCTCAAGGGTGCAACGGAGATGTAACTATTCTACCGAGGCCATTGCTCAGTCCAGTACCTTCCAGTGACTGGCACAGGAACCTAAGGCCTGTTTCATACTTTCTGCAGTCTCGTGCCACAGAGTGTGTGCTGTAGTGCCGGACCATCCATGATCCTCAATGTTCATACGTCTAGTGCCAACACACAGGCAACTGCACCTCCAGGTGGCGCTATAGAGCAGATCTGCTCATAAGTTACTTAAGTGTGGTGTGGATGTTATATTAAAAATAAGAATTGTACTAAAACTTACCGTCCATTATATACCTAGAGTACACAAGACAAGGTTATTATTAGTGAAAACATTTTCATAAACTGAAATAAAATAAGATAAGAAAACTACAACTAAATGAAAACTACAAATATTGCTTCTGAAACTAACTGGTGTTACTGTTACAAATTTTATTTTATTTTCATTTTTATTAAATTTATTTAAATGTTATTTTAGTTTGCAGCCACCTGGGAGTCCTTATGATCCTGTAGAAAGGAGTATTTCCAGACGGGCCATTTTTCCAGACGTCCTTTCTTCGAATCTGCTCATCATGCTTGATTTCAGTCTGATCAGAGAGGCTTTGAAAGGTGTTTATATAGCACCTTTGATCTCTTCTCTGACTTCCTGCAACTGTTTCCTTAGCCAGCGAACGATGGAGGTACGTTTGTGTCATTGAACTTCCATCCAGCGTCGTTTCCATTTCTAAGTGCTATATGGTCTCCATGGCTGGCGCCTATGATGAGAATTACGTCAGCACAGCTCTCCATGGTATGAACCAGTCATAACCAGCTGAGACACATACCACCTCTCCCCCCCTCCCCAGCATCTCAGGGGGCATGGCTTCCATTGGAGCTGAAGACATCAAGTGAGTGCTTAGCTATGGAAGTTCACCTTCATCAAAGTAGACTCTGGACACAGCACTTGGAATCAGCTGCTTATCATTCCACATATTATACTGATAGATCTCTGCTGACTTCGAGAGATCAGGTTTGTGTACGTCTGGAAGTACTGAGCCCTCACTCTCTGGAAAAGTAAACAACAACAAAAAAATAAGGTGTCCGGGAAGCAAAGGTGCATCTACAGATACCATCTCCTGTGCTTTTCCTTTGTTGTTTTCCTGTTGTCTGTTGGTATCACATTCATAATTGAGTGATCTATTCAATGGTTTGGAAATATTTTCAACTGAATATGGGTGTAAAAACATGCCATGAATAAGCTTTGTTTTCCTTCTTGCTTGCAAGCTACCTGCAATGCATGCTGGGATGGAATTTTATCTCCCGAAGTTGACAGACTGCAGGAGAAGGGAAAGGGTGTGAACATGGTTGCCTTTTAGCAATGAGAATTTGTGTGATTCATGTGATTTAACGTGTCGGTGTGTGCGTGAGTTGGTAAACCTTACCTTATGGGGACACAATGTCCCCACAACGTGATGAATATGCGTTTTTTCCCTTATGGGGACCAGTTTCCCCATATGGAAAAACTCAATTTAATAAAAATTTGTGACTGCAATGAAAAAACTGAAAATGCAAAAACTCTTGTATTTTGCTTGGTTACTTATGGTTATGGTTAGGGCTGGGTAGGGGTTAAGGTTGTCATAGTTAGCATTAGCATTTTTCCCATAGAAGATATGTTTACCCGACTCTGTGTGTGTGTGTGTGTGTGTGTGTGTGTGAGTGAGTGTGAAGTTATATGATGCACTGAAGCACGTTTGGATTCAGAGTAATCAGGCATGAAACAGCAGAGTTCAGATTCATCATTTTTCTTTTCTGTAAAAAAAAAAAAACATTTAATCTGTGTCTCCTTCCTTACAGTTCAAAGAGTCTTAATTAGTCTTAATTGGCCGCACCTGTGTCCATTTTTGCTAACGAGTCTCTGCCTGGGTATGGCCGCGTGACAGATTATACTGTGCCAACTTTCCGTACTGCAAGACCTTAACCCAACTCCCCCAGCTGTTGTTCCTCGCATCTTGTTTTTGGCTCTCACTTCAGGTGCTGGGGGGGATTTTTTTCTTTAGTGGGGTCAGTGCATTTCACCGCACCTTAAAGAACCTGCCATCTGCAGTAGATGTTCTCCGGATCTTTAGTCTTAATTTTGCCATATTAATTGAAATAGTCTTAAAACAGCCTTGTGTTGACGTCATATAAATAGCTGTTTATTCGTCTATGTCAGTCTTACTGATGAGACTTTGCTCTATGGAAAAGGTCCAGCTTGTATTTCTGTTCTTTCTTCTTCCTGCTTAGATGCCATTTTCACTTCCTAGCTGACCATGTCACGTTCTCTTTCTCTGTGCCCCAGCAGGACGGAAACTGGCTTCCAGAAGATTCTGCAGGTGGACCTAGAGGTAGAGGGTTTTCTGGGTCAGCTGGGCGGCCGGTCACTCACCTGGCAGGTGGAGTATCCGGGCAGCCGCAGGTTCACCGAGGAGGTCGAGACTGAGGTGCGCTTGGCTCAACAGGAGCTGAGAGGCATCGTGCCATTGGCCATGGTGAGTGTGCAGTAGGCCTCCCACAATGCTTTGCATCAGCACAGAAAGCTTGGGGGGCATCATTAAAAAAGGGCATTAAAACTCATGCCAAATTGTCGACCATTCTTAGCAAAACATAACCGGCTGTCTTATCATTTAATAACAACTCAATTACACAAGCTAGTCATTAGCACTAGTGGGTAACTAGTTGGAAGATGGATGGATGGATGGAGCAGATGAGTACCAGTGCATGACTTAAATAAACTTCTTACCTGATGTGTAACTTGTGTTCCGTAAACTATAAACAACTCTTACATTTACGATAAATGCACAAAGATTGGGGTTTACGTCACGTCTGCTTTGGTTCAGCTGTGAAGGCAACATCTCTTCCTGCTTAGAAGCTGTAGGCTTGTTTTTCTTGCAGAAGTTAGAGTCGGGCCTGTAATTTTCCTGTCAGAACAGAGAGGTTTGTTGGCCTGAATGTCTGGAGGCAGAGCAAAGGCAAAGACTCTAGGTCTGGATGATCTTTTTTGTCACCGTGTTGGTTGATTATCATCTCGATGCCTCAGATAATGAACACCCAGCTGACCTCAACTGAACCGCTGTCCTTTTTAGGGTTTAAATAGGGGGCTGGTTTTGGGAAGGTGCCTCAGAGTCTTACTCAAAGGGTCTGTTTGGAGAGAGCTTTTTGAGGTGATTCTATTGCTTTTAGCTGGGGGTCTCTTTTTGGGTTGGTTTTGATTACCGACTCCTGTTATTCCTTTTTGATTCCATTTTCCCAGAGTAGAGACCTCTTGCCTGAGTGAGCCCTGCTGTCCACTGGCTGTGCATCACATGTGGCAAACCTGCCAATGTAACTATACCAAATCACAAAAAAAAATGCCCAGCAGTTCTAAATTGTGCACTCTGCTTTAAATAAAAATCTTGAACAAATGGGAACACCTGGTGAAGTGAAGGTGCAGTTGTAATGTCCTCTCAGGAAATATCCGCCTTAACAACCTGAATACTTGCTCGGGGGGGGGGGGGGGGGAACGGCGGATGGGACGGGACGTTTTCATTTCCTGTTATTTGTTCACATTAACGTGAAAGGGCAGGTAAATTACTACTGTGCTTTCCGGGCTAAAATGAATACCACGGCACTCTATCAGCAAAGCTTATCTCTGGACCAGCCCTGAAAACTGCAGCATCTAAGATCTGAGTTCATCTACTCCCGAGGTTTATTTCCAGCCCTCCCTGCTTCACAAAAAGTCCCTGCCGTAGCAGCTTCAGTAGACGAATTGTCGTACGCATTTAGTTTGATATGGATTCTCAGATTGGGCAAAATGGGGGGGGGGGGGATGTATATGGTTTGTTTAATACACACAGATATCCATCATCATTTATCAGTGATTAAAACGATTTCTTGAGACTATTCAAATGAATTACTTTACGAATAAGAATCATTTCGGTGAGGAGCTTCTACAATATGATGAATTGTGTTTTCAAACTCAGGAGATCGGACTCCAAACAGGCAGTTATACTATTGATCATTGATGCTGTCTTTCACCTGACTATGGGAAGCTCAGGAGGTTTGTGATGGCCTGTTGTGGACATCCTTTAAGTGGACCTTCCATCGCTCGGCTACCCCCTCCCTGTGACTATGTGGGAGTGTGTGTGTGATTACATGCAGCAGAATGTGTCAAGTGGACATCTGTGTGTATGTGATCGTACACATATTTGATCGTCTTGTAGCGACAAACTTTGCTAAATTAGGAGAGACAAAAAGACACAAAATGTAATATGCTATCAGACTGGGGAAAAACAAACACATTGCATGTTCACTCCTGAGTCTGATGATGAAGGTCGCACTTACTCCTCAGTTTGATGAGGAAGGTCACGCTCCGTCCTCAGTGATTGAAGAAGGTCACACTTCCTCCGCAGCGCGACGCCCTGTATTTGCGGGCTTTTACCCTCCCCGGGGGGGGGGGGGGGGGCAAGCTTAACCGGGCTGAACACCTTTCAAGCCGGCGCACTTCTCACCGCCGTGTCATTCAAAGTCTGAAGGACTTTAGAAAGTGACAAATGACAACTTTGAGAACCAGCCCAGGGATTGTGCAGGAGGTGGGCTCTGGCCGTTGGTAACGCCGCGTCTCGGTCGCTCTGGCGCGTTAACGGAATGGGGTGCGAGGAGCACGGAGAGCTTAATGCCGTGTGTTGACACAACAGTGTTAGCTGTGGCTTTTGGCGAAGGAGAAGCTTTCATGTGTAATTAGTTCTAATTAGGCTAATTGGCTGTATTGTCTTTTACTGTGATTGAAAAGGTAATTGGGTTTGCGGCCTAAATAATCCTTTTAAATGGAGGAAGGAATCCATAAGTGCTTCTGCTTGAAGGCTTTTATGTAATAAGGATAATGATTATTAATAAGGAAATGCCTCTCCGAGGTCTGATCATGTTTATAGCCCTCAGCCCCGAATCCTCTCCTGTTCAATTTGCTCCCTCTTCATTCGGCTTGGAGGGACCCGGCCAGAACAAAAGGGGAAATTTATACGTCGGTGTTATTAAATTCGGCACGTTATTGCTACATCTGCGGCGGGTGAAAATTGGGAGCAGAAGGCCGGTCCGTATCCGTCAGGCTGATCTCTGTCTTTCTGCAAACTCTCTCCCCGCCTTGTTACCAGCGGTTACAGGAGAGACTTGCGGACGCAGAACTTGCTATGCCGGTTCCCTTTTTAGAACATCTAGGCTACATTTATGTAAGCATGCCAATTACTGGACAAAAACAAGATGTAACAACGGAAATAAGAAGTGAATGTAAGGAAGTCTCTGTGCAGCATCAGGAACAAGATAGATCTTTCCTTCAAGCTCCTCCCCTCTGCCGGTTAAAATTTCACTCACGCATTTTTAACCCATGGGGGCCAGTTTGGGGATGATGGTCATGAACATGAATAGGAAGTGCTGCCAGAAGGATTCCTGCACTGTCCCTTGATTCCTGTCTGTCTCATTATGAGGTTGCCAGAGAGTGATCTTGTGGTGGCTGTATTGATAGTACAATGGGTTCCACGATCAGAAGGTTGCTGGTTCCAATCCCAGAGAGAATTTGCCATTGGGCTCCTTAGCAAGGCCCGTATCCCCCGATTTGCTCCAGGGACTGGCTGAGCTTTCCGAATTTTATGTTGCTTTACTTAATTAATGTAATGTGGTGTGAGTTCAAACCCCATTTCCAGCTTTTTGGGTTGGTGCATTTAGGCGAATTGGTGTTTCAGTGCATGGTGTGTACCCTGCAATGGGCTGGTGTTCTGTTCTGGGTGTTTTTTTATTTTGTTTTATAGGATAGGCTCTGGGTTCGATGAAAACTCCATTGGGTAAATGGAAATGGATGGGTATGTGTCACACATATGAAGTGAAGCCTTCCGCCTTGCATTTTCTCCCTCTCCCATGCTGTGAGTGTCCCCGCTGGATGTTTAGCTTGCACATTAACGTACGGCATTATGCCGATGCAGTTTCGAGGCCGCTCCCGATGCATATAAACCGCAGGAATTGGCAGGAGGTGTGATTCGCTGGCTGGATGTGAGATGGGGCCATTATCATCCGGCGTTCCGAAGTGGATCGGCGTAGCCTTGTTAGCATTTGGGAAGCACCCAGACAGCATCGCGGGGAAATGGGGACTGTGATGATGGAGAGGACGGCCGGCTGAGAGGCACACGTGCATTCAGGTCGGGAGAGCGACCAGCCCCCACCCCACACCGCTCCCCCCTTCCTCCAACAATGCAGCAATTGATCCAACCTGGCGAAACGTTTCATCACGGCGGCACCGAGTTAGCTTTCATAATTCCATGTTTATTGGGGAATTTTCCACTGTCGATGAGCCTCCATATGTCTGATTCATCTATAAGAAACTTTTTGCTTGAAAGTGTGTCATCTTAAATTGTCTTTCACCTCTAGCTTATAGCAATCATAGCAGTGTATAAAGCATATCACCATGATTACAGTTCAAATCGGGAAGGTCAGGCGGATGCGAATGCCAGCGATGTGCTGAGGATGCCGGGATTGGGGCTCACATGGTATATGGATCGGTGATGTTGGCCTCGGCTGCACTTGCTCAGCTCCAGGACGTGTAAACTATTCATCGAAACAGGACATTGACCGTACCCATTGATCCACCCAGTTTCAAAATAAAAGTCCAGCTGAAAATGACAGTGTGAGTGGGTCATGGTAATTGTTTTGAATGGAAGGAGATATACAGAGATGGCTAATGCTCTGCCATGCCGATAATGTGTGTTACTTTATGTCTGTTTAATATGTCTGAGGGGTAGCGTGGCGCTTATTCCAGCAGACCAATTAAAGAGGCACAGATGAGCGGACAATTGGGCATGAGGCGGCGAAGGAGGGGGAGCGTTTATCTGACAGCAGGACATGGCATTTCCGTGTTTATTTTCCACTCTCCCGCGTAGCCTGAGTGAAGCTCTGTGACCCGTGAAATGGAGATGAAAGCCAGGGTCCCGCGTCAGGCCGATTCCTCAACTCCGACTTCTTTCCAACCAGCGACCCAGCACGACTCTGAGGAGGGTAAACATCCATGTATATTCCTTCAGCACCTCCGCTGCGTCTGCTGGCCCAAACACTCCTGAAATTACAAGCTGTCTAATGGGAGACAGGAAATGAATGAAAGGTTCCTCTCCCATACAATTGGCCTCTGGACCAGGCCCGGGCCCAGGCCCACGCACCGACCAGGCGGGGAACCTTCAGCCACATGATAACATGGCCGTAAAACATGCTGGTTAAATTGGAGTTACCAGATCTACTCTGGCCTGATAAGCCAGTTTGAATATGTTTCTTATTTCAGTTGAATCATTCAAAAGTTGTGTGAAGGCTGTGTGAGGGTGCCCTGCAATGATGGTGCCTTATTCCCTGTGTTGCACACATAGTCTCTGGGATAGGCTCTGGAGCCCCCCCACAACCCTGAATAAGATAGTGGTTATAGAAAATGGATGGACCTTGTAGGCTGTCCCATCTGAGGTGTCTCTCTGTCTCATGCTTCCTGAGACAGGCATAGCAACCCTGTACTTGATAAGTGAATGGATGTATAGTTATGCTGTAATATGTGACCTACCCTGTACCATGTCGGGGGGGTGTATTCCCTGGCAGATTCAGGCGGCCCGGTATTTGATCGGGGCCCTTTAATACATAAAATAATATGCAAAATTTGGTGAGGAGGCCCAAGGTGACATTTTGTCAGGGGCCCCAGAATTTCTAGGTACGCCCCTGATGACATATATTAGTGTTTGAAGTGTGATTAAAAAAGATTTAATTCATATATTTTACATGCCGGATGTAGTTAATTCCAGCAGTGTGGTGTGTTTGATGTAAGCTCTGAGGCTGGATCAAGAGTCTGAACAATCAGAGAGTGTCTGTAATGTTCCATAGTGACAGCACTGACTGGCTGAAAAGCACGAGGGTCTGCTCTGTAAAACACACGGCACGTCATAAAGTACACTGCAAACTTCCTGTCCACAATGTACTCTGGCTCCTGCCCTGTGTTTCTTGTAAAAGACTCACCTGTGCTGGATAAGTGGTTATGGAAAATGAGTGGATAAAATTTGGCAGGTTTGCCATAGTTCTATAAAAGGCACTGCTGTAAAGTGTGAGGCACTGCTGCGAAATGTGAGGCACTGTTGCGAAATGTGAGGCACTGCTGTAAAGTGTGAGGCACTGCTGCGAAATGTGAGGCACTGCTGTAAAGCGTGACCAGTGTCTTTCCTAGAGGAGGGAAATCGATCTCCCATTTTAAGTAGGACACCCCCATCCATGTCATGGGTCAAACACACTTGTCGTAACAGCATTGCATTTTCATCTGTGGGAAAGACATGATGAACCTCTGTTCTCAAGGTGCCCTGGAAATCAGAGGGCAACATTTGACTCTGAGGGCAATCAGAGTCCCCTTCCAGCTGCACGGCAAGATCAGACATGATTACCGGGAGACCCTGATTTGCGTTTGTACCTCTCTTTGTATTTGGGCCGCAGCGTCGGGGCTCTGCTGCCTTTGGAGACGTCCTTCCAGTTACCTGCGTGAAATCACCACTCGTGCCCAGCATTTCACAGCAGATATCAGCCTGACAAGCCAATTTGAATGTGAATATGCTTCTCATTTCAGTCAAATGACTCACAAGTAAAACTGACAAAGTTTAATGTTTTGATCCATGTGCTTTCATTTGCACAATAAATGGAAACGTCTGAATCCAGTGCTTCCATTTTGCACTGCTTATACATTGTTTTGCGGTGATGCAGTGGGTAACGTTATGCCCTTACATCTCCAGAGTTTCCGTCCCGCCCCAGGGCTATTTATGTGGTCTTTGCTTATTCTCATAGCAAATGTGTGAAGAGACACAAGTTGCCCTTAATGTGTGATTGTTTGTTTATCCTATGATGGACTGGCATCCCATTCTGGACATCTCTGTGCTTTATGGGATTGATTGCAGACCAACCTGGATGTAATGTCATGCAAAGGCACTGTAAAAAACCAGTAAAACCCATGATTCAACTTCCACATGCACTGAAGTAGGCATGGCCTCCCTTGTCACTCTTCTTCTCTACAGAGCTGGTTTGGTTTCATGCTCCAGTCCATCTGTCATTCACACATTCTGCCCCCTTGTGACATGGTGGGGTTGGTGCAGCCTGTGCTGGGAGCTCTTGCATGGGTCTCCAGAGGATGATCAGTTGTTGCTGACTTGGTCATTAATTCACATTATGAAGCAGATTGCATAACACTGAATTAAATTCACTTACAACGTTCATGCATGTCATTATGCATGTGATTCTGATTAACGTGTCACGATTGTGATAGATCAGACTTGCCACAAATACACACTTCCTGTCCACACTAAACACAAGATTCGTAATCAGGACATTGAATGGAAATATGAGGAGAATCTTTGGGAATAATTTCTTGAAGGAGGGTTCCCCAGATGTATTGGATGGGACACATGTATAAAATGTACATGATGTTTTTGTAACCATTCGATTACTTTTGGAAGAAATCAAGATGCTATTGTCTGGTTTCAGTCATGCCAATAGTCTCTGTGTAATCAGTGATCTAATTTGCTAGTTTGTGTCATTAAATGATTTTTGAAAACAAAACAAAATGTAAAGGATGAGTTTTCATAGTCATTGAAAGATCAGTGGGGATTCATCCAATGGGTGTGCAGGTGGTGGTGGTGGGGGGGGGTCCTAGGACACAGCTTCAATCTTCCTCTTCACCCTCCCCTCCCTTCTTTGGAATGTGCCAATTCTTTTTCAGTGGCCTGTCTTTGGTGACGTGTCACATTGTGCTTGTAAGAAGATCTCTGTTCAGGGGGGGGTGACCTGGAGGGGGACACCAAGTCGTGTGCATAGATCTCCAAAGGCCGACCCGAGCGACGTGTAGATGATCACAGCGCTCGGAGGCCCCCCCAGGCCCCCCGCAGGCCCAGTGATGCTGCTGCTTGTTGCTTGTTGTTCCTGCAGTGTCTCCCAGTGCCAGCTGGGGGCGCCGCGGCCTTGGAGCTCTGCAGGCTTCTCATCCATACGATGACTCAGCCTTACTCAGTTGTGGCGGTGGGGGAAGGGGAGGATATAAAAGGAGGGAGATTGATCAAGGGGGATTTTAGCCTTCCTGGGGGGGGTGCGGGGGAGGCAGGACTCCATGATGGGTGGGGGGATGGGGGCTTGGCCTCTTGTCCCCATTGGGTAGTGATGTGTTACCCCGATGTCTGGAAGCATCTGCCTTTGAGGCCTCATGCCCTCCTGTGTATGACCTTGCAAGGACTTGGGTGGCAGGGGAGGGGTGGGGGCGGGGAGTATTGGAGAATCCTGTTGCTGTTTGAATTCCCTTGGGGGGGTGGGATGGAGGCATGCTGCCTCGCCCCAGGTGTGCTATTCATGAACGTCGGGGGGGGGGGGGGGGGGGGCTCCTTCCTATAAAGTTAATGTATGGTCTCCCCCCCCCCCATGTTTTATTCATGCACTCTGGGGTCTCTATGGAAAACAGCAATTCATGGCCATTTGAGTTTAATAGAAGGTTCCAGCTCTTTATGCCTTTCTTATAAAAAAAGGGAAAAAACCTAAAATTGTCCTGAAAAAGTGGCACAGAGTCTGCTTCAGATAAACAGCGGTTAGCTGTCAGCTAGTACCAAGGATGAGGCTGGAAAGCCTGGCCCCCCTAACAAAGGTTCATCCTGGGCCCCCACCAGGGCCGTGTTTGTTATTTATGGGCCCTCACTCAAAAAGTCACGTGAAGTGACTGTTTGTGGCCTACAGGGGGCCAAAATCTGGGGAGACCCACACAAATGTGTGGTTTGTGTGACCCCCACCCCCAGACTTACGGCTTGTCCCAGGGCCCCTGTCCACATCTGACTCCCCCCCCCCCCCCCCCGAATCAGTCAGGATTTCCTCTCCTTTAACGTTACCCAACTTCCTGCTAAAATGTCCTTCAAATGTGATTGAGGCCTTAGGCCTTTGTATAGAGTATAACCTGACTGGGCAAAGGAGCGAACATTTTAAATGCATTCATATGTTGAGTGTCACCCTTTCCTCATACATATGAAGGCGAATGGAAACTCTGTGCTGCTGGAGGTCCCAGCCAAGCCATGGGATGTGCGATGAGATTGGGGCTTGTAAAGACAATGACAAGAGGCTGTCAGCTCCCATATCACACAGACTGAACCTGTTCTTCCTTTCAATCCCACCTTCCTCTGTTCCATCCACACCGGTCTCCCTGAGAATCCTGCCCCCTCCCCCGATCCATCCTTCTGCGGTAGCCTTATATGTCAAAAGAGCAAACTTTCCTCGTGCACACGCGGGGCGCGTGTGTAGATCTGTCCTGAGGTACAACGTCTGGCCCTCAGTTCCAGCGTAATTCGCCGGCGAAGCCAGACAGTCGTTGCTGAGCATGAAATGGCTGCTTATTTTTTACCCGCTCTCTTCTCAAAACATCGCCTTCTCTCCTAAGATCTCCAGCGGAGTCTCCTGACTTCCCGTTGGCGTATGTCTGCTCTTTCAGTGATTTCCCGCTCTTCATTTTACTTATATTTTTAGTTGATTTAAGTACAGAGTAGGGGAGTCCCTGTGGCCATTGTAATGGAAGCGACTGCTAATAGCTATCGACAGGAAATCTTAACAGCTACAGCTACTTCAGTAAGATAGTTTACATGTAACTAGCCAGTCTGTAGCTATTATAATGAATTTGGCTGTAGAGTCACTATATATAGTGACACATTTGTGTCTTGAACATTGTGGAATCAAGCTTCAAACACCGTTTGCCAGTGTTTGCGGGGTATCCTCTGTATCCAAACCATTGTCTGTAGTTGAGACACAAACGAGTCCGACAGCCATGGGCTGCTTCGCATAAGTAAGTGAAACAAAAACAAACTGCCCGCCAGTGAGAGAATAGGAAAACAGGAGTTACGAAACTGACCAATAAGGGTAGGCAGCTTAAAAAACATCTTGTGTCTCCCTGTACTACAAAAATACACAAATAAAAAGGAGAAAGAGAAACTTACAATTCAAATATAGGCAAACAAAATGTATTCATTTATTTTGTTTGTTATAATTTATATAGACTGTGGTAGTAATTAGGCTTTCTGGTAGTAATTTATTCTTTTGTGGACAGCTACACGTCTCCAAACCCTGATTCATCAATTACTGCATTTTCATTGTGTTTTAAATGAAAGTATTTGCATTTTGAAGTGAGTTTGTGCATTTTTAAATGAAATTCTCCTTGGCAGTACTGATCCCTTTAAAAATAACACTCAATAAGCCTCACACGGGCTCATTTGAGGTTGGGGCGCTGTTGGCGGAGGGGGGAGGCATGTTGTCTTCAAAAGCAATTTCTACTCCGAAAGATCTGTCAGGCCGTTTTTCTCCTGGGCACTAAGTTGGCTCACCTCCCTGCGAATGTCTCACAGGAGTGACAGGCGGGATAAACACCTTGCAGTCTGGGAATGGAGTGGGAAAGCGGCCTCTTCACTGATGTTTTCTAAGATGTAATGAGCCCCTCCTATAACCTTCTCTCCCTCAAACCAGGGCCCACAGTGTCAGTAAGCCACCGTCAACGTATCCTTCACGATTAAGGCTAATCTACGCCTGGCATAGATGTTTCTCCCGTTTTGTGCTGGTTATTGAAAGAATGGTCTTCTTATTCTGCACATTCGTACGGCAGACATCTTTGTAGTCATCTGGTGGAAGACAATTATCTGAAATCGTGCCAGGGGTCTTGGGATATAACGAGTCCTTCACCTCTGTAGGCCATGGATGGCTGGAGAAAGGCTTGACCTGCGATGGTGTCTTGCATGGTCGTCTCCTTTCTCTCCGTCTCTGGATCTGAGGCTTTGGGTCCCACAGTCCGGCCTCCGGTAGGATGAGCTCGTTTAACTAGGCCGAGGTGCCTGTACCACACCGAGAGAGCTCACACTTCTGAGGTGTCACCAGACTTTGGTCTCTCTCATTCCCCTCACTCCCCTTTGTCCAATTATGCTTGAGTTGGGACTGAGGTGTGTGTCTCTGTGCTTCCTTGCCACTGTTGGGTACCTAATTCAAGAGCAGAAAAATGAAATATTCTAGAGACAGATATTCCTGTTACCTCATCTTTGTCACAAGGGACCTTGGAATATTAATAATCAGGAATTACACATGGGTCACAGGTGAGGGTAAGTTCCCAAGAGTGAGGCAATTAAACCCCCAAAGCTGATCTTCTTCTCGCACTGCTAATTTTCTGGCGCTGTACCATGCAGCAGTCTGTTGCAGCAGCTCTGTTTAGTGTATGTTGTTTTTGCATTATAATGTGTCTTTCACCTTTAACTAACTTTATAGTTTTGTCAGTGTACATGTTTCCAACATATAGGTCTGGGGTATTTGAAGGTCGTGTATGATGGTCATAAAACTACTTTTCATAAGTAAACAAACAATTTACTACTTTTCATAAGTAAACAAACAATCTATCTATCTATCTATCTATCTATCTATCTATCTATCTATCTATCTATCTAATTTTATGCTTGAGAACACATTCCCAAACTTATGTCTCAAACATGAGTAGGACGATATTATTCGGCTGTTACTGATTATTTTCAGGTCCTCCATTAACTCTCTGGCTGTCGCAAACATGAAGTTCCAAATCATGTAGAATGTGCAGATCAGAAAACAGTTATTAATACAGTAAGTGCGACTGTGTTAGTTACAGCTACTGATTTTGCTGACGCGATCCCCATACTCTCCTTTGTGAATTTTATATGATTTGTATGCCCTGGGGGAGATGGGTTTGTGAGCGGATCCACAGCGCTTACAGTACTTACTATACAGTACTTACTATACAGTACTTACTATACTTACTTACTATAAGGTTTGATTTCCGCCTTCGTTATGCCGTCTGCTGACTGTACTTAATCAGAGTTGTAAATGGTTCCCTACTTGAATAGTTTTAGTTGTTTACTGTTAACTGCTACTCCTACTCCTAGAGCCAAGGTAATGTTGACACCTGACTTGGTCTTGACTGAGGGGATGTGCGTCCACCCCTGTGTGGAGGATCACCCAGGGTGCTGCAGGTATTACCTCAGGAGCCGGTACTGGGGCAGCTGAGGAACTCTGTGCCTCTGTTCCCATCCCCTCTGACAGGAAACAGAGACGTTAAGGTATTCGTGCATCGGATGGGGTAACCGCATGGAAGAATGCCCATGAGGCGGTGGCGGAGGGGACACAGGGGACGCCTGGGACCGGCTGCATTAATAAACAGCCGCTATGCCGGCAGCATATTTATGGTGGTTCCCACGCATGAATAATGCAGGCCTCGGCGCGGCTGTACCCGAGGAGGTGCTGCCGGGGCCGCCGGTGTTAGCGGTAGGCCATCAGCGGCCTTCAGCGCCGATGCTGGTGCTGTTCCCTCCCACACCATAAATCCCACTTAATTTCAGAGGCAGGCCAGGCCCAGTAGGAGCCAGGGCGCTGCTGTCGGCTGAGCCCTGAATGCTAAGAGCGGCAGGCCCACTCCTGGCTGGGCACAGGATGGTGGAGAACCGCAACTGCTATGCAAGTTCTACAAGCATGGCAGGAATTCTAAGGAACCACTACCTTAGAAATCATAATTATTCATGTGTAACACTCAGGTGCAGAGATATCAATCAGAGATGTGTACCACTCAAGTGTAGCAATATTAGTCAGAATTGTGTACCACCCAAGTGCAGTGATATTAATCAGAGATGTGTACCACTCAAGTGTAGCAATATTAGTCTGAGATGTGTACCACTCAAGTGCAGTGATATAAATCAGAGATGTGTACCACTCAAGTGTAGCTATATTAGTCAGAATTGTGTACCACCCAAGTGTAGTGATATAAATCAGAGATGTGTGCCACTCAAGTGTAGCTATATTAGTCAGAATTGTGTACCACTCAAGTGCAGTGATATTAATCAGAGATGTGTACCACTCAAGTGTAGCAATATTAGTCTGAGATGTGTACCACTCAAGTGCAGTGATATTAATCAGAGTTGTGTACAGTACCACCCAAGTGTAGTGATATTAATCAGAGATGTGTGCCACTCAGGTGTAACGACATTAATCAGAGTTGTGTACAGTACCACTCAAGTGTAGTGATATTAATCAGAGATGTGTACAGTACCACTCAAGTGTAGTGATATTAATCAGAGATGTGTGCCACTCAGGTGTAGTGGTATTAGTCAGAGATGTGTGCTACTCAGGTGTAACGATATTAATCAGAGATGTGTGCCACTCAGGTGTAGTGGTATTAGTCAGAGATGTGTGCTACTCAGGTGTAACGATATTAATCAGAGATGTGTGCCACTCAGGTGTAGTGGTATTAGTCAGAGATGTGTGCTACTCAGGTGTAACGATATTAATCAGAGATGTGTGCCACTCAGGTGTAGTGGTATTAGTCAGAGATGTGTGCCACTCAGGTGTAACGATATTAATCAGAGATGTGTGCCACTCAGGTGTAGTGGTATTAGTCAGAGATGTATACCACTCAGGTGTCGAGAAATTAACGAGAGATGTGGACCCTTCCCTCAAGTTTGGAAATATTAATCATAAAGATGTGTACCTCTCTCTGATCAGAGACACATGTACCATTTCCTCAGGTACAGACAATTCATATATGTTACTGAGATCCTGTAAGGACTGAGATTAATATTACAAATATCTGAACCTGCAGACTTGTATATGCTGGCTCCTGTTTTACCTATAGGGTATAATAACGTTTAACAGCTGTATCTGGTGCATGTAACAGTACCCAAATGAAACAATGAGCTTCAGTTGATGTTATAATGACGGTGCTCCTGGCCTCGGGGCACATTTCAGGTTATTCTCAGGGTTCCGGCACCTTACCGTAACTGTGGCTGTGGTGAGTTTACCGTCGCGGTCTGTCGTCTTCGCCATGGCTTCCTTAGTTAATCGCCATGCTCAAGGCAGTAAAAGGCCATGGATGACCTTCCACCGAAGCGGCTCACCAATTATACCACCAGTGGTGGGTCGACTGGCTTCAGCAGCCAGAGGAGCCGTCCGTCAGTCTCCCGGCGTCTTTAATTGCGGCGTTGCCGTTTGGCCTGGGCTCCGTTAGAGCCTCACTCTAATGTCCCAGTGAGACCCATTACTGACGGGGTCCGCTGTTTAATACCCCGCTGCTCTGAGCCCGTTGGGTCATTTCAGACTCTCATAATGTAACATGTCCTCGCCTTTCTCTGGGTCTCAGCCATTTACCCTATCATCTATTATAAAGGACGCCTTGGATAGAGAGGCGGGGGTGGGGTGGGGGATGGGGGCTCCTAGAGCTAGAATTAATTTACCTCAGCCATCTTTAAAAGGAATTAAATCAAAGTCAGGCCGAGATTGCAGCGTTATGCAGGACGTGAGGCTTCTTCAGTTTGTAAAAGCGTAATAAAGGCCGTTTGACGATGGCTGTTTGAAGCGTTTCTCTGGGCTCACTACTATTTTTAGGCTCAAGAGAATCATGTATTTTGGGCCCGAGTGAAGCCGCTGATGCCCCCCCTCCCCCACAGCACCTTTCTGAATGCTTGTTTTTGACCCTATAGACTAGGAGCATATTATTACTGTGTCACACACTGGGCGGAAAAAAAATGATGCATCATGAATATTTAACTGCCGAATTAATGTTGTGAAAGCAAATCAAATACGTGAGATAAGTCGCCGTCACACGGCATTGGCGGCCTGCTCTGGAGCTTTACATTAACATAAGTTTAAAAAAATTAAAGCAAGGGGTTGGAATTCTTTAATACTGTGGCAAAAGTGTTGAAATTTTAGATGCAGAAACGTCTTTAAAGGAAGACTGACTAAAGCAAAAATCAACTTCTATATGGAGCCCCAAGTGACAACAACAATATGAAAGGCTGTTTTACTAAACGTGCAATGCCATCGTTCATGGTTAAATAAAATGTTATTTTTCAAAGAGAACAGAGTGAGAGGAAGAAGAAAAAGGGGTAAGAATGCACCTCATGTGAAAGACTGAGCCCTTTCTCCTCAAGGTTGTAAAGAAGGGTTAGGCTACTTAACTGTTTAATTGAAATGAGCTGTAATGAACAAAATTGACTCCGTAATTAAGCTATGCCGTATTCATTTTCAGGACAATGAAGCCTTACTCATAGCCATCTTAATTGTCCTAATTATCCGTCTTGTCGGTGTAATGAGAGGTTATGGACACTGCCAGATCTGCGATAATGAATCCCTGACAATTGACTCAGGAACCCTACAACCATATCCTTTCCAATGCCATAGAACCTCACCCTGCTTTTGTTGTTTCCTTCTTACACACAAAGGCTCATCTTAAAAGTAGATATTTTTAAGCTGAAAGGATTTGAATGTGCAGGAGTGACAGGACCTCAGCTGTGTGTATGTGTGGTCTGGATTGTCCCCACAACGTGACGAATACCAGTTTTTTTGACCAGTTTCCTGGTTCCCATAAGGGAAACTTTTCTAAAAATGCATGACTCTAGTCAAAAAACTAAAAATGCAGAAACACTTGCATTTGGTTTGGTTACTTATGGTTGTGATCAGGGCTGGGTAGGGGTTAAGGTCGTCATGTTGGGAGAAAACGCTATTACCATAGACATGGAGAGTCCGCACAAAGATATAATTACAAACCTGTGTGTCTGTGGAGTTATCATGTTTTATATGGATTGCGTTTAGATGGACTAGCGTGTCTAAAATGTCTGCCATATGTGAGTGTTGGTGACCAGTGATGGACTGATATACCATCCAGTGTCTATCCTGCCTAGTGCGCTGTACCTACAGGGAAAGGTGGTGGGAAATGGTTATGGTCAGTAGAGGGAAAGTGTTGGCAACAGTGTTTTGGTCTCCCTGTCTTCACTGAGGAATCTGTGTCACTAAACTGAGAATCATGTGACCACTGAGCAGCAAATGAGAAATCAGATTACAGGGCTGTTGGATGTTCATACAAGGTACAGAATCTCACTCACTCCCTGTGTCGCAGCGGGTGTGATGGGACAGAGGCCACTGGGCTGGGACTGCGGAGACGGGAGCACTAACGTGCCGTCATCGTTCTCCTGCACGTGATCTTAGGTCTGACTCATACGGGAGGCCATCTCGTCATGTTCTTGCAAGGTTTCAGAACCTTCTCTGCTCTACCACACAATCCTCAGATGCTGGCAGATTTGTATTTCATCTTTAATACGTTAAATTAACCAGACTGTAGGATTCTTTCTGGTTTTTACCCTTGACGCCATTCTGGAAAGCGCGATTGCCAAGGGAGTTTAGTAACGCTCTCTTATGCATCACGTTCCGCTGGTGGCCCGGCTTTGAATGACTGGTTTTCCATATGGCATCGGAAAACGTGGGCTAATTAAACACAGTAACATGCCATTACAGTCCAGCTGAGTTGGGAAGCATGCAGGGTAGAACCAAAAGTCTCAAAATATATATTAGACATTTTGTTCAAATGAATTGAATATAGACATACATATTCTCCACTGTCAGAAAAAAGTACCAATTTGTACCTTCGAGGGTACAATTACTTGTCACTGGGACTGTACCCTCAAGGGCCTGCCAGTTGTACCCTAGCTGTAGGTAAATGGACCTTTTGTACCTTGGAGTACAAAACTCTGACAGTGTAAACATTTTCATTGTGTGTTTGTAACAAATATGACCATTCTGGAAAGCAATATTGTGTCAGATGTCTTTTTTTTGTGCAGGAGTGTGTGCTATGGAATATTTAAAAATAAAAATATTTTAATATATATTCAGCCTTTATTGAGTTTGCCCAGTGAAAAATACAGCGGGCATTCAGATGTCATTTCAGTTTCAATGTCTCCCTCCATGTCGGGTCCTCCCCTGTGCTGAGTCTTCATCCATTCCATCTGTCTCCATGTTCTCATCTTTGATCTCCATCCAATTCAACCTTTCTACACAGCTAGAAGAGTCCTCCTCTGTGTTGAGTCTCCATCAATGTTGCACCTAACTCAACGTTGTCCCTTCCTCCCATGTTAGCTCTCCCTCCATGTTGGGACAGGGATGCGAATCAGAAATCTGACCTGTGATGCTCCACACTACCTCCGCAGGACACGGAGATCCTCAACACGGCCGTGCTGACAGGACGGACGGTGGCCGTGCCTGTGAAGGTGGTGACGGTGGGAGCGGATGGCAAAGTGACCGACGTGTCCGACGCCGTCAAGTGTCGTACTCTGGATGAGGATGTGGTCAAGGTGGGTGGAGCCTAGACATGCACATGTATCCATTGTGCTTAGCCTGTGCCCTGTTTTATACGATATGCTTTCAATTCCAGATCACCACCTCGACTAGAGCAATTACCAAAATTGGACTGGTAGTGAGGGAGAAAAACAGTATTCATTTTTTAAAATTCACACATCATTGATCTCCCAGGCTGTTTCATCAGTTCAGTGAAGAACGGAAATAAATTCTCTTCTGAGAGCAACATTTTCATTTGCTGTATACTTTTTAAGGCAGTTTTGTGTAGAATCGATGCAGTGGAAGTGCCTAAAGCGGATATTATCGTTGGTGTTCAACTGAATGACACAAACTGCTACCTGTCGAATTTTTTCTATTTCAAATACCTCAATCAATGTGCATGCATGACAAAATTGGGGAGATTAATCTAGTGGTGATACGGTCAAAAGGTAATCCTAAACCTAGAAATGGTTAGCACAGGATTCGAAAGCAAACCTTTATTTATGTCAATGATCTGAATACACTTAGAATATTTGTATTCACAGTACTTTCATGTAAATTTTAGAGTGGCTGCTAGTCAAATTGTAAGTCACTAGCTTAATGTTATATAGATGCAGCCACAAATACTGGTAACCTTCCACTTATCCAAAAAAATTAATCACAATTTTTTGCAATTTTGTTATGTAATTTTTTGTAAAATAAATAATAAATTGGCATCCAGCATTCTTTATTCCATATTACATAGAGCAGACACTTTGCTTTTTATTTATGACTTAACATATTATTATAAATAATAAAATAAATGAAAATGGCCAGAAAAAATTACTAAGACACCCTAGAAGTTAAAAAATAATTGAAGTTAGTAATTTCTCAAGCACTTTGATTAGTATCACAGATGTCTTCAATCGTATAATAAGCCACTCAGTCTATTTGGTAAAGCGCTCACTTGGCTGTTCCGTGTCACTGTGTGCATCAGACTGAACATGGACAAGAGAAGGAAAGGCAGAGAGCTATCTGATAGGGAAAAGGAATAAAATCATGGCCAAGTATGGCCAGGGTAAAGGTTACGAGACCATCTCCAAAGAGCTTCCCATGTTCCTGTGACCATGGTTACTAATATTTTCAAGAAGTTTAAGGTCCACGGGACCACAGGAACCCCCCGGGATGAAGCTGCAAGAGGAAAACTGACCCCAGGTTGGAAGGGTATAGGGTCTTGGGGGGGATGTGTACCCCCAGTACTGAATTTGGACTCTTTCATTCCCCCAGTACTGTACATGGACCTTTGCATTTCAGTTAAGTCCATACGACCTTGATGGGCCGAATGGCCTCCTCTCTTTGGTAAATTTCTTATGTTCTTAAGGTGTATCCCTCCCAGTATCATTTCTCCTATACCATTTCCAGTCTGAACCGAAGGGTAGTTGGGATGGTGTACCAAAGAAAACTTCAAAACAGATCCAGGCTGACCTTCAAGATCAAGGAACAGCAGTCGCTGCTTGAATGATGGTTGGCTGCATTGTAGAAGACCCCTACTCTGTTAGACCCACCTGGAGTTTGCCAAAATGCATGTTGACAAAGCCACAGTCCTTCTGGAAAAATGTCCTTTTACAGATGAAATAAAATTAGAGCTTTTTGGTGAGTCACAGCAGCTTGATATTCACAGAAGACAAAACGATGCTTTCAAAGAAAAGAACATCATTCTTACTGTAACGCATGGAGGGGGCTTAGTGAAGTTATGGAGTTGCTGTGCTGCTTCAGGCACTGTGTACGTTGAATCTGTGCAGAGCAAAATGAAATCAGAAGATTATCAAGGCATTCTGGAGTGAAACACACTCCCCAGCTTTAGAAAGCTCTGTCTCAGTCACAGGTCATGGGTCCTCCAGAAGTATAATGACCCAAAATATCTAAGAACACCCAAGAATGGTTGAAGATAAAACATTGCACTGTTTTGAAGTGGCCTTCTATGAGTCCTCATCTATCCATTTGTACATCTATGGAAAGATTCGAAACTCACAGCTGGGAGAAGGAACCCATTAAACCTTAGAGAACTAGAATAGTTTTTACACAAAGAGTCAGTGACTGAATTACCAGCTGAGAAGTGTATAAGTCTAATTCAGAGCTACAGAAAGTCCTTAACTGCAGGTGCAGCCTCAAAAGACTGCTGCAAAATATTAGGAGTCTCAATAATTTTCCTTTGTTTTATTATTTAAAATAATGTTAAGTCATAAAAAGCAAAGTGTCTGCTCTGTGAAATAAAGAATAGTGGATAACAATTTCATCAATTTCAACAAATTTCACAGAAAAATGTGATTTTTTTTTTTATTTTATTTTTTTTCAAGTTAAACTGTACCAATACTTTTGGCCGCTCTTGTAAAATTGGGTCTAAAACCAGGGAACATATGCGTCGTGTTTGGTTCTACATCATAATCGTATTTTTTGTGCCAGCTGCAGTCTTATGGACGCAAAAACGGCGGCCGTCACGTGTTCAGATACATGCACAGACCTGTGCGCGTGACAGCTCACGCTGTACAAAGCGTATCAGGAGCTGGAGTGTCACCGATGTGTCTGTTATTACCTTAATGTGCACATTACGCCGTTAAAAACTCCCGCTTTCTTTGTAGAATTGTGTTATGTTTTGTTTTCAGCAACAAAGTTTGACAAGACCGTAAACAATGACATGACAGCCAGAATATGGGCTGGCAGGCTTTCACCTCGGGTTTTCTCATCGTCCGCGTTGCTCTCGAGCGCAGATCTGTCATCTCGGCGTGTTTACACGTGCAACAGCATCGTGTGAGGTAGCAGTAATAAATTCACTAACGAAGATTCCTTTTATGCTAAATCATTTTTTAGCCTTTAGGTAATTTATTTGAAGAAATTTTCTGCATCAGTTCAAACAACGATATTTGTTTTGTATAGGATTTTTTTGTAAATCATTTTATTATGAATTATTATTTATAGGCCTACCTTTTATTATAAGTATGAGGATATAAATGTGACTGATCATACGTGATATTTAGTATTTGACGATGGGATGCTTAGGCTATATAATTTTTATATTAATAGTTTTGCTTTTGGCCTCCTGCTGTCATATTCTTAAATTTACCTTCTGAATGATTCAGGTAAGGGGATTTCGGAAGTTGGTGAGCTGGCATGGTGGTGTAGTGGTTAGTAGTGTTTCTTCACCCTTCTGGGATCGGGGTTCGCATCTCCACTTCGGCTTTCTTTGTGTAGAGTCTGCATGTTTTGCCCACGTCATCACGGGGTTTCCTCCAGGTACACCTGTAGGAACATGTTGAGGCTAATTGGAGGTGCCAAACTGTCCATATGTGTAGATCGTGTTTGGAATTATTTATGCTTCATCTATATTGCACCACTGCGATCGGAAATATTCTCATTATTATTAATAATCGCATGTGCGGACTTTGACGTAAAATCTTCATAGGTCTGATTTACATTGCATTCTATAAATATAGAAATCTATATTCGCGTTGCCATCTTATGCGAAAACAGTTCTTTCGGAAGTCTTTCCTAAACAATCACGCAGTTTTACCCTGTAACCATTATAATTGCATATACTGTGTGGTACTTTCCCCTATAATGGAATTCCTGTGTGTAACAGGAATAGAATAGAGGGTGAGTGAAAGAGAGGAAAGAAGACTCACTAATGGGGCACATAGAGGATCCTCAACTGCAGCACGACAGAGGAGCATTCTTACCTAAATATAATGCTCAGTATGTTAATAATTTAGCAACGATAACAAGGATGATAATAACAGCAGGGTATATCGATTTTATTATTAAAATTGGTGAGTACTCCCTCGGTTACTGCTGTGCACGAGTTACGTCAAAGGGTCGAGTCTTTTAAAGAAACTGCACCAGATGAGGATGCATGGAAGCTGGAAGAAGATGCAGATTCCCCTAGTTTCAAATAACGTTTATCTGCGGTTAATTTTATGAGGAGCCATGTTTGTAAATTTACTTTATTCGCATTATTGGATCAGATGTAGATGTTTAGTTGGTAATTTGAAATGATGAAATGATGCTTTATTTGCCATTTACACACGTGCAGGTACATTGGAAAGCATGTTTTTGCATATTTCTGTCCTTTGAGACACAAACACACATAGTTGCATTTTGGGGGTTTAAGGCAGATGTGACTGTCCTGCTAAGGCCGGGGATCGACAGGCAAACTTCCGATCACAGGCACAAAGGCTTAACCCATGCCGCCCTCCTAAAATTTGGCATAGTCTGAAGAAATCTGATCATGTGAAGCCAAGGTGATAATATGACCTCCTTGGCTTTTGAGCAGCGTTTTCGATCACATGATGGTAACCAGACTGACATGTACTGTTAGGTCTTTGTCCCTGTAGGTTTTGTCTGTGTGTTTATGTAGGGTCACGATCTTCATGCACTTTCTGGGAATTGTGTCCATCTTGGGCAGTGGTGGCTTGATGGTTAGGGAAGCGCACTTGTAATCGAAAGACTGCAGGTTCGAATCCCCGATCAACAAGGCACCACTTAGGTATCCTGAGCAAGGTACTGTCCCCGGGTGCTGAATTAGCTGCCCCCTGCTATGTCACAAAAGTCACATATGGGTTAAATGCAGAGGACACATTTCGTTGTTGTGTGCTGTGCTGTGTTAACAGTGACCACTTCTAATTCTTACACATCGACTGAACCACAATTAACGAGCAGCTGACACACTAACCTCACTAACCAAAACATGCCTGATGCAATCTTGGCTGATGTAACATCATCTGATTGACAAACTTTGATGAAATATCCATTCACATGTACATGTACTACATGTACAACAAAATAAATGAATTTGCACAAGGATGTAATTGGTCTGCACAGAGAGAAGAAAATTTTAACAAAAAAAACAGGAATAACATTTTTACTTGAATGCTGTAATTTCTTCATGGGTTGAAAATTATTTTTTGAATAGAAAAAGAAATGAAATTAGATGCTATTTTTTACACAAACTGACGGTCTGCACATAATAGAGAATTGACTTGTGCTGTATTAAACGGCACACGTAACTTGCAGATTTTATTGACTCAAGGGGGTGTCATCCATCAAATTAATTTCTGCCGTTGGTTCCCTGCATACTTTTCAGTTTGAATGCTGAAAGCACCTGTAATTAGATGGTAATAACATTGCAACATAAAATGATACCTATGTACCTAACATTACAACTTAAAGGAACCTATGCAGTTTCACATTCAGTGGTTTGAATGCATGCAGAATAATGTATAATGCCTCATACTCATACAGGGTAATAATCCTTTGGCAACATCTGTAAGGCAGACAGACTACAAGGAGCGTGACGGTAAATCACTGCCATTTAAGGTGGAGGTCAAATATGTAATACATGTTTTATGTTTTATGTATACTCAGTACAGTTTGCAGTGAAATGCATGATTACCCAGCACCGGAATGTGATGAGAGGACAAGACAAGACATAACGTATTAACAAACATAAAACATTAATTATCAGAAATATCCATGGTGTGCAGAATTGGCAGTAAATGCTGGAAGCACACAAGTCCAGGAATAAATAAGTATTTGCTTATGTACATGTATGCGCTTGGCTGGCTGTTGAGAACACTGATGTGCAGGTCGTAAACGTGGTCCTCTTTTAGGGTCCAAGTTGGCTGTGGGCAGAAGCTCTTCCTCCGCCTTTCTCTTAGGATATTGCCTCTGCACCACCTGTACAGCAACACCCTAGTAAGGTCTGTGAGGTCTCTCAGGATTGGCACCGTGGACACTGGAGAGGAATCATCTTTATACACATGGCTATATTCAGCACCGTGTCTTAATGAGTAAGAATGTCGCCTGACACCTTCATTTTTTTACAGGTTTGAATACGCCCATCTGTGTGTGTAAGCCAGGGACGGATTATGGGTTGTGTGGGCCCCTGGACAAAATGTTCGCGAGGCCCCCCCCCCCCCCCCCCCCACCACCACCAGCACCACCACTTGGCAGCCAAACGCCCTCCCTCCATGTTTCCATCAGAGGCCCTATAGGGTCAGGGGCCCTTGTAGGCAGAGGATCAAAGAATGTAGGCCCTCTAAAATAGACAAACGAAAATACATTGTTAATAAGCGTTGCAAATTGTTTTGGGCTAGGGGCCCCACGGGCCCCCTGCACCCCAAGGGCCCCTGGGCAGCGGCCCCGCTGGCCCGGTCCGTAATCCGTCCCTGGTGTAAGCGTGTGCTCCACTTGTTTGTGTGGGTTTCATTTTGGTGCTCTGGTTTCCTCCCAGTGTCCATAGACACACTCTTCACGTGGGCTGAAATATTGCTCAGTCCAAAGCCATGCATTTCGCTGAATTGGAATCTCTGATTTGTGTGTGTGTGTGTGTGTGTGGATTAGGTTTATATTACATTGTAGGAACCAGTTTCCTGAAAAACACTAAGTAAAAAAAACTAAAAATGCAAAAACACTTGCATTTTGTTTGGTTACTTATGGTTATGATTAGGGCTGGGTAGGGGTTAAGGTTGCCATAGTTAGCATTAGCATTTTTCCCATAGAAATGAATGAACGGTCCCCAAAAAGATATTACTCGACTGTGTGTGTGTGTGTGTGTGTGTGCATTAGGTTTGTATTATGTTGTGGGGACCAAATGTCCCCCACGTTGTGATAAAAACCTGTTATTTTGATGTTCTCAGGTTCCCACAAAGATCTGTGAATGCAATCAAAAAGTTAAAATGCCAAATGTCTCATATTTTGTTTGATTACTTATGGTTAAGGTTAGGGCTGGGTAGGGGTAAGGTCGTCATGTTGGGATTAGGGTTTTCCCATAGAAATGAATGGACTGGCCCCACAAAAATATAATTACAAACCTGTGTGTGTGTGTGTGTGTTTAGATCAGCAATATACATTATCATAACCATGTATATGGTACAGTTATGTGTATTCAGCACCACATGGTCACATACAAGAATTCTAATACAGATATTTATTTTAAAAATGTCTGCAATTGTAAAACTGCTATCAGTTGCAGTGAAGTTACTGATAACATTTCCTGTTTACGCAGCCATGGTCTTCGCATGTAGCAAATGTAATTTAAGAAAGTACGTGATGGAGCTGGCATTTAACAGGCTTACCGATGACTCGGGGTATTTTCTACATCACTGAGTAAAGTCCAGCCATTTTTATACTGTTGTGCCAATTAGGAATGAGGATGGACAAACATGTATGAAACAGACTGAATGTTTTTCTTTTGCAGTCAGGAACTGGGTAGCAGTAGTGTAATAGTGACAGGCTTTGTACATTTACTTTGAAGCTAAAACCCGGCACAACACCAGAATATCATCAGATAACAGCAGCACTAGCAATCTGCAGGCTGCAAACATTTTACGCTTCAGGGTGACGACCCTACGCCCCACCAGACAGAGACTTGGTGAAACAACAATGAGTGGCGCTTCTTAACTGGTTCACTTGAGGCTGTTTTTTGCTTTGGCAGTTTTAACTCCAAGCCACCCATTTTATACACAGCACTGTGCTGAGAAGCCTTCTGTGCAGCTTTCCCTGACCCTGAGAATGCTGAAGGCAGTCTCTGACCCTGGAGGGTCCCAATGTGATGCAGGTCTGAAACGCTCAAAGATCGTCACTTGTGAAATGACGCTTTATTTGCCATTGGCACAAGTTCATTGGAATGCTGCTTTTCACATATCTCATCTGACTCTTCTTTCAGACATAAACACACATAGTTGAATTGAGACTAAAGCTTGGGGTTAAACACAGGGTCAGGCCATTTATCCAGCAGGTCTGGACCATTTTGGCAGGTTAAGGATCTTTCTGAAGGCTCCAGTGGAGATGTGACTATCCTGCTGAGGCCCAAACTGATGCCCTTAGGATCACAGGCCTAACGCACTGAGCCCCACCGTCACATTATCAAACTTTGCCAGATAACGGATTGTAATGAAAACAAAAGCACTTCCCGGTGCTTCTTGGTGCAGCCAAACAAAGGAAAAGCCATGTTCGGGACTTGGATGCTATTGCACAGTCACAGTTGCAGCCCACAGATCCTAAAGTATCCTTCTTTTGCATTTTGCTGCAATTATCCGGCACTTGTGCAACCTCTAGCACCCTACACATCCCAGAATAAGCTGTGGGATACGCTGACCTGATTGGACAAGCGCTTATTGAGAAGAGAACTAAAAGTGCTGGCAGGTAAAATAAATAATTAGATCTTTAGCATGTCATTCTATTTATACAGCACTTTTTTTGGGAGGGGGTGGTGGGGGGGTTGACATTAAGATAGAGCGTGTCCCTGCCTGGAGAAAAAAAGTATGGCGATGATGCTGTGCTCAGCACGAATGGGGCTCGTCTTACTTTTCCCGGCGTGATTGAATGAAAAGTTACATGGCACAAGTACATTTGTCTGTGTGCCCATTTTAAATTAAGAACCTGATGTAAGCGTTACACTATTTTTAGAGTGTTTATTTTAAAATGTCTAGCAAGAATGGCTAGCAAAAAAACAAATAATAAGGAAGTGTAGCGGGGATCAGATTAGTGCTGACAGCCTCGCTGAAGTTCTCTTGCTGCTTTTCTTGTCCCGTTTAAACAAAGGGAGAGAGTCTGGGCCACCATCACTCAAGACATAATTAAGACGGCCAGCTGGCCTTGGTGGCCAGCGTCGGCTCTGGTGACAGTGCCACACGAGTGGCTTTTTCTGCTCGCTTCTGGGTTTAATTATCCGCCGCACACCTCAGCAGGCTGGGGACTACTTGAAGATGAGGTTGCTCCTCAGAGGGATGTCTCCGAGCTGTCAGCTACATCACATACCAAAGCCGGCTCACATTCCTGACGGCGTGTCCTCCCTGTTAGAGGCCGGACAGGGGAGGCACTATCCCTCGCCTGTGGAACCCTGGGCATTAATGGGATGGTTTCAAGTCTGAGCATGTCCCCCTATCCATCTGTCAGGCCATCCCCTACACCAATTTAGCATTGGTGTATATGGAGGGGCACTGCAGTGGCCACATGGTCCTCTTAGCGTCCAGCGTGTGTTGAATTACATTGCTGCTGGACAGGGTTATGCACTCGTGCCCTTTCATTATCTCTGCAAAGTGGGTTGCCAGAACTTTCCTGTGACAGTTGTAGCTGAACATGAAGAGGCCCCTCAGATGGAGGAGGCCCTGTCTACTTTTTGGGATGAACTTCACCCTTCAAAAGGACCCTTTGCAACAAGGGGAAGGAGCCTAAGATACGTAAATTCATCCAGCCATCTTCCACTCTTCTGCCACAACAAACTTTCCCACACAAACATTCAAGTGATTTGGTTCTCACAAATACAGACGATGCATCCGCTGTTGAGGCACATCAAAACCCAACCTCTTCAAGTCTGAAGATCTTTATTGGCCATGTGCAACAGGTGTGCTTAGATACTCAGCCACATCCAGTTACAAAAATCTAAAGACAGTGCAAAACAATACAAAGCAGTGTAAATTGTACAGATAGTCCAAAGCAGTATGTTTTTTTTTGCATTTGACTTTGAACTACTTATCATATTAAATTACATATGACTTTTATTGCATATTATTACCATGTGTCTGGTGAATGCATCTCTTTCCCTCTCCTGGGTGTGTGCAGTACTGTCTGCTTAACAGAGCACTCAGGATACCTTAGGGGTGTCATTACTGGGAATGTGCCTCAGCACCACTTTCCTTGCACTGGGTGCTTTCATCCCCCTCCTGGGATCCTGGGATTGTAGGTTTCTGCCCTCCCAGAACTAGTACCCCCCCCCCCCCCATAATTTTGTCAGCATCTCTGTCACACACACACACACACACATACAGATTAGTCCCAGCGAGGACCGAACATCTACAGCATTCCAGAGGAGTTTGTTTACTCACTTATTTACTTGTTTGTTTTATTTATTTATTTATTTATTTATTATTTGTGCATTTATTTATTAATCCCCTTTGTGGCAGGGCATGATTCACGTGTGGGATCTGCCTGTCGGTAAGTAGACAGGATACTGTCGCAGGGCACAGGATGTTCTTCCTGGTTAGCTGTGCTCCTCCTTCCCACCTATTCTCTGCCGTCTAACATCACGTCTCCCGTCCTGCCCCCAAAGCAGACGTTCCCAGCCGAGCACAGTTACTCCTGCCTGAAAAACCGCTGATGAAATAAACACAATTTTACATTAGTTACTCAGCAAGATACCATAATCGAATATATGTCAAGATAAACTTAAAATTTCTTTTTTGTAAATTATACATAGCTTTTTGAAGTAGTAAACCCATATTGTGGAAATGTTTTTATTTGATGTTTTTTCTATAGAGGATGCTTTCACTCATTTAAAGATTCAGGGAACAGATCCATTCTTCATTATCAGTGCAAGATACATCATACAGATGCCCTGGGACACATCATCAGGGTGTTTCGGGTCTTTCAACATCAGACACCCTCGCCCAGGCGACCCGGCCAGGGTTGGTCAGGCCCCAACCTGTGTCCCAGCAGCGTTTATCCACGGTTCTGCCCTCTTTATCCAAAGCCACCTAGTGGCTTTCTCTGTGGTTTCAGTTGCAGACCTGATTGCCTTCCTATTCTCCTGTCCATTGATACCTAGCAGAGTGAACACTCTGCAGAGAGATCGACCACCAAAACCTCAGAATAGGATATAGAGATTAAGGATTCTCTGATTTTAAATATAAGCTTGCTTTGGGGTTTTTATATTCTTCTCACATGTTTACACTCAACTAACATCAATCATATTATGATTATTTTAGTATTGCCATAACCTTTGAAATAAACCTACATAACTTCCATGGGATTATGACTGTGAATATGAACAGAGTTGGGTAATTTAGGTCGAGAGAGTAAAAGTCCTGACCGGGATTTTGTTGCAACCAACCAGTTGAGTACTCTGTGACTGTGACTCTTTATGCTCAACTGGTTGGCTGAAACAAAATCCCGGTCAGGACTTTTACTATCTAGATCTGAATTACCCAACTCTGTATAAGAGTATGTAGGTCAGGGGTACCCAACTCCAGTCCTGGAGGGCCAGAGCCCAGCACATTTTTGGGTTTCCCCTCATTTAACACACCTGTTTCATCTCCTTGTGCTAATTACCACACAGCTCTTGAGCTGAATCATTTATGGTGGAACAGGGAAAGAACTAAGCTACACAGGGCTCTGGCCCCCCAGGACTGGAGTTGGGCACCCCGGCTGTAGGTAGCATTGTAATACGAGTTAATATTTGATTTCCATTTACTGTTGGTTTTATTTACGGTCAAGAGGTTCAGTGAGGACTTCAAAGGAGTAGCAGTATTTGCAGGAAAGGAAGTATGAGGAGTTTAGCCAAGCACCCTCCGCTACTTTTTCAGCCAAAAATGTGAACACCAATGAGGCTGGAAACCTTTTCTCTGATTTTATCTTCCATTCTTATTCTCCTGCTTCCATTATTTCAGTATGTCATTTTTATAATGCTGAAGATCTGATAAAAATGGTGTGTATCATGGTCAGGGGTGTATTTGGTGATCAGTGCTGACACAGCACATAACACGTGGCATTTAACCCATATGTGACATTGCAGAGAACAGCTAATTCAGCACCCAGGGAGCAGTACCTTGCTCAGGGTACCTCAGTGGTGCCTTGTTGGTTAGGGATTTGAACCAGCAATCTTTCAACTATAAGTGCACTTCCCTAACCATTAAGCCACCACTGCCCACAGTATAGCATACTTGATGGTATACTACCATTTAGTACGTATAGTCGACATGTTGAATGTAGACTAAATGGGCAGGAATCTGAGTGACCTTGACAAGGGCCAAATCATTATGGCCTGAAAACTGCACTGAAAAAAGTGTTTCATTGGATCAAAGTAAAAATTTTGCGTCAACTTGTTACATGTAATTACTTTGCTTTTTATCAACTTAAAATTTTTACTTTGATAAGAATGAACTATCCATTACTTAGCCAAAGCAAAAAGTATATTTGAATCAAATAAAGTTTTTAAGTTTAATGAAATCTCAAATTATACTTTGTCATAATGTTCTCTTTGTATTAATCTAATTATTTTACTTTACATATATCCAAATATCCAACCAAATACAATTTAAAATATTAATGTAATATTAAGGAATTTATTTACTTTCATAAAGTGTAATTTTATGATATAAGATGAATGACTTCAAGCATCAAACTTGACAATTTATTTTGTCATAATACAAAATTTTTTACAATGTGTACAGTATCCTCAAATACACATTAACAATGTAAACATCGTAAACTTGACAATTTTTGTCAAAACATTTCCACAATGTGTATTGTTCTAAAAACATACTGTATAACAGTTTTTAAAATCCATATACATACACACTGGATACAATGTAAATTCACCATAAGAATCAGTTATGGTTTTGAAGAGAAACATGTAATCTTTCCATGAACAGTCACTTAGAACTGACTACACAATCAAATTAAAATTCTTCAAAACAAGTTTGGCACCAAAAACTGCTTTAAAATGGGCAGTGTACAACCAAGCACTTTTAAAACATACCAAATTAGCCAATGGTAGGAGAAAAATAAATAAAAATTCTCTCCTTCATGAAAAAGTATACCCAAAAATGAAACTTCTCATAATTGTCATAAAATGTCTGTTAACCAAATTTAATTAAAGTTGAATACTTAAATAGTTTAAGGATAAGTAAACAACGTAAGAATGTTCATTTTTGGGTAAACTATTTAACCCTATAAAACTATAAAACACATCTTAGCCAAGATAAAACAAACCAGGTTTAGTAAACAGTAGTTAACTTTGAAGATGTAGGACTTGTATAGAACCTTTTATACTAAGAAATTTACCATCAGCAGAACATTGTAGCTGGGTCAAAGAAAACAAACTTACTCCTGCAGCTTTGAAGAGAGGTTCTGCACCCTTCGGCTCATCTGCTTACTCTCTATATCCATGATTATTTTTTGAAAAGCCTCAAATGTATATTTGAGTCCTTCAGGATATTTTAAGTTCAGTGCATAAATGAGTCCAAACATCATGGCACAGGCACATGCAACAGAGGGCAACTCATTTAATACTTCCACACCATCAATGACAATGGAAATGTCTAGTGCACAACTAAGAGCATCACTTTCACGTATCACAAAAAATGCCATGGTGGTCTTTTCAAATTCTCTCTCCGCTTCCTCCCTTTGGTCCGCCTAAAAACATACAAGAACAGAGAGCAATTAAACTTTGTAAGGGGGAGGAGGAGAAAAAAAAAAACACCCCATCTGAAAATTACAAAATTTAGTTAGCCGTCCTATTCTGAAGGTCAATGTAGAGCCCAAACATCTGTGCCAACTTCCATTAAAATATTTTCATTTGTGTTCAGCATAATTTGTACGTTTTATTACAAGAGTAGTGTAAGTGCTAACAATTTTTGTTTTTGGGTGAAGACATACTTTTACACTCTTTGTCAACAATGGTCAACACATGGGAGCATTTAATTGTGCAAGTGTTTAAAAGCATTTTCATAGCCAATCACAGATATTTTTGTTGAGTGCAGTTCAAAATGCATGTTTGGGTGAACCAACCCCCTTTAACGGAGTAGTTCACATTAAAAATTTACACGCCCTCTTGTAATTTCAAACCTGTATGAATTACTGTCCTTTTGAACAATGTTGGTAACAGAACAGCATAGCACCCTTTCACTATTATTGTATAGACACAAAACCAATGCAAGTGAATAGGGGGCTCAACATTTTTCAAAATATATTCTTTCGTGTTCTGTGGAAGAAAGTCACACAGGCTTATTTTTTACACTCCCATGGTAAAAAATGTTATATTCAGGATTAGTCATTTACATTTTAATATTTTGCAATAAAATAAATGCTTATTACTTTAAAGCAATAGGTCATTACCAAATCAAAATTTCCCCACATTTCACTCACCCTCAAAGCTTGAGAAGACCTTTTTTTTTATACCACAGAGCATTGTAGAGCAGTTCTTTGCTCGATGGATGCACTATTTGAAGCTTTAAAAAGTCAACAATTCACTTCCATTCTACTGCTTGGAAGTAAAACATTAAGTAGGATTATAACTTTGCCTGTATTGTTCAAGAATATAACTGAATTCAGTTAGGATGACTTGAGGGAAATTCGATTTGGTAGTGAAATATAACTTTAAAGACAAACATGGTTGGACAAAATTTCAGTAGTTTGCTTTGCCTACATTACCTGGTATTCTTTGATCAGACAGCTTGCATCTTCACCAAGATACATGATCAGGCACTTCAGCAGGCACTCTCTTCTGATGTCTATGTCCAGATTCTACAAAATGTTCAAGATGTATTGCTTTTAATGGACCAAAACACTACCAAATTGATTGCAACAAGCAATTTTGTTTGCATCCAACAAATACCTGATCCATAACTTGAATAGTGTCCTTAGTTTTTTCACGGAGGACTCCACCTTTGCTCCTAATAACCTGGAGAAGCTGAGAGCTTTGTCTGTCCAAAGAAGCCATAAATCTCGGTAGTAAAGGTAAGGTCGTGATGCGCAAAAATTCTGCATTAATCTGTCAGGAAGAGAAAAAGAAAATAGACTTCTAAAAAAAATTATTTCACTTTGAGAACTAGTTGTAAAAATACATATACACACAAAGCATTAAACAAAAAAAGGTATAATTCGGGTATCCAGGACATTTTCAAAAACACTCCCATGGTAAAAAATGTTATATTCAGGATTAGTCATTTACATTTTAATATTTTGCAATAAAATAAATGCTTTTACCTCCTCTTGTTGAAACAGAGCTGGCCATCTTTCTTGCAGTTCTTGAACACTAGGTTGGTTTTCCACAATCTCTTGTCTGCGTATGGCAAACGTCTTTGTCATTTTTTCTCTGATTGTCAATGCATTGTTTCTTTTCTTCACTTCCTTTAAAAGTGCCAGGCGCTCAATTTCAAGGTTTGCTGATGTCTCTCCAGCAGGAAGGGATGGGATATGATTGGCCTCACCACGTTTAGGTCGTTTAACATTTTTTGCTGGAAAAACCTGGCCTGTAGCTTTGGTTTTCAGAGAATTTACCAAATACTCAGGGCATCCAAGACCTTTCAAATGTGTTCGTAGGTTTCCCATCTTCATTTTGAACCTCTGTGTCCACCCATAGCACCCATTGAAGGATCCTTTTTCTGCTAAGCAAGGGTGTTTCTTGATAAGTGCCTCTGAAACTTCAGAGAAGTTTGCACTGCTGGGATAAGATTTATACTTGTATATCTCATCACAAACCTTCTCCAGAATATCAGACTTCATCTTTGGAGTGACAGACAGCCTTGTTCCGTTAGCCTTAAAAAGAGCATTTCCTCTCTCTAATTGGAGTTCAGTGTCATAAGAAAAGCATGGAATATTAAATTCTTTTGGCCACTGTTGATTTCTTGTAGAAACTGTTTCCGAGCCAGGGGGTGAAAGGATTATTGTATCATCAGTGTCTCCAGAGCCAATAGAGGACAGAGCATTATCATTAGACTGGGTCCCATCATTTGTTTGAGCAGTGAATGAGTCTTCATCTGACAACGGGATAATCTTTAGAGTGCCAAGACTCTGAAGCTCTCCAGTGTTTGTCAAATTTACAAATACATCCCCAAAATCTTTGTCCTGATACTGTAGTCTGAATCTACCATTTAATCCAAAAGCTTCCCTCACTTTTTCAATGAGCTCATCCACTGATTCGGGAATTCCATCTGGAAGAAGCAACTTTCTTGAATCATCTTGACTCACAATCACCAAAAGCTTGGCAGATCTTCTTCCTGACATGCCAACAGATTCTGAAAAAAGAAAATATTAGATACAGAACAAATAATAGATAATTGCTTGACATTTACATATTCTCTACATCTTGTGCATTTTTCTTAGAATTTATAAACAATTCTAACCTCAAACATGAATATATCTCTTCAAAGTCACCATGCGTTTCCCTCCAATTGTGTACTGAACTAGTGGATATGGGTCTGTAAGGTCATTGTGCTCTAAAAGTTCAATTTTCTTGTCAGAAGACTGGACCAAGACATAGGCTCTATAATGTTCAGTATACCATGCATCAAGTCTTTTGGCAATGAACAGTGGTTTGTTTTGCAACACAATGATTTGCACAATTTCGCCAAACTCTGGAAGTCCTGAACATTCTCCATCAGCAATGACCATACTTTCTCTGTAGGTGAAGCCTTTAAATGTTACTTCCTTGGCCAAGCACACAACATCTAGGTTTGGGTGTTTCTGTTGTACAGTCCGTGATATGTCTTTATTCAGAACATCAATGGGAAGATTAGAAACATGTGATACTTCCAATCTTGTTGCAAGAGAGCTGCACTGATACAGATGATATGCCATATGAAACTGATGTCTTTGTGACAATGATAGGAGCACATTCTTGAAGCAGTTGGTGTGACGCACAACTCTTTTAAAGAAGCTATGCTTGGCCTCGAATCGCATTGTCCATAGAGCAACCAGAGGACCAAATTTCTCAATTAGCTCAGGATAATGCTCCAAGTAGTGGTGTTTGGGCAAAAGTTTAGTCTGAGGAAAAACCTCTTGGAATCTGATTCTATGTTCAGATATCTTGAAGGCCAGATATGCTATAGATGCTTTGGTGTGTGAAGGAGCGACAACAAGATCTACAATATCTTTCAAATCATTTAGAAGTTGCCATGCAGGTTCATTGGCAGGCACTCTGTCTCCAATCAAAAAAGGAAAAAACCTCAACAGGCTCCAATTTTCATGGGCATTACCCCCTACTGTTCTTCTTGCAGAAAATGTGAGAGGAACAGTGTGTGGACAATTTGTCTTGTCACTCCATTTGAATGGAAAGTTCTGAATGGCTTTATTCAGGTGTTCCAAGGTGAAATAATTTTTAGATGAAAAGACCGTCAAGGACAAAGCTATCTCAAAAGGGACAATACCCTCAAAGAGATCATGCACAACATCAGCTGGGAATCCTGTGCAAACATTGAAATGTGATAATTTTTCGGAAAACACACAACCCCTTTTCACGCCAAAGTGGTGAGGCAAGTCATTGTCTTTCATAAACTGAAGATGAGCAGAATGTAGTTCTTCAGTTCTGATGCAGAATGTGTCAGATCCAACTTCTTGAGTCTGGTATTCTTCATTCTCTGCTGTACAAAATCTGCAGACATATTTTCCAGAGAAATTTTCCACAAATCCGGCAATACTGTGAGCACCAAGATTGTCAGCAACAATGCATTGAACTGTGCCCTTCACAGTCTTTCCCAGTTTTTCAAGGAAAAGTCCATGTCTCTCCAACGTGACAAGGTCATCAATCAATGGTTCCAGCACTTTGTCATACCCAAAATGCTTAACATCAATGCTTTTAATTAAAGCAGCTAAATTTATAGCAGACAGGGATGACTGACATCCTTCATGTAAATTGCCCAATATCCAATACACTCCAAAAACTTTGTGTTTTTTCTTGGATGTGCCAAGGGGGTTGCATATCTCGAATTCATCAACATACAAAATTAAAGAGATAGCAGGTTCAGAAAGCAGTTCAATCCTTTTAAAGTTGAGTGAATCAAAAAAACATGTATATTTAGATTCATCTCCTTTATACACTGATTTTAAATGATGTGTATTATCAAGTATTGGCTGGCAACTCAGAAGTTGCTGCAAGGACTGTAGAATTGGAACGTACTGAAATGTCCTTCCATCACTCTGATCAAGCACATACTCTACAGGCTTTACTACTGAAAAATGGGCTTTGTAGTATGCCTTCCGTTTCCATGTAGTGGAAAGTGGACCTTGCTCTCTGATTGCTGTTTGAACTGGATGTGACTGGCAAAGAAAAGTGGCTAACTCATCTACAACAACTTTATCAACCTGCAAATTATGTTCCTGCAGTACCTGGTGAATAGTTTGATTAACAACTGGAACAGAAACTGTACTAATTAAATACTGAAACTCCTGCAAAAGGTCATCAATGGCCACACCAGGTACAAGAAAAACGTGCTCCAACTTTAATAGGACTGAGGCTAATTTGTGCTCTATAGCTTTTGACAAGTCTTCAGTACTTTCTGTTATTACACCAGAGGATGTCGGTTCATCAAGTGAGACATCTTCATCTGATTCAATTTCATCTTCTGCAGAATAAATAGGGACTGGTCTTTCACTGACAACAATGCCAGGCTTGAAGTCCTCTTCAGAGAATGATTTGTGTTTTCTTGCCTTGTGCGTCCTAAATGATCCATAAATATTGGTTTTGTAAGAGCACCCACTAAAAACACAATTGACTGTTTCATTATTTTTCAGGTGCTGTCCAATGTGATGGAAATAGTCTTTAAACGATGATGTGTGTTTGTATTCACAAAGCAAGCATTTATAAGTTGTCAATGCATCTTCTTGAGGGGGATGCTGAGGATGCCTCCTTGACACATGGCTCTTCAGAGAACTCCAAGTATTAAATGAACAAGGACAGTCTGAATAAACACAAGGATAAGGATGATGACGTCCAAAATTCCTATGATCAAGCTTAAAATGCTTGAGAAGCTCAGAACGCTTGGCTTTGGAGACACCACAATTTTTGCATTTCCACATTTTGTTGCTTGCCAACAAGAATGGTGAGGTAGAGCATAGGAGAGAAGAAAGCATTCATTACAAAACTGACCCTCCAAAGCAATAATTAAAAGGTGCAAATTACTTACATTTTTCATGTGACTGGATAATTCAAAACCTGTCCTAATTGTTGTTCAGCAGTATCCCATCCTACAAAAGACAAAGATAAATAACAAACTGGCTCACATAGAAGTAAACAGACGACTTCTTTATTTACACTAAATTTTTATAAATTTCTATTTTTTCTATATTTTGCTATATTGTGAATGTCCTTAATTGTACAGTATATTTTTTATTTTTATCCTAGTTAAATTTATTTTCTATCATATTTTTTTATTCATATTTATTTCTTATCTATAAGCTTTTATTTTTTAAGGTCATGAGCGGTCGTTTAAGCATTTCACTGCATATCGAGACAACATTTGAATTTGGGTATGCTGGTCGACGCGACGTTAAAATATGTGGTGTTTAGGCACATGTGTTAGCGTTATCTTTACATGAAAGTGGAATGTGTTAATCATTAACCATAAATGAGAGACCATACATGTAAACAGACCGAATACCTTGCGAACGCAAGCTTCATAATAAATCAATAAAAATATTCATAATAATTAAGCTTTATAACAATGTTAAGTCCATACAAAGCGTGCGTGTACTGTATACATGCTGGCGCCGTAAAGACATGCACGCTGATGGCGCCCTAAAGTCTCGTTCTCCAGCACAGCCGAAACAGTCTTTATCATACGTTTCAGTATCAATCCATCCCACCTCAAGCAGTTTACTTGTATTATTCTTATTTTATTTCCACTCGGTTTAACATCGTGATGAGGGAATCTTGTAAAGCTTCTAGCCGAGTTAGCGCCGTCAAACTAGTAATACCTGTATGTAACCGTATGTAAACAGTACAACATAATATTTTATGAAATCACACATGTATAATGTTAATAATACGCCCAAACGTATGTTTAAAATTACTTACCAACTTTCTTGATTCCCATTTCACCACGCCGAGTTCTTCCATGCAGTGTATCAAGATGGCGGAAAGGTGAACGTTGGCACGCACGACCACGGATGACGTTTTAAGTCACGTGACAATGGGAACCAAAATGTTTAATTTAATTTAAAGAAATTAATTTACTTTATACAAACAAGACTTACTTTTAATTTAAAATCAACCAAACCTTTTACATAACACTGATGACTAAAACGAAACTTAAATGTTTTGAGTTAGATCAAGTATAACAACTTCTTCAGATTAATGATATGCCTTGTGCACTTTTTTCAGTGTGGGTGAGAGCATCTCTGAAAGGGCCGTGTTTGTGGGGTGTTCATGGTTAGCCGTGGTCAGTACCTACTGAGAGTGGTCTGAGGAGGGAAAACCAACAATCACCGACAGGGTGTTGAGCAGCCAAAACTTATCGGTGCGGGATGTGAATAAAGGCTATTCCCACCCGGTTTGAACCAACACAAAGGCTACTGTGGCACAAATGGCAGATAATTTTGATGAGGAGCACATGATCTTGGGATTAATGTGTTACGACACAGAGCATCGAGCCATGTTGCCTGTGGGGCTACATAGCTGCAAGCCAGTCAGAAAGTTTTGATTCCTTGGTATACACATTTATATACTCAACCACTACACTGCCTTGTTTGGCTATTCAATGCCTCATTGAGTTATTGAACTAATTAAGTTAATTAAGTGTGTGCTGGTGGTGAAATGTAAATGCATGGAATGGCTGAGGTGCTGCTGAGAAGAGGTTTTGGAATCAAATCAGTGGTTATATAGCCAACCATCTAAATATCAGTAACTGTTTGGAGAACTGAAGAAATTCTTGATTTTTTTAATAGTTAATGCTAATTTGCATTTGTCCTAATCTTAGTGATTTTTTCTGAGCAAATATACACTTACTACCCTGATAAACATTTTCTTAGACTACCAAAGGTTTTTGCACAATACTGTGTGTGTGTGTGTGTGTGTGTATGTATCCATCCATCCATCCATTTTCTGTAACCACTTATCCTATTCAGTGTTGCAGGGGGTCCGGAGGCTATGGGTGCAAGGCAGGGAGCAACCCAGGATGGGGTGTCAACCCATCAAAAGGGCCATTCACACACACACCATTTATATATATATATATATATACACACACACACACAGTGGGCGCTTTTCCACCACACCAGGTACCGTACTTTCGGTACTTCCATAAAGTACCAAAAGTATGGTACTTCTTTTGTGTCGATTTTCCACTGCTGTAAAAACTGGTCCCGGCGCCAAAAGACATCATCAGTGATCGCCCCTGACATCATCACAAAGCGCGACGTGGTATTTCTTTCGCTGAATTCAAACATGTTATTATTATGATCCTTCACTTAAGTTTTTTGATTTTCAAGCGGCATTGTTCGGTGTTTCGCGTGTGCCCCAATTCTTCCAAGCGGCTTGCTATTACGGCAAATACTTTTTTATTCCGAGTCGTGTCATCCAAATCCCGCTGGATCTGTTCATCCGACCATATGGCGATTAAAGCCTGTGTTTCCTCGTTTGCCCATCCTTCCGTTTTACTTATTTTATGTTTTTGTTTCTACTGCTTTTTATTTCGTTTCTCGCTGTGTGTATTTTGTGTTTCTGCGGCAGGCTATTTGCATAACCAATCGACAGCAAATACGTTTGTAAGTCCCACCCCAAAGTACCGAAGTACCAAAGAAGCACCCCAGCTGGTTTGCCACTTTTGGTACTGGAACTTTTGGTACTGATACTTGACTGGACGTCAGTGGAAAAGCGAAAGTACCGAAAGTACCGTACTTTGTGCAGTGGAAAAGCGCCCAGTGTGCGAAATACTCGTCAATATTCGGGGGGGTCCTCATCTCCCTATTGCTGCACAATACCGATCTTGAGACCCCCTTAAAATTTTGCTTTTGAGGCTTTCAGGGGGTCTCGGGTTAATGGGGGGTGTCGGACCCTCCTGTACTTCACACACTGTATATATATATATACACTCACACACACACACACGTGAGGTGCAGTTAATATAGCCTACACTGACTGGTGATCTTTGCAAAGTGAGTATTGGACCAAGAGCCTCCCCCCCCCCCCCCCCCCCAAGTGAAGGAACAGTAGAGTCAGGCTGCAGCTTGCTTAATTGCTTCTGTCAAGCCAGCTCCTCGCTTACCAGGCGGGCGGACCCACCTTCATGCTGCATAATCCTGTCTCTCATATCTGCGCTTGATTGTATCTGTCTGGCGTATCATTAATTTCCTGGACAGACTCCAAAGACAAGCCTTAATGTCCCCAGTAAGTATTCTCCTGTTAGCTGCCTGAAGCATCTGATTAATGCGTGCCGGAATTCTCTGTGACGTTTATGATGCCTTGAGGAATGGATGTGACAAAGACTTTATAACTCACGCAGGAGCAATTTTTTTCCAGGGGCCACGTGTTTCCTTATGAAAGCAGGATCGCCCGGTCAGGCAGAGAGCGCAGAAAACAGACACGAGGAAGTGCATTAAAACATCAATGGTGGCATAAGATCGACGTTAAAGTGTAGCCAGGAAACGTCCACAGCTAGCTTTGCCTGGCGCAGAGGGAAAGGCAGCCTCTGTGTACAATATCATCGATGGCTGCACAGCCTGGCTGCAATGCACAGCTTTTTAACAAGAGGTTTTTTTATAATCTGGCACAGGGCAGTCAAACCTACAGAGAGCCTTGGAAATGACTAGCAAGGGGCTGTACACCATGGATGGACTTTTCATGAATTGAATTGAGACTGTATCGTAAATTCCATGGCCCTGGATTAGGAATTGAAATTGGAATTGCTCCCTGCTCTAAGGAAACAAAACTGGAATTGAATTGGCACAGGAAACAGAATTGAAATCAATTATATTGCAAGAAATCCCGCTTGTAATTTCTGTAGGGGTATTTTTTAAATTCCATTTCCGGATTTTAAACTGGAATTGATGAGTTCATGAATGGCCCCATCACAGGTGTACAAGGTGCTAATTTCCCAGGCAGTGCCAGCTTGTCTCCACTGACCCCAAGGACACTCAGTTAAAACCACATGATTTAAGTAACTCCGACACTGGACTGTCAGACACCTTCTATTTCCAGGGAGATGTATGGAAAACAGACTGTAGGACATTTTGATAGGACCCTGATGATCTGGAATCATAGGCTCCCGTTGTGACATCGCTAAATGACTGTCATGTGACATTCAGAGGAATAACAGGAATTAGGTTCAGACCTTCTTCTTTAAGTTTGATGTAACTTTCCAAGGATGCTTGGAACATGCTGCTGTGGGATAAAAGCTGTACAATAGTACTTATCTTCAGAGGAAAGCATTAAAGACACGAATGGATGGCAGTTCTGGATGAACGGGTTTCTGTGTTAGTGGGTGTTAAGGTCACACGGCACGTCAGAAACTGAACACTGCTGAACCGTGAAACTTTTCTAGGGACCAAGACGGGGATCAATGCGAGTGGTTTCAGAAGCGCACCTCTGCCAGCAGCAGCATTTATCTGCTGGAGGCTCGGTGCGGCAGCCCTCGTGGCGAGAATATCAAAGTGCGCTAAACGCCTCTGATAGCGCTTCACCGAAGCCCTCATGGTGGGAGGACCCCCACAATACGGCCCATTGCCTTTGGGCATCCGCCGGACGCTAAGCCGCACTTGCCGGAGCCTTCCCTGCTGCAAGGACGGCGCGGAGGGCCCATAATGACCCTCGACAAAGGCCCGCCACTCTGGGAGAGGCTACTCGCTCGCTTCGCATGAAAGAAAAATATTCAGACAGAAAACAGTGAAGGACAATGGGAAGGCAGAAGCTTACAGCCATCAATGAGACTTTTTTGTGGGAAAAAAAAAGAGTGAGAATTCAAAAACACTTCAGAGGGACCACTGTGACTGTTCCTGGAGGGGAAGTGGAGACTTACAAAGGATTCTTCAGGCACAGGGGCTGTGGGTGCAGATCAATGGCTATTTATTGCTTTTTTCATACCTCGCAATGAAACGTGCTTGAAGAAGGATCAGATCAAAATTTTGTTTTTTTGAAATAACAGACTGCAGACATATGGACTCTCGCAACTGGGTGTTAATAAAAGGCTTAAACATCTCTACCCTCCTCATACAACAGCTTTCAACATCGGCCACAACCCCTTTACACATACGCGAATGGGCCTATGTGTACAGATGATGAGTTTTGAAGCTCGTCTCAAACATGCCGTGTGCTGTTATTTGCTGGCCGCTGTCTCATAGCCTTTCATGGTCTCCATTAGCACCATCTCACCAGAGACTTCAGAAACAGTCTGCCAGAGACGTCAGAAGTGGGCCGAATCAGCACCGAGACAGAGCCGTCCGATTGCCGGTGCCTTCAGACAACTATGGCGCAGAGCAAAAGCATCTCTGTGAAACGACGCCGGCGAACCAGATGGTTTCCGGGCTGGAACCTCCATGCGTGTTCTTCGGCCCACAAACTTCTCCTCCTCTCACGGCAAGCCGAGTCCAAACTCCTGCCGATGGAATGACCCCGATTCGGATCTTCTGAAGCTCTTCCCCCTCGAGCCTCATCTCTTTGGCTTTTTGTAGCTCCGGATAAACATCTGCAGGCTGCAGTTGTGGGGGGGGGGGCAAGCTCTTCATGTCCCTTCAGAATGAGAAACAACAAAGCTACACACTGCTGATCCGCGTGGATACGAGCCTCGGCCTACATTTGACAGCACTGACCAAAGCCGGATTATTGGTTTATGTGAGAGCCACACACACACTCAAATCGCTACTGGCGATGCAAACAACTGGCACCACAAGAGGCCTGTGGAGGATCGGGTCTACAGCATCTGACGCTGGTGGCCTGTTTGTCCCTCTCAGACACTCAGTCATTCATCCTTCAGGCTTGAAATCATAAGGAGATTCTAGACTTGGTTTTGCTAGTGAAGATGACTGTTGGCTTCTATTTCAATTCTGATAGCTGCACCCAGGATATATAGTCAAATGCAAGATGTTATGGACTTCAGAGTTAATTTGAATAGATAAAAAAAAGAAATAATAATAATAATAATACCAATGTGGTGTTTCTGTACTTTACAGATGTATTTTACTGCTGTCCTCTATGGGGTCTCAGCAAGCTGGTGTGCTTAGCTCATAAATATTCAATTCTGATCCTGTGTTGTTTTCAAGTCATTCCTAAACCTTAGTAGGAAAGTGCCCAGGATTGGAGGGGTCTGACTGGTCCGGTTATTTAAAACATATCAAAATCCCTTGTCATGTCAGGCCTCAGTTGCTTCAGCAATCTTCTTTGAGGGATGGTTCCCATTTCTGTGAGTGCCAACTTTCCCTCTGCATTACAGCAAACATGTGAACACCAAGCCAACGAGGGGGCTGGTACTGTATGTGGCTCAGCTCTGTCTGTTATTGGAAGGTCACTGCTTCAAATCGTGTCCTCAGCAGAAAAGTCACATGCCCAATGGGCCCGTAAGCGAGGCCCCAGAACCCACCAAAATGCTCCAGGGGCATCTGATAAATGACTGACCTTGTGCTCAGATCCCAAGCTTTGCTCTCAATTCAACTATGTGTGTGTATTTCTCAAAGGACAGCAAGATGGGATATGTGAAAAGAAGCATTCAAATGTTTCTGTACCTATGCAAATGGCAAATAAAGCCTCATTTTATTTATTTTTTTCCAGCTGCTGAGTTTGACCCAATGAAAACGATAACAATCCAACTAATTGATTGTTCCTGAAATGCTCACCCAGGTTACCCCAAATGGATCTCCTGGATATTCTTGCAGCTTTTCCAAACTCCTGAGTGTCACTGACAAATTGTCGTCACATATCACAGTCGCCCTCCGTTTGTCTTCCTCTCAGGTGTCAGACAGGTGCGACTACGTCTTCGTCAACGGGAAGGAGATGAAGGGAAAGGTGAAGATGGCGGTGAACTTCACCTACAGCCACTTGAGCGCCCAGCTGGAGATGACGGTGTGGATCCCCCGACTGCCCCTGCAGATCGAGGTGTCCGACGCCGAGCTCAGCCAGATCAAGGGCTGGAGAGTGCCCACCGTGACCACGGGGCAGAGGTTGGTTGCCAATTCTCTCCCTCCCAGTTGGAGACACTACATCAAAAAGAAGAATATGACACTTTATATTAGATTATCACTTCATAAAACTCTACTTACATGTCTTTAAACAAGCATATATCCACTATTATAAGGCAGCCAAAACCAGCTGAGGGGGTTGTTCTTTTGATCCACCAGTTTGATGTTTGTAGAATCTAGCCTATATCCAGTCCTTTGTCCCAGTGGGGTGAGCTCCTTTGCAGAGGACCACACAAATGAGGTGTAATGCAGGAGTATCCATCTATTATTGAAGTACTGTAGCCTGGTTACTCTGCATTGAATATGAGTAGCATTAACTTCAGGCTAAGCTAATAAGGCTGATTGGGCCTTTCTCCTATTCAGCACTGGTATGGAGTTTTAGCATCATCTAATCTCCGACAGGCTTTTAGCGCTGATCCGGTACACACAGTGCTGCTGCCATGGCACGGGGAGGCCTGTTTCCATGCAGATTTTATAGAAATGTAACAGAAAGTGACATTAGTGACGTTACCTGGGCCTGGGAAGCTGCGCTCTGCTCCTGGCGAGTTACATCACTCAATGGAGCTGTTTGGCGAGCGGGAGCGGATGGGGCGGCTGACAGCGCGCACATCACAGCGGCCTCGCTGCTGCGCTCCTCTAAGCTTTGCCTGTCTCTCTTTTTATTGCCACAGCCCGGGTTTCTCCTCCTGAAGAGTGCAGTCACTGTCTGTTACCTTTCCTCACATGTCTTTGGCCTTAAAGGTGACTGTATTGAATTGGTCAAGGTGCCAGACTCAGGATCACTTTGTCAGTAGCTGAGTATTGCTGTAAATTGGTGTAGATAATTATTGGTGGGGGGGGGGGGGGGGTGTATCACAGTATCAGCACAGGGTTGTTACTTTTTAGCCCCCCCTCCCCCCACCAATCCCTGGCTGTGTTCCTTGCATAACATCCTTAAACAGCAAAGCAGGTTGTACCTCTTTACATACAACCATGATTATGTCTATTTTGTCACCTGGTTCGGGTCCAGTGCACACAGCATGAGGTTCTATGCAAGAGGAGAGGGCACATTATGTGCTGATTACAATTAATGCAAGCCTGCTGGGTTCTCCCTCGTGGGGGGGCAGGCTTCTGGCAGGAAGGGAGGATAATGGAAGGGTGGGATTTGTGGGAACCAGGAAACAGGTGGGGGCAGGGCTACAGGGGTCAGCTGAAAGCTGATTGGCCCCTGTAGTGCCCCCTCTCCTCTCAATCAGCGATATAAAAAAAATTATTAGCGAATGATAAGGTTGGCATCTCCATATGAACTACAGCCTCTCTAATGCCCCAAATCTTAAAAAAATTCTATAATTGCTCCTGGTGGACCCCCTGGTCGTCTCTTGGATTCACCAGAACCCATTCCCCGTTTCTGTTCTCAGATATTTCCACAACCTGGCCTAATATTCACCTATTTCTTTGTTCTTGTCCTTGCTGGGAATTTTATGCACACGGTAGACAATTCCTAACACCACCAAACTAAATTAGGAAAAACGTTACAGGTGATTTTTAGCTGACTTCCTGGGACACCATCGTGGAAATGAAGCCATGTACACACAGAGACACACTCACACAGTCGCACACTCACACAGTCGCACACTCACACAGTCGCACACTCACACAGTCACCCACATGGCTAAAAGTGGATCCTTACATCACGTCGATCCGCCCCCAGCGCCTGTATCCCGGCATTCCTGAGTCACTCTCGGTACTGACTCTTTATACTGCAGGCCTCTGGAACCCTTTTCCTCAGACGCCCCTGGGACTTTGGTTATAGCCTGTAGAGGAATCCCGTGGACTCTTTAGTGCCCCAAAGCTCCACACAAGGTGTGAAGTGAGTGCAGTAGAAGACCTAACAGTTTTACTGCAGGGCGACAATCACCCCACCATGGGAGTGATGTAATCTCCCATCATGGCCTCCTGTCGTAAAGTAGCTTCGTTGCACCGCTAGGTAGCCATGATTTTCACCTCTGCCTGTTTTTTTTTACCTTTCCACCTCGGTTGCAGGGTCTCATTAAAAGCTCGGAAATGCTGTCACCTCCATTTCCTCTGCAGCCTGACGTGCCCAGAGCGGCCACAGCCCTCTGGTCACGTGGCAACATTTCCGTGTCTGCCAGAGGAATGTGATGCTGTGCCATCGTTGCTTACGCAGCCCTCTTCCATGGGCTGCAAAACCTTCCTTCTAAGCTCTCTTTTTTGGCACTCATTTAGTCAGAAAGAATAACATAAAATAAATGCACGATCTGACAGCCCAGTTTCGCTTGGAGCCGGTGAATTTCTCCACATACTGAAAGCACGGTAAGGTTACCGACGTCGATGTTCGTGTTACCAACGGCGATGCTTCGTGAGCAGCGGCCCTCCCCTGATGGCGTCTGCTCCACAGATCTGCGCGGGACAGCGAGGAAGAGGATGACGAGGAGCGGCGGGGGCGCTCCTGCGGGCTGCAGTACCAGCAGACGGCGCTGCGCGTCCTGGCACACTTCGTGGCGGAGGCACCCGATGCCCGCTCGCCGGCTGCCTTCATGCTGGGCAGCGACTGGCAGGCCGACGTCACAGAGCTGGTGCGTGACTTCCTGAAGGTGGAGAACCCTCGCGTGGCCCGACTCAGGGACGGCCGTGTGCTGGTCGGAGTGGACGTGGGCATGACCACCATCCAGGTACGTGGATTTGGGGGACAGAGATGATATAAACTATTCATTATAGCTAGCAGTAGTGATCAAAGCCCATACGATGCCCTAGTCAAGCTTGAACTCTGCCCCGCCCATCCTCCATCCCCGCAAACTTCACCCCTGTATTTCACCCTGTACCCCCTAGTTGTGACATTATAAGTTGCCCCTGATGGGGAGGCAATGGTAAAAGTTGTTGACTAACTATCTAGAGCATGGCTAGAAGCTCTGGGTATCTGACAAATTAAGAATATATCATTGTTTCTGGATACTTATCTAACACATATGAAGTGAAGTGAGTGCTTAAAGGGTGTTTTTCTAATCCTGAACCATCCAGATAAAATTGCAGATACACTAGTGGCCTTAGGCAAGGCTTTATTTGGGAGGCCCCCCTATCAAGAAAACTGACGCTCTTTTAATTTCCTCCAAAACGCAGGTATTTCACGGGCCCTAGGCAGCTGCCCATTCTGCTTATAGCCAGAGCTGGCCTTGTATATATTTTTTCATCACTTTCTCCGGGCCCCTTTATGCCAGTCGGGCTCTACACAGCTGCCTAGTTGGCCTGTACCTGGATCCGGCCTTGGGAACCGGGCCGGAAAGATGAAGGACATGGACAAGAAGGGGAAAAAAAAGCAAAAGCGATGGTGGATGAAATGTTAAACCTCTCGCTTGGGTCAGGTTTCCGGTCCTGCCTCGGCGGTGGCCAGTGCAGATCAAATTCTCATGCCTGAACAAGAGTGTTGTTTATATGTTCGTCTCCAGCGGACACACTTGTGAATCTCAAGAGGCAGGGAGGTGCGATGTGCAATTTATCCTGCATGTGCACTCTCATCTGTCTGTGTCCCCTGGAAGAGCTGGAAAAAAGTCGTTAGTTAAAAAATCGTTAGCACCTGTGTTAGGCCGGTGTGGCATGCCGGCACAAGGCCACGATTCATCTGTCTGATGCTGGACACTCTTCTCCATCTGGGCAAATCCATATCTGTCATGCTGTCACACCGCGGGGGTTTGGGAAAGCGGATCACACACCATTCCTGGTCCGTCTAGCTGCCTGCTGACAGCAAAACAGCCTAGATAAATCACAGTCACCATGGTGCTGTTTAAATGGCCTTGTAACAGTAACGTTAGTGGGTACTTCTAATGGGAGAATAGCGGTAACATTTACCCTCTTTAAATGGGCCTGTAACAATAGCGTAAGTGTACTTTCAATGGCAGAATAGCGGTAACATTTACCCTCTCTAAATGGGCCTGTAACAATAGCGTTAGCGTACTTTCAATGGTAGAATTGCCTTAACATTTACCCTCTTTAAATGGGCCTGTAACAATAGCGTTAGCGCACTTTCAATGGTAGAATAGCTGTAACATTTACCCTCTTTAAATGGGCCTGTAACAATAGCGTAAGTGTACTTTCAATGGTAGAATTGCCGTAACATTTACCCTCTTTAAATGGGCCTGTAACAATAGCGTTAGCGCACTTTCAATGGTAGAATGGCCATAACATTTACCCTCTTTAAATGTGTCTGTTACAATAACATTAGCATACATCCTGTGGCAGAATAGCGGTAAAATTTACCCTCTTTAAATGGGCCTGAAACAGTAACGTTATTGTACTTCCAATGGGAGAATAGCAGTTAAATTTACTCTCTTTAAATGGGTCTGTAACAGTAACACTAGTGTACCTCTAATGGGAGAACAGTGTTAACATTTACCGTCTTTAAATGGGCCTGTAACAGTAGCATTAGTGTACTTCCAATAGGAATATATGTGTAATTTTAACTGCTCCACATTTTGTATACATAGTACAATGAGATCCCTTCAATGGGGTATTTAAGAGTTAATTTTTTTTTTTGAGATGACAGGAAGCTACACTGTTTTATTAAAACAATATTATGACTGTTGAGCCAGCAATGGAGCAATGTGCAAATTAATCTGCCTTTTAATTATCAGTTTATGCCTGTTCTTTATGCCTGTGTTGTGCATGAAAGAACCATTATAAATATAACTTATGGAAGGGAAGAAGGAAGCATTATGAAGCGGAATATGAACCTTAATGTACTGCAGTGCTCTGATGTTTCTCCAGTGCCAGTAAAACTTCCCATTCAGCTTCCATGGCTGATGCTTCAGGCCCCAGTCTTTTTTTTATTGTGGGATCCCTAATTGCTCCTGCCACTCACTGGAAGACCAGATGAATAATTGATTGATAATTGATTGCTGTTGTCCAGTTAGGAGCTGCATAGCCTAATAAATGTCTAATACTAAGTCTTCACGTACAGTGGTTGAACAAATGCTCTTTGACCATAAGATCGTTTGTTACATTATGTCACCCTTTTTTCTCAGCTTTCCCGCAGTTCAAAGTGGGGTTCAGTTGATCTTCTAAACAAGTTTGGCGTTCTTTGTGCAGGTTGGCTGGATTAGAACTCCACGGACATCTCATGCTCAGCCAAATCGCAGTGCCACTGGAAGGCTCCGGTTCACTTGAGTCCTGTAGAGCACGATCCTTTCAGGAGACTTTGGGTTTAGCGTGTGGTGAAATTTACATGGTTTCACACACTGAAACAGCACTTTCTGAGAGCTGCCCTCGTTTCCAAGGTACAACTCCTGGAAACTGCAGAGAAACCACAGAATAAAACAATGATTAGTTATTAATCGCTGTGGGATTTCACCTACCCCATCTTGTTCTCTATGAGACACACAAACGGGTAAGAACAAGTTTGAGGTCACAGCGCAGGGTCTGCCTGCATGCAGCACCCCGGGAGCCGGGGGTTAAGGGCCTCGCTCAGGGGCCCACGGATATGTGGCTACTCTGCTCGAACCGGCAACCTTCCGATCACAGGCACAGAGGCTTAACCCAGTGAGCCACACACCACTCCTTTTGTAATGCCAAGCTTACGGCATTACAGATTGATCACCCACATCTCAGATCACACCGTACGTCTCCAAGACAATGGGAAATCAGTCACATTACCTTGTGTTAGTTAGGAGATAAGGCGCTGGGACATTTGTTCTATCAGCTGACACTCGTTCATCACACTAGATGTTTGCCGTGTTTCCAGGCCCCTCACAGTGACTCCGCCCCCCCCCCCCCCACTTGGTCTCATCTGCCCAAACAGGTGCTCTCTCCCCTGTCGGACGCCATCCTGGCTGAGAAGACGGTGACGGTGCTGGAGGACAAGGTGACCATCACGGAGCTGGGCGTGCAGCTGGTCACAGGCCTCTCCCTCTCGCTACAGCTCAGCCCTGGGAGTAACCGGGCCATCGTCGCCACGGCGACCGCACAGGAAGTGCTGCAGAGCCCTAAGCAGGTACTCATGCACACTGCGGACAGGGACGGACCTCTATAGATTCACTTTGGCGTTTAGCAAATTTCCAGACTGGTTAATTAGTAAGTTTAAAACAGAAAGCTGTGTCTGTTACACCAGATAAGAAGAGCGTTATTATCAGATGTACAATGTAATTATCGGCCTGTAAATAGAATGCCCCAGGAAAACAGACTATGTTTCAGGCAGGTGAGAGAGCCCCAAACAGTCAGCTGGGAGCAACTGGGCCGGGGTGGCTGGTCTATATGTGGTGTAGCATACGACAGCATGAGGGAGCCGTCTACTTTTAGCCAGTCTTTAAATTAAGCTCCTTTTAGCTGAGTCCTTATGTAGCAATATTTTGTTAGCGAGCGTAATCACTCTCCGGTAGCCTGACCGAGGATGCAGAGAGGACAGGGTGCCCACGTAAGCTGAAGAATCTGGTGCCAATGTATTAAAAATATAACATATACATTAAAACCAGAACCCGTACCCAGACGATGACAGATATTATCATATCTAACAGAATATTTAAAAAAAGGGAAAGAAAAGTAATAAATGAGAAACATGCACTGTATACTTACAATGTTTACTGTTTTTTTTTATATATTTTACATAATATACATTTTCTTTTCCATTTTCCATTCAACGGCTGCCGAATCAGGGCATTTCTGCAAACATCTATTATGCAGTATACCGCAGTTTCTATTTAGAAAAGTAAAAATAAAAAAAACACCCAGTTCCATAGACCATCCCGGTAGCACTCTGGGGGAGCAGCTTACATCCACTTACTCACTAATCACAGGGACAACAGGCCTGGGAGTCTGTGTGGTGTGTGGAGCGCATGAGGGATATGCCGTCCCTCATTTCCCCATGGGAACAAGCAACCTGTGCATTAAAGAGTAATAATAATAATAATAATAATTATCATTATTATTATTAGTAGTATCATCATCATCATCCGTCTTTAAGCCACTTTCAGGAATGCCAGGGGTGGAGCCTATTCCTGGCAGCATAGGGCAGAAGGCAGGGGTACATCCTGGAGACCAATCCATGACAGGGCTCACACACATTCTCACAGAGGCACACGCTATGATTGCTAGCCCAGCCCTGTGCTCGATCCTCCCTGGGATACACTCCAGGCCCGCTCGCCCCCGCAGATAAGCGGTCCGAAGATGATCGGAATGCAAAATTCCCCTAATTAAAAATAACTCTTTAAAAGCCTAATCACAAAGTCACCGGCTGCCTACCCCCGCTTTCTTTTATCAGGCTCAGAAATAACAGCTCTGTCACCATCTATATAATTAGCACTATATGGGGTAAATTAGCATGAGCGTGTTTAATATTCGGCTGCCGCACGGGGTCTGCGTATGAAACGGGTCATTTCTCTGGCAGCTGACTTTTGAGTCCCTTCTTTCCCACCAGCAAGATTAATAGTGGCCGGTATTGATAGCATGTGATACATTTTAGATATGGTGTTTGGCCCGGGGGGCGGTGGGGTGGTGGGGGGCATTGCATTAGACTGGCTCTCTCCATTTCCATGCAGTCACATCCACAGTTCGCAAGCAACAGCCGAGAGTGGGAATCCTCACCGTACTGTGGGCCGTCATTTTGGGCCAGCATACCACCAGGGCGGCGGAGTCTGGTTATCGAGTACCGGGCAAACTGCAGCATGTTACAGCTGGCACATGGGACACTGTGGGCATTTAAATTAAATCATAACATCCACCCTGACATCAGCTGTGGTGAGACTGAGAGTCCGGGCAATGATCAATGATAATAATATGCTGCATAAAAAAAAAAGAAATTGTGACCTATGAAGACTGCTGTGTGCCTCAAAAATTGTCGAATACCGTGTATATATATATATATATATATACATACACACACACACACACGATGCAAATGCATTTTTCTCATAAATTTCTGCTTGGTGAAGACTGAGAATGTACTGCTCTTAACTATAGGGTAAGCACCAGTCTAAATCAACAAAAAACAAGTGTGAATCAAACCAAATTCACTAAATAACTGAGACTTTCATGTCTACTGACAATAGCAATCAACCGATTCGTGCTGCCTGACCCTGTGCTGTTGACAGTACACTCCAGAGGCTGTTTACAGTGAGGATGTGTGAAGTTAAGGACAGAAGCTAACTAAAAATGTGTTTAGAAAGGGAAGGATGTGTCTCGGTGTCAAGTAATGTAGATGAATGGGAATCACAGAGGGAGGCGCAGCGGCTCATTGAGTAACACTGGCCTCACACCATCCGGGGCTGCGGCTTGTGGGATTGCGTGATGGACTGGCAACCCATCCGGAATGTTCCATGTGCTTCCTGGGGTAGGCTCCAGCCTCACCACAACGCGATACCGGAAAAAGCAGTTACAGAAGATGGATGGCTGGCTGTGAAACAGGGAAAAGAATATCTGTATTCTCAGTTCTAGTGTACACGTCTGTCAATCTAAGATCTCGCGCAGTATTTTGTTGGACACGGTGACTTTGTGCGGGAATTGAGTCCCAGTGTTCTGTACTCTCGCCCAAAGACCTGACGCATCTCTCTGACTGCGGATTCGCCATCGATGTAGCTCATGCTTCTGATTATCCCAGCTGGATGGTGGCGCTTTGCTGTATCCTTGTTATCTAATTGTGTAATAATTTAGTGATTAATGGTCCCATGTGAGAGTGAAGGAGGTTCTTTATACCGCTGACAATCATGCAGGATTCAGGTCGCCTCCCCCGATTCAGGAGACTTGGTATGTTCTGCCCTGCAAGCGCTTTTTGTGAAGCTTGATTCGCTTGATGAAATAATGTAACAAAAACCATCTCAGCTCATCAGAGTGAATGAAACTAACAAATTCAGCAGTCTGGGCTGCTCCCCTATTTCATTGTAAACAAGGTACAATTATTAATATGGGTTTTATATCTTTGGCATGAATAGGAATCTAATGTATGCTGCGGTTTTCATGTTTTTATCAGCCCCTGGTGTTCATTTATATATTTATAAAATGTGTTTTCCCATGGTTAATGCTTCTCTCGTAACTTGTTTGAAGGCTGCTTTTTTGGTAGAGATGAAGAGTAGATGATTTGTGTGTCTTTAAGTCACAGGCCTTCTCTGTTTCCACACTAGGAGGCGCCGATCAGTGCGTGGCTCCAGTTCAGCGATGGCTCCATGGCGCCCCTGGATTTGTATGAGCCAGGCCTCTTTGTGCTGTCAGTCACCTCTCTGGATGAAGGCGTGGTCACTGTGCGGCAGGACCCGGCTTGGAGGTGGCCCATCGTCGTGGCAGAGGCCGAGGGCCAGGGGGCGCTGGTGAGGGCAGAGATCACTGTCAGCGAGACCTGCCAGAAGTCGAAGCGGCGCAGCGTGCTGGTGGCCGGCAGCGGCATCGTGAGGGTCCGGTTCGGCTCGGGGGAGGAGCTGGAGAACCATCCCGGCGACCGGCGCCAGCCGCGGCCCGACAGCCATTTCTACGGCAGCTCCGTCGCCGGCATGGAGGATGGCGTCGCGCGGAGGTCCACCACCACCAGGAGCGCCATCCTCAGGCGGCCAGGGGGAGGGAGGCTCACGGACGATGGTGGGCTGGGCCAGAATGGCCCCATCGACTTCTCTGATTTCCCAGCCCAGGTGGACCTGCCCGGGGACACGGAGGACGACCTGGTCCAGGCGCACCGTGGGCTCTCTGATCTGGAGATCGGCATGTATGCCCTGCTGGGGGTCTTCTGCCTGGCCATCCTGGTCTTTCTCATCAACTGCGTCTCTTATGCCCTCAAGTATCGGCATAAGGAGCTGTCTGAGGAGGGTCCGGAGACCCTGGGCCACGCCCACGACTGGGTGTGGCTGGGCCATGAGGCAGAGCCTTCGGAGGGCCACTCATGCTCCTCCCCGCAGCAGGAGGAGCGTGGCTCGGTGACGGACGCGGGCGTGGCCTTCGAGGAAGGCAGCCACCTGCTGAACGGCGGCTCGAGCAGGAAGAACGTGCAGGGCCAGGTGCACCGGGAGGCGGGGGGGGCTCCCGGCGGTGTGGCCCACAAGGGCGACTCGCCCACCAGCAGGCGCAAGCGCGTCAAGTTCACCACGTTCACCACCATCCCGCTGGACAACGGCTGCCCGTCCCTTAGCCCTGTCGTCGCGGGTCACAGCGACGGCATCAAGTGGGTGTGCCAGGACATCGAGCTCGGGGATTCCAAGGAGCTGCGGGATTACATGGAGAGACTAAACGGCAACGCCCTGAAGGATGCCGCATAACGCCCCCTGCTGGCAGACTGGCGGAACACTCACCCTTATGCCTTTCCGAGAGAACAGCAACACGGTCCTGCTGGACCTCGTACAGGCGGCGCCTTGTCGTGACAACGGGACAGAATCTTCATTGTGACTTGTTGTCATGGGAACTACAAAAAGGCCATTCATCATAATTTAAAAGAAAAGGAAAATATCCCACCAAATCCCACAGAGGACTAAAACTGTTATTAAGGAACTTACAGTTACCAGAAGGGAAATGACAAACAGGAGTAAGGATGTCTATTTTTCTGTTCCAATAGTATTTTTTTTCTTTTAATCTTTGAGTATGTTTTTTAATGACATTTTGATTTTATTAATATTCTTTTTTGTGTCCCTATTCCAGCATTTCAGTATGTACTGTCTAACAATGTGCAGCAGACCTTGTAGAATTAAGAATGTAATATTGATAAATATTTGGGTTGTAAATAAAATGCACATAGAATGGTTTGGGAATGTTTCCACGTTTTGTAGCATTCAGACTTTCTTTTCATATATATTTATATTCTGTTCTTTACCCCTCTGGTTATCTTTGCTTTTTCAAAGCTGTTTCTCTCCCATAAAAGCTGTTCTTCTTGCATTGCTGCTGAAGAGAAAAGCAGAAGTCACAGGTCTCATTATAACTGGAGGAACAATCCAGCCCACAGCTCTGTAAATAGTATCCAGCAGTGTCTCAAGATCGCGGTGGGGGGGGGGGAAGAATACAAAATGACACCGCATTGATGTGCTGTAAATTGTATCTTCATTTAAAGATGTGTCAACAGAAGGGGTTAATTCAGCACCATCTTGACATCCTTGGCTTCTTGTGATACCCATTATTTTCAATTAAGACGTCACCTGTATTTGAGTATCATAAAGACAATGGGCCTATGCAGTATAAATACGGTATTCGTTTGAGTCCCAGCTCCTTATGTGCAGTTTGCACGGGCTTTCCCCACAGCCCACAGACGTGCACTTCGGTGGACTGGAGAGGCTAAATGACCCTCAGTATGTGAGTGTGTATGTACCCTCCCTCCGTGCTTCAGGCCCCCTGTGACCTGCTTCCAGAGAAGCTTTTATGAAAGATGGCTGGATACATATATCGTAAATTCCACAATATGATACAATTTTCTAAATTTAACCTGTTCAGGGGAAGACAGAGAGAAAATGGTGTATTGGCTCAGACTCTTTGACAGTGTTCATTAAACATTACTATTTTCATTACGAGTCCAGCGTTTCGAGGTTATTAACTTGGTGTGCAGTTAATGTTCACACAGTGCTTCAGTGCCATTTAATGAAGATTTTCTCCCTCTGGGGCCCCCTGTACGTGACTTTGCTCCCTCTGGGGCCCCCTGTACGTGACTTTGCTCCCTCTGGGGCCCCCTGTACGTGACTTTGCTCCCTCTGGGGCCCCCTGTACGTGACTTTGCTCCCTCTGGGGCCCCCTGTACGTGACTTTGCTCTCTCTGGGGCCCCCTGTACGTGACTTTGCTCTCTCTGGGCCCCCCTGTACGTGACTTTGCTCTCTCTGGGGCCCCCTGTACGTGACTTTGCTCTCTCTGGGGCCCCCTGTACGTGACTTTGCTCTTTCTGGGGGCCCCTGTAAGTGACTTTGCTCTCTCTGGGGCCCCCTGTACGTGACTTTGCTCTCTCTGGGGCCCCCTGTACGTGACTTTGCTCTCTCTGGGGCCCCCTGTACGTGACTTTGCTCTCTCTGGGGCCCCCTGTACGTGACTTTGCTCTCTCTGGGGGCCCCTGTACGTGACTTTGCTCTCTCTGGGGGCCCCTGTACGTGACTTTGCTCTCTCTGGGGCCCCCTGTACGTGACTTTGCTCTCTCTGGGGCCCCCTGTACGTGACTTTGCTCTCTCTGGGGCCCCCTGTACGTGACTTTGCTCTCTCTGGGAGCCCCTGTACGTGACTTTGCTCTCTCTGGGGGCCCCTGTACGTGACTTTGCTCTCTCTGGGGGCCCCTGTACGTGACTTTGTTCTCTATGTGTGTAGTTTTTCTCTGTCTTGGACCTCTACTCGGCTTTGCTTTCTCTGGGGCATCATTTTGGAGCTCAGTGACACCCTCAGGTTGGCAATTTACAGGAAGTTTGCCACATTTACAGCAGACAGCATCGTATTAAACAGAACGGCCCCCCTTTGCTGACTGTGACAGTACCGATTTGTGGATATTGATTTGTTAGCAGACTGGATCGCTGACTGAATAGCAGTGTTGGATCAGGGCTCTGGGAACGGCCTGAACCTCTGCGGCCCCCAATCCCCCCCCACACTGACGGGATCTCAGGAGGATGCAAAGGCTCCAGAGGCACTTTCAAAAATGTTTGTCATTTGATACAGCTGTACGGCTGGATGTGCCCTGAGGCTGTTTGGACACAGCACCCATCTCAAGGGCTGAAGGACTCTCCTTGTCAAACTTGACCCGGCAGAGTGTCACTGTCAATGTGGCGGGTTCAGGGTGGGTCCTCCTGACACGGCGAAGCACTCAGAAGTAATAACGCTCTTCACAGTGATGATCCCGAGCTCACTAGTGCCATCTTATAAAGCGAACAGCAAACGTGCTCTTACCTCGAGAACCGGAAGTTGGCGATTCTTTCCATTCGCTAGTGATGTGTGTCAAACATAGCTATCCCTGTTATCCCTATGGCTGATCTGGCCTGGGCTGTGAGTCTGTGCTCAGCGGAGGTCCATGGGTACAGAGCTCCAAGTAAGGCTCGCTAGTACATATCGATCAGGCAGTGTGAGATTAACTGTTCAATGGAAAATTCACTGACACAAAGTAGACAAATCTTAATAATAATAAGTGATACTTTAGTGATCCCTGCGAGGAAATTGTTGGCATGCCTCCCTCAACTTGCTCTTTTTTGTAGAATAAGTTGTCCATAAAGGGCAGCCACCTGTAGTGGTGCCCAGGAAGCTGGGGGTTAAGGGTCTTGCTCAAGGACCTGAAGACATGCTAAGGCTGGGTTTGAAGTGGCAACCTTCTGATAACAGACACACAGACTTAGCCCACTGAGCCACATGGCAGCCCAACTGGCTGGAGGCCAAGTTCCTTACAAGTCCTTCATTTTGCTTAACTATTGCATTCGCTTCCTATTCAGGGCACCTGGTGTAAATAGCTTTCCTAGTACAACTGATACGATACTGGAGATAAAAAATATACCGCATATAATATTAATTCACAAAGAGTGGGATATTGCTTTGAGGAAGTAGTAGAGTATTCTTGTTTACATTGAATAATTAAATACAAAATGCAAAACAAGGAATTTAAACACAAAAGGTTACTTCAATGAAGGAGAAAAAACAGCAAAACACTTGTCCAGAGAAATAAGCAAATCCTAGTGAACCTAGTGGATGCTGTGAACCCCTCCGAGTAATATCCATGGAAACTTGGATCTATTTCCATAGAAACATGAGTGAGATGAGGTTTCTCTAGACCTTCTATGTCAGAATTCATAAGCTCCAGTGGTGACATCCCCTTTATGTCATGTTATTCTTCACCTCCGCTTTAATGGCAAACATGTGCATTGCTATAGCGTTTGACTTGGGCAGCGGCCATTTTTGTCCTCTGTAGATATCTGCTTTGTCATGTTATGTAAAGCAGAGGGCCACTTGTTAAGAGGCGAGCATCTCATCCGACCACCAGAGGCCGCTATCATCAACCACCATTGACCACCATCTTGGGGCAAAGAGATGTACCTGGACCTTAAACCATAGCTTGCAAATTCTGGACATCAGAAAGATGGAACAGCTAAATCTTAGGGGAAGCAGAAGGCTAAAACAGTAATTACATTAAAGCATTGTCACTAATTCACAGCAGAGCAGAATGAAAATGGCTTTTAGTGCATTATATTGTGTCATTTCCTAAAGATGATGGGGCGCATTATCCTCAGGACGAAGGGGAAGCGAACAGACTGTGCCGAGAGATTGGATCTCGACTCACACCTTCTGGTCACAAGTGGCCCGCGAGCCGCTGGGAAGGGATGAGACACAGAGTAAGCGGAGTGAAAAGGCCAGATTAATTTAATAATTAAATAATGATTTTACAACATTAATGTTAATGTGACATTTCCTCTGTAACCTGTCGAAAAAATATATTGCCAGCTTTTACAAGTAAAATGCCAATTATGGGCTCATTAGCCGGCAGATCACATCCAGACAAAGGGGTTTTTTTGAAGATAGCGCTGCTGATATTTTCATTTCCTCTTTTGAAAATGATATTTCCTATTCATGATTGGAGGTACCAAAGGAGAGATAAAGCCTTTTTTGTTGTGGAAGAACAATAGCTGAATCTCCTAAGGTATGTGTGGAACTGTAGAATAAAGCCATACAAGCGAAGTCATGTTTTAGGCAGAAGAAGTGTAAGGCAGAAAGGGCCTTTTTTCACCCATAACTTAAAAGTTCCACTAAACCTAAAGTATAATCTTATAATCTGTAATCTGGTGGTTCTCTCAGCTTGGCTCACTGGGAGTTTTCTTTTTTGGCCCCTGGAGAGCTTCAGGGGTTCGGGATATAAACTCAAGTTCAATGGCGACTTTCCCGGAGTACTGTAAGTCCAGCCTGGAGCTGGAATGGGGAGGAGGTGACGACGTGGGCGGCCCGCGGTGACCGTGTCCTCTGAAGGTGAGCGCCGGGGAGCGATTTCCTCTGCCAGCCCACCTAAGCGCGGCAGCCTGGCCGTTTCGTTATTAATCGCCCCAAACAGCTTGTCTACATGGTCGCCGGTGCCCCCACTGTTTTCCTATTGATCTCTAGCTTTATGTTTAATGAAAACAGCGGATTAAATAAAAGTCTCTTGGCCTTGTACTGCCCGCCCCAGCCTGACTTTCATTTCTTCCCTTCTTTCTGAGTTTATGCCATGGTCCATGCTATACATTTTTAGCTTTCGTTTGTTCGTTTTCCTCCCCCATATCCATGTGATGTTGACTACGGCGCTTATTTTGAGTCGGGGGGGGGGGGGGGGGAGCGATGCCATTGGATGGAGATTGGGTGGTGGGGGGACTCTGGAAGGAGACTATGAGCTGTATGAGGAGCCGATGAACTGTGAAGGATATAGGGGGGGTTACTGGCCTGGAAGGAACTTATCTGTCAGCCACTGAGAGGCCTTGATTGATGGGCCCCAGCTGTAATTAACACAGAACTGAGAGTCTGACAGCCAGACTCACACCTCCGTTCTTACCTGGAAACAGAGAGAGCACCATCAGTAGGTGTCCTGTGATCTGTCCTCATGCAGAAACAGCTTCTGATGAAACTTGTTAAAACCAGAACAATGGAGTAATATGCATTACTTTCTGTCAGTCTGAAAGCAAACATGCTGCATGTCTGCGGTCTGCTGGTGTTTCATTCAAATAATACTAAAATATTATTTTGTCTGTATAGTTTTGTTCATTAAAAATGATATTAGTAGCGCTGACACCAAGGGAATGGTTATTAAGCTACTATAATTAAGTTGCCCTTTGTGAATTAACTCATGTTAACACTGATGCTGCTCTCATGCTGTTGGGTGTCACGTTGTGAGACGGGTAATTGTCAACACGTTCCCTCCCCCCGTGATTCGTAATGTAGTTTTTGGAATCCCGCTGAAATCTGCACTAATCGACTGGGCTTTTTTGACCCTCCGAAGGACCCAGTTTGGCGAAAAGGGCCGTGCACATGGGATGCACATTTTTTAATTCGTAAGAAAGTGCATGGAAGCTCTACCCTTTCTTTGCTAGCGTGTAAAGCACAGAGCTCGTTTCCAGCAGCGCGGCTCTCGGAGTGCTGACAGGTGTCGTCTGAGACCTCCAGCAGATGGTGGCAAACAAAAACGTGTGAAGAATTTAAGAAATAGACATGGCTGGCTGCCCCTGGAGACCCTCCCCACCGCTGCAAGGGGGAGTGGTGGTACGGGAACCACGAGACCTTGCTGCCCGTGTGACCTTGCTGCCCGTGTGACCTTGCTGCCCGTGTGACCTTGCTGCCCGTGTGACTCATGCTTTTACCTGATCCTCTCATCACACTTGAGTGCCGTAAACAGACGAAATCAATGCAGGGACTTCGGAGGTGGGGTAAGAATATCACCAGGCTGTAATATTCTGAATTCCCCGCCCCGAGAACTGGAAAACAATGACCGTCTGAGTACCGTAATATATTTTGTTCCTTTAAGGCGCCTGTCACTTTAATCACACAAAACAAACTTCTTGACACACACGGGGAATATCCCAGGCATCCAAGGAGGAATCGCCCATGTAAGAAGGATCGGTTATTTGGGGGAGAAGGACAGAGCTACCACCCCAAGGTGTGGACTGATATGCTCATAGTCCTTGATGCTACACCCCTAGTTTTACATTCACCTTACCTGCAGATAGCTGCATCCCTCACATTTGCAATCTGAATCACCAGCTTATACTTAGTTATTCACAATCACTTTGTTTTAGCATTTTTGACTGGATAACTGGAGCAATTCAGATTTCAAAAGAATGGCTCCAGTCACTTGCTTTCAATGCTTTGACCTCCAGGGTAACGGTTCATGGCGACTACATAACCCAGTGCCCCTAGTTTCTGTTCATTTTGCGTGACCCGTCTGGATTTCTTAAGTACTGTACGTATGAGTACGACAGAACTAACGTAACAGTATGAAGGAGTATAGCAGGAGGATTTTTTCCCCCCAGAATGCACAGGGAGTGAGTGCCCACAGGGAGTCGTTAGCACGGCTGCCCAGTATGGAACTGGTATCTTGGTGTGCATTAAAGCAGGTGGATGATTAGGAGTGACAGGGCCACGCAGGGTCATGGGGGTGTAAATCCCTCCAGGGCTCATTCTGCCATTAACACACAGCGGCAAGTTCGTAGTGGATGCCCTCCTCACCCCTGAGCTATGGCGACCGTGCATGCATGCACGCGTATGCGTTTGTGTGTGTGTGATGAAGGGAATGTGGAAGGGAAGGAGAGCAAATGACAGGCGGCACACTCTCACACTCTAGCTCCTCTCTATCAGAGATAAATAATCAAAGTGATCGAGACCCCTGCACTGACACCGACGAGAAAACAAACCCCGCTCGCAAATCGATGGCACGTAACATCGGCAAGTCGGCAGGACGGTGGTGACAAAACGGCCGAGGGGTGACTAAGCAGACAGTAGCGAGGGCTTATCTAAATTAACATCAGCCGGCAGGACAAGGGATAAGCCGGCCTCCGCCTGCTAATTAGCAACGTTTGACTTTTCAATTATTCTTCCATGTGTATCTTAGTTCTACGTTCTTTCTTTTTCTTTTTTCTTTTAATTAGCATGAACACAGCATCATGCTGCAGGGGTCCCGAGTATAGGGAGCGTCCAGCAGTGCCTGAAGTGAGAAAAACAGGTGCCTATCATGCCCCTCGTTATTCAGCACCGGCAGATTATTAGAGGCGCTGGTACGCATGAAACATTCCTGGTACCCTGAAGAGAAAAACTATGAGGTGCCGGTACTGTGCACCAGTTAGTTCTGGCCCATTTAAAGCATTGACTTCCACCTAATGACAAGAGAGAGAGAGAAAATAATAAGCCTACAGAGGAAGTTTCATACAATGTAAGATGTACATATCTCCATCTTCAAACCAAATATCTTGGTTAAGGTTGCAGAAGGCCCAGAGTCTATCCCAGGTACACCCAGGACAGGAAGTCGGTCCAGCACAGGCCACACACACACACACACAATCATACTCTATGGACAATTTAGAGACCCAAGAGCATGTCTTTTGGACTGCAGGGGGAAAACAGAGTACCTGGAGGAAATATACCAGGCACAGGGAGATCATGCAAACTCCACCCGCTCAACTGGGGAAGACAGAAGGAACATATATGCATTAATGGTCTAACATTTATATTTCTTAAATATCAAGCTCCAAAAACTCCAAAACTGTACTCTGTACTGCCTCTGAAGGCAGTAGCATTACCAGGACACCATCCTGATTCTTATTCTTCTGATTACATGAGGATAAATTGCTTTGTAGAATAAATGCTATTAGAATAGCTGAAAGCACCATGGTAACTATTACTCAGGTAACAGGTTCCCCGTTTAAAAAAAGATTTTCATACAAGTGAGTTAATGTTACCTTTTTCGGCAGTCCTGCTTAGGGCTCCCCATCAGGCAAAGCTCTTCCGGAAGCTTCCCCAAGTTCAAGGCCGAGGCTCTGGGTCGCCTCTGCGGCCCCCATTTATAGGCACTCAAGTCAGCCTGAAAATCGGCATTAATGTGAGAGACTTGCTGTCATGCTGCAGCTGTCAGCCCACGCGCTTGGAGCGCGGTTCGGACAGCAAATGCCGTTACGGGGTTGCCAGCTACCCTGCGGGGTCCTAATCGACACAGGGCCCCCCCACGGCGGCCTTCTTCATGGATGAACTGCTGCCATTTGAAGCAGGACACCAGGCGATCGAGGTCAAGCTGGAATCGGTTCTGCAGGCTCTCTCAGTATGGGGGGTGGGGGGCTCGCAGGTTTAAGAAGTGTGTGAATCACTTTTTTCCTGAAGATACAATTTAGAGTAATGGACAGGGGATTCAGCTCACAGGTCAAGTCCTTTCATCTAAAATGCTCATCCATGATGTTATATGGTGGAACTGGCCTGTCGGACCGTTTGCCAGCTACACCTCCGGCCTGTCGGACCGTTTGCCGGCTACACCTCCGGCCTGTCGGACCGTTTGCCGGCTACACCTCCGGCCTGTCGGACCGTTTGCCGGCTACACCTCCGGCCTGTCGGACCGTTTGCCGGCTACACCTCCGGCCTGTAGGACCGTTTGCCGGCTACACCTCCCGTCTGTAGGACCGTTTGCCGGCTACACCTCCGGCCTGTAGGACCGTTTGCCGGCTACACCTCCCGTCTGTAGGACCGTTTGCCGGCTACACCTCCCGTCTGTAGGACCGTTTGCCGGCTACACCTCCGGCCTGTAGGACCGTTTGCCGGCTACACCTCCCGTCTGTAGGACCGTTTGCCGGCTACACCTCCCGTCTGTAGGACCGTTTGCCGGCTACACCTCCCGTCTGTAGGACCGTTTGCCGGCTACACCTCGGGCCTGTAGGACCGTTTGCCGGCTACACCTCCGGCCTGTCGGACCGTTTGCCGGCTACACCTCCCGCCTGTAGGACCGTTTGCCGGCTACACCTCCGGCCTGTAGGACCATTTGTCGGCTACACCTCCGGCCTATAGGACCGTTTGCCGGCTACATTTCCAGACCGTAGTGCCATTTTCTAGGCTGAGGGCCTATCAGATGTTTACCAGGCTTGCTATGGTTGTAACACCAACTAGGGCAAGTGTCACTCTGACTTTAACACTCTGAGAATACCCCCCTCCCCCCACATCTACACAAACAAATGCATAGCCAAAAATCAACCATAAACAGCATGGTTAAAGACCAACGATAGTGACCGAAAGACTGCAAAAGGTTGAAATCTGAGGAATACAAAACATTACAGATATTAAAGGCACAAATTGCATTTTAATAGAAAAGGATACAATACAAATGTCAATCACTTCAGCAGGGTTATCTCAGAAGCATCGCAAAACATTAAAGTCACTGCAAATTACAGACATGGAGCGTTTATGGCCATGGCTGTCACAAGGATGTAAATGTGGACGCTGTAAAAGACGCACTTGAGAAATCTTAGGAAGGCTTCAGCTGGAAATCACCCTATTTGATGGTTAAGGTAAGAGCCAGACGCGTCCCACCGCTCAGAGGCATGATCAGAACACCCACACGGGGCTCCTGTAACAAGACCCTGAGCTTCTGTAAACCGTGGAAGACACGCAGGCTTCAGTGGTTACCTGAGAATTACAGTAACTGGAGTGTCTGCCCCAACTGCCGTCTGCATATAAATGGGCTTTTCAGCTTCATGAGTATATGCCAATTCAGCATAGATTAATAGAGCCACACCTGCTTAGGGAAAAATAAAAGTTTACTGTCAAACACTGTAGTGCTCCATATTTAATGTCAAGCACCGTGATGGTGCCATGACCCTCTCACCTCCGGAGTGCTAAGCTTCTAAAGTAATGTGCAAACATAAGATGAGCTTCTGATCTCGGGGATGCGAGTAAATCTGAGCACACTCTCCACACAGTCACTGTTAAAATTCAAACGCCCCACTAGAAAGTCTATATTGTGATCAATCACAACATTAACACCTTTATTAAAAGATGCATAAAAGTGTGGGACTCTCCCTTGAGTCGTACTACAAACCACAGGCTAAAGTGCCAAACAATGAAGATGTAATGAGTTCACAACTCAATAGACCTATTCCTACTGACAAGCAAGTATGACTCATACGATGCTGACGATGACTGACAATGAATAATGTTAACGACAAATTCCATCATTAATGTCCTTGTGTTAGATCATTATCTGCTTTCATAATTATAATTTTTAACCTTGAAATTATTGTTTTTTATTCTGCTATTAATGTTTGCATTTTAAATGCTCTATCCAGACCGGGCTTTTTAGACAGATAATTAATCCTTTACAAAGTGCAGGTGTCTCCATTGTAAACAGTGTGATTATCACTATGGTGACACATTCATTTGTTAAAGCCCTGAACCCAGGTGCATGAAAAACCACCAGGCAGATGCAGGTAGGAGCTGAAGAAAAGGAAAGCCGTCTAGCAGATCGAAGCTGCGTGTTGGTGCTGAACTCAGGAACAGCAACAAGATGACCAAGTCCTTCGACATCTTTCAAAGCAGCTCCATTCAAACGGAAGGGAGATGATATACACAAAATCTCACATATGCAAAAACTGTACAAAAAAAAAATAGTCAATAGGCTGACATTAGATGTCAGGGTATCCACTTTCCTGAACACACACTTTGTATAAGCCACTAGTAGCATGAAATAAAACCTATTCCCTTAAATAAATCGTATATATACATAAAACATTTCTTTACACAAAAAGTTACGGGTATTCCATGTAAACCACCATCTACATTACTTACATAAGATAGGTGGTATTTGGCTGTTTTGATTGAGTTAACCGAGAAAGGAAGCAAATACTTAAGTGTATTAGTTGTACAAACATAAAAGGAACCCTTCAGTCGCAGTGCTTATTTATCAGAGGAGACAAGGGACGCACAAAGCCATGACATCTACCAGAGGAGTGGTCTAGTCCACCACCATCGTTACACACTGTCACACAACCTACATTAATATGAGAAAATCCAGGACCCATATTCTTAAATAATACATATAAATATAAAAATCTCATTAAAAAATACATCAAGTGTGCAATAATATTTAAGATGCCTCTTCTCTAAGAATTAATATGGTAAAACGAATTATTTAAAATTCTGTAATTCATTAAAAGCCAAGAGTAAATTTAGGGGAGTCATCTTAAAATGAGGTATTCATACTCGTAATATGTATAATATTCAAGAACATAAATCACGCTGTTCTCATATTTGCTCTCAGGATAAATAGTCATACCTTAGTCATTAATTCTGGTGTTACACACAGAAGCAGGACTGCAAAAGCGTAAAAGAAGAAAGAAAAAAAAAAAAAGCACAGTTGGAAGCCCCCAATCCGTGAGGGAGATATTTGGCCGGGTCAGGAGGGCGTGGCTGCTCCGTGCTTCAGGCTTCCAGAGCGAGCTCTCTGCTGCTCGTACCTCACAGACACGATGAGGAAAAGGAGCAGCGTCGCCCCCTGGATGCCAGCCAGCAGGAAGAAATAGTAATGCAGGGAGCAGTCGTTGATGTTGCCTGGGGGAGGAAGAACAGATGAGAGGGTAAATGAAGGGGGCTGTTCTGTGACAGAGAGCAGCTCCAGTCAAATCAACGAAGCGGGCGTCAGTGTCAGACTGAGCTGGGTTCCCACACTAGGAAGGGTAAAGTACCATAAGCCCGTCTTGAGAAATGAAGACTTCACAGAAAACTGTGGGGGAATTCACTAACAGAAACATATAAATGCTTCAAGCGCCCAAACATCTCAAAAGCCATGACGGATTAAGAGCCTCCTCTCATTTTGTGATATTTATTGCATGTCAGGGTGACTGTGAGTACTCTACAGCATCCTCCCCAAAAGCCTTAATAACATTCAGAGTCCAAAAAGGAATAGTCATCCCAGCAAACACTTTTGCCACGCTTTTGGAATACAAAAAAAACTGCTCCAGTGAAGCAACAGTGCAAGGAATCCATAAGTGTGTGGATTCGGCCCCGACAAGACAGGCCTTTATTAGATTGAAGGTGAAGGGTGGATGAGAGAGTCCTTCCACCCCGGTCTTGAATTTTAAAGCTAGCAGTGCCATTCCCTCCTTGCCCTAAACAGAATTTAAATGTGGGCGGAGCTGAATCTCCCACCATAAGATGCCAGAGACAGAGAGCTACGGCTGGATTTGTTGTTGTGATCACATGTCCCAGCCCCTGAAACAGCAGCCAAAGCGAAGCTTAGGAACAGATCTACTGCTCCATCACTCAGCCGTTGCCATGTTTTCTCTCAGTTTTAGGAATAGGCCGACTGGTCCATCACTGAGCCGACGCTGTGTTTTACTGAAGGGCTCCATCTAGAAAGCAGAGGGACCCATCACACCTTAAAGTAGAACAGAGAAAAAGAAGCATTTGTTTGCAGGTGCAGTAGGAGCCTTCAAAATGATGAGAAGCTGGAGAAGCACACTGTCAACAGGGTTTGTCTATTAAAGCCCACCCAGGGGATTAGCAAGCCTGTGTGCAGCACACTGGGGGGGGGGGGTTGGTTTAATTGGCAATCCCCAGAGAAGGAACGGAGTCGCCCGGATGGCGAGAAGGGGATCAAAAACTCGCAACTGCTAATTATGCCTTTTCTAATTCCTAATTATACCTAATCACTGCAGGAGAGGCAACTCAGGATGGACCCGCCACTAATAACACCCCCCACCCTCAAAGTGTGACCAACCTGGGGACTGTGCCACATGCTCATGTCCCAGCGAGCATCACAGTCAAATAAAGACTGTCCCCATGACCCAGACTAGCGTTCAGGCAGGACCAGGATATTCTAAATCAGGCCAGTCATTTAGTTCCGCAGGCTCCCTCCTTCAGGTCACAAAACTGTTTGGGTTCTTATGATGATGGTGACCTATCACGAGATTTACTCCCCACAAATAATTATACTTAATGTTTGCTCCTTAGTAATGCAGCAAGTAACTCAACATGGTTGTAGCCTTTCCATTCTATATTTGGCCAGAGAGACTCCAGTCAAGGAAAGGCATAGAATCCCAGAGCAGAACAACAATGCTCACAAGGCACCCTGGGAACTGAGGAAGCACTGGACTGAGACAAACCCTTTATATAACAAAGCACTTTCCAGGAGGAGTCACTAATACCCCCACAGGGTACACCCCATAAGCTAACGCTAACATGCATCACTAATAAACCTTAATGTCACACTACTGGCCGCTCACTTGTAAGCTAATTTGATTCAGTGTAGAGCCAGCGGACTTACGGCCTGAAATGATATCTGGACACTCTGAGAAACAATGCACTCTGAAATGATGAAAGTTCATCTGCATAATCCTTGGGCTGCTGTCTGCAGCAGGCACTCCGCTACAGCGCAGCCATAATTACCTCCTCAATAAAGCCTTATTTCGCAGGACGACTCAACGGCTCGCGGCTTCTTCAGTGAAGAAAAAAAAAAACCAGCTACGAAGTCCCTAGAGAAGCACACATATATATTCATATAGGCCACTCTGAGGGGCAAACCTGTTTTATCGGACCGCAGCAGAGACGATTTGATTTTCGTCTTCAAAACGTCCACAGGTCTCTGGTCCCCCGAAGGGACTGTGGAGGCATGAGCTGCGTTTCAGAAACACTGGTGTAACTACAGCATTGACGCAACAACCAATGACTGACAGTGACAAAAGTCACTGTGGTCGCTCTGTTAGTGACCTGAGCCAGGTACAGATGCAGGGACGGTGTCACTATCCTACAGGTTTTTTGTGAATCCTATAAAGAGTGATATGTGGTGGAAAAAACACCCTCTGCCCTGGAAAAGTGTCACAGAGGACAATCGCTTAAGGATCCAACAACTTTATTACACTGACAGCCGAGTCTTGTCTGTACAGGAATCCTGCTATAACATCTAACATGTCTGCAAAGACAAATACGAGCTTATTAAACTGCCAAAAAATAATAACGATAATGATAAAAATGACAAGGAAAGTAGCTGTTGAGTTAGTCTGAAAATGGATGTGATGGGAAGGATTGATATCAGATGCTCATATGCTTTTACGACTGCTGCTTATAAATGAATAATAATACGAACGATTTCTCTTGAGCCTGTTTGGGAGGCTGCTTGTCAACTGGGAAATATGCTGCATACATGCGTCAGACGCACATCAAATGCAGCCTGGGCTCACGTGGCAGCAGGTGTGCGCTCCCCCAGGGCCCCGACACACGCCACATGCGGGGCCGCCACGTGCTGCGGGGCCCCATTAACACGGACCCAGAAACATTTTAACCCATTTCCCGACACGCTTGGCAAGCTCACTACGCCACTTCAAATTCATCTCCCGTAACCAGGATATGATTAAGATTTAACTAGGAGACCAAAGCAAAAATGTGAAGGACCCCCCTGCCCCCCCTCTACCACCTGAATAATGCATAAGGAATAAAACAGCGTGCTCAGCGGGACGCCGATAAACACGCCGCGGGCCTGCTTGTATTTCAAATCGATAACGCCCTGAAACTGGTGCGTCGCAGGGGAGAGCGTGGTGGTGGTCTTAATTAACAGGGAGGACGCAGATTCGGGGATGGAGGGTGGGGGTGCTACTGCTTAACCGCGATTTAGTAGTACAGAGATAAAGTGTGAGAAACAGACAGCGGCCATAACTGCGCTTGGTAGTTGCCCGGCGCAGACCCCGAATGGCAGCCAGACAATGAAGAAGCGAGGCAGCATCACGGGCAGCGCTCAGGAACACGGCTGGGGAAGCGCGCGGAGGGGCCGGCCGCTCACTACAGAGCTCATTACATTTTAGCGGCGGGGGCTGCATGACTGTTTGGAGCCCCTCCTCACCCACTTAACAGCCCCGAAAGGCATAACGAGGACTTGCTATAAAATCCATTAAAGGAGCCCATAAATATGTGGCAAGTATTTAAGAGGCAAATGCTGGAGGAAGGGGGGGGGGGGCAGAACTGAATCAATACAAGAGAGTGCGGTGTACAGATGGGGGCGAGAGGAAGAATCTTATTTTCTCCCTGTGTCACCTTCCTTTGACCTGTGTCAGGCCTGCGAATGTGCATCACTGGGGGGGGATGATTAATCCCCAGAGCAGCAGCGCTGGGCGGTACCTCCATGTGTATTCAGGCTGGCACAGCCCACCCACATAACCCCGGGGGGGAGCTGGATGAGCGCCAGTACCATTAATAAGCTCTATAACAGCCTCTCGTCACACCTTGGCGTTTAGCGGAAGCTGTTGTGGGCGCCCCACTGACAAGACCATTATATATCTGCTGTGTCCGCTGGATGTAAAATATATGAGCCTTAAAAATTTACAATGCAGCTCAGCCCAAAGCACATGAGCAGTTGTCACTGAAACACCCCCAGGCTTGGGCAGTGTTGCGGTATTATGGTATACCGCTGAATTATGGTATGCCGTGGTATTTTGAAATCTTGCCGATAAAATACCATATATCATGGTATGATTTCTGGATTGTATGATGGTATGAAAAATTAGATACTGCACAAGCCGAGACCGTATGTCCAATAACTAATAGCTATGCAGGTCTAAATAAGCTGACCATATCTTTCTTTTTGTTCACCGTATAGTAGCATCAGAACATAAATCTAAGAGTTTTATGAACAAAAGTGCCACCGTAAAAGACCACACCTCCTATGTGCCAAGGGGCCAATCAGCAGTGAAGACCCTCCCACTCACTATCAAAACAGATAAACATAAAACAACAGAAAAACAAATAAATTATGGTAGGGGTGGGGGTGTTGTAACCCACCCAATCAAAACCGGCCAATAAAACCCCCCAGTAATCATGTCTCCCCTTAAATGGGTATACCTCAACCTCACCAATGTTCAAACCAAAGTTACACCCTTGATGTCAAAGGCTCACTCAGACAGCAAAAGCATAGCAGGACGTCTGGTAAACATCCAGGAATTCTACGACAGCGATATTAATTAAGGCGGCATAAAATGCATATCATGACCCTTTATACGAGACTCTGCAATTAACTGTATGACAAGTGTAGCATGTAAACTGCAGACATGTAGATAATCTCATCTTTACTTGCTGCTACTACGTTTGGTGTTCCACACTCCAGGGAAATCACAGTACATACTAAAACAAGCACAACTGAAGTCTATCAGCTACCAGATCCGGATTTACAAAGAAACTAAACATATCGATCCTGGTAAATGTAAGTAGTAGAGGCGTTACAAAATTTTAATCATCCTGTCCAGTGGTTAGGAGGCTAAATCCTTAGAGGAGCTATTTTGTATAAATTATTTATACTGAATGTGGTACTAGCCGTGAAGCCATGCCATTTTTAAAAAAGAAACCCAGACTGAGTTTTATAGAAGTGCAATAGTAAGGCACCTTACCCTGGGTAATAAATAACAGCAGCAGCCATCATGGAAATTAGTGCAGATAAGAGACCCCATAGCTTAAGGCTCATTTCCATAAGGAGTTTTCGGTTATACCTTTGTGAAGGCAGAACTTGTTTGTCCAAATATACAAATGTATTTTCTATAAAAAGTGTGGAATACTTCCTAAAAAACATACTGGAAAAGAAAGCAGCTGTATTTTACTAAAAATGAATTTAATGATGTAGCTGGAATGTGACTGAGGGCTGAGGCATTCTATGGCGCCTGAACCTCACAGCGGAGTCAGGCTCATTCAGCCTCGGACAATGTTTTGCCCAAGAGCATGAACAGGAAGACAGATGGTGTGGTGTGTGGCTTGATGGGTCGGGGCTCCGTCCCCGTGATCGGAAGGATGCTGGTTCAAATCCCATGACTGGCAGAGTTTTTACTGTTTTATTGTTGAGGCCCTTAACCCAGTTACTCCAGGCACTGGTGCTCTCAAACAAAAGCGCCTGCCAATTACATAAATGAAGAATGTAAGACCCCAGACCCAAGGACAGCCCTTCACTGGCGCCGAGATGAGGCTACAGCCGGGGGGCCCCAGCTTCCCCTCTGCTGTTCCCCTCCACCTGCATGCGCCATAACCAGAAGCCCGACCATGCACTGCAAGCACTCAGGGATATGAAGGGGGTGGCTGCTGGGGGCCCCGTGAAAACAGACAGCTCTATTAGCGCTTACAAAAAGCGGATGGATAAATGCATTCACTCCAAATCTGACAGCGTATCAAATGATTATGCTGTACTGGAATCTAAGGACTGGGTCAAAAGGATGAACTAGAGTGACAGGTCCAAAACACTGATCATCAGCACATCTGGGTGCTTATCCCCCCTCCCTCCCTCCCCGAGGGGAATAAACAAGCTGGCAACATTTAGTAAACAAAATGCTCCCTTGGGCCCGGTGAGCAGAGTAATGGAGCCGCATTGAGCTTCTCCCAGCTAATCAAAAACCGCCAAGGGTCCAATGGTGCGGCGCATTAACGAGCCATTAGGGGCGGCGAAAGAGAAGCACTGTTATTTACCACAGCCCTGCCGTATGGGGAACCAGGGCCCCCGTCCCGAGCTCAGCAGGCGAGAGGCATCCGTCTGACGCCGGAAAGGCCACCGTTCACCGCTCGGACAGATTTACACACACCTGCGTCCTTAGCTTGACAGCACTATTTATCATTACTCACTCTTAAAACAAAACTGACTGCTAGAGGCATTTTTGTTCAGGTTTTTCCTGGTCTGTTCACAACAGCCAGATAAAATGTATAAACTAAAGTGGAATTTAAATCAAATGTCAATTCATATGACAGATCGTCAAACATTAACTCCTTAAATGCCTGGTGCTGTGAAGAACCCAGGACAATTTAAACTGCACCCTCACAATAACTCTCTGGATGCAAGATAAGACAAACAGCTTGGGTGATATTTTGGGAATGGGGGATTATAAAGGCCTTCCCTGTAGACAGACGGAAGCCTTTTCCTTTGCTTACAGGGCACGAGTCTAATCTCGGCCGGAGGGACTGGCGATCTGTACCGAGACCAGCGGTTCTCATAACTGTTCCCTCCTAGCCAACCTCCATGCTGAAGTGCCCTCACACACTGGCAGCTTGGGGTCTCCTCTGTGAAGGCGGCACAGGTCAATAGTGGAGGGCCAATAAAACAGAGGGGCTGCCTATCATGTGGGGTAGGGGTGGGGGGTGCCATCCATTTCCCCAATGCCGTATGTCCAGAAAGCCTGGCTATAAAGGGGGGGGGGGGGGGGGGTGTCAGTGTAACGCTTCCTTGCCAACTAATTCAGATTAATAATACAATTCAGAGGAGAGAATAATTAACCAGTAAGAAGCTAAGCGGCATGATACAGTGTAAAACCAATTAAGCACGACGACAACAAGAACAATGGCGATACTAATAAAAAAACATCCTCCTTAGTTCTTATCCATTTATACAGCGAAAAAGTTTGCCAGATAAATAAGGGGAATGTCGCCGGAGCGCCCAACCGCCATGGGCCTTACCGAAATCCTTGTGTGAAGACATCCAGCCAATGCCCCTGAGTGAGACGAGGGCCAGCAGGCCGGAGCCCACGAAGGAGCCAATCCCGGAGAAGAAGAAGAAGAGTCCCATGATGGCGCTCTGCATGGACTTGGGGGCAGCAGAGTAAGCAAACTCCAGACCTGTAGGGGGCGACGGCAGGAGAGGCAGAGCACTGTCAAACCTGTTACTGGGGTGAACAAATGGGACAGACAGGCACGCACACGCACACGCACACGCACACGCACACGCACACGCACACGCACACGCACACGCACATACATGAAATTTGTATTCATATGTTTGTGGGGATTCTCCTTTAATTTCCAAGGGAAAACCCCTAACCTTAACCAAAAGTAACCAAAGAAATACAAGGCTTTTGAATTTTTAGTCTTTTAATTGCAGTCATAGATTTTTTGAGAATTGAGCTTCCCCTCGTGGGAACCTAAAAATTCCCCTTGTGGGGACAATGTAATATATACATAACCCACACACAGGAACTGTGCACATTGGCAAGGCTGGCGGGGGGGGGGGGGGGTTTTCCATGACGCATCATCTGAAGCAGTGAGCATCAGACAGCAGAATTCAGAAGAAGGGCAGAAGAGAGCGTATAATTCCCTGAGTTTCCTGTCCTCAGGCTCGGCAAATGCATTTGGTGGGTGTTTGGGTTAGAAGGTTGTTTAAGGTTGAACCGGAGCATAATTAATCTATGAGGTCCCAATCCACTCATTTGGTTAGGAAGAGGAAGGTTGGTGGGCTGACAGTGCGGGGCGGGGGGGTGGACCAAGAACATTTTCTGGTCTCCAGACACTTCAAATGTGCGACAAATGCAATAAATCAATAAAATTAATAAACAGATGACCCCCAGCCAATCACCTGCCTGCTGTCTGACATCGGCGGCTTCACGGCATTTCAACATCATGCTACTCTACTGTCCAGTCGGAGCCACAGACGTTAAGACCGATTACTGAGGCACATCGGGTATGGAAGCTTCCGGAGTCATTTCTCACAGGAGAATATTACCATAAATTAACACGACATTCAAGAGCACCTGCACAGGGAAATGGGGGGGCGGGGAACACACACAGGGCTGCCTGCCCCCCCCCCCCCCCCGACTCTGCAGTGTGTACACAGCTGCCACTGTGACTTTTGACCTCTGCATCTAACCAGGAAGGACCCTCAGTAAAACTAGACTACTCAGTGTCTGGAGACCAAGTGGGATTTTAAATAACTGAATAAAGAGCTCTGAAGTTTAGGCAGACAAACCATTTTGGATAAAGGTACCTGCTGGGTAACCAAACAGTGTGGAGATCTCCATCTCCTATCCTACTGGCCAACGCCTAAACACACAGCCAATGCACTCCAAAGCAGGACCCATCTGAGACACTGAGGGCGATCTCGCCATTACGCTGGACTGAACTCACCCTTTTGCAAGGCTAAAGGCAGAAATAATACAACATATACACACAGACCAAAGAAAACACAGAAATGCCTGTTTTTCCAGGAAAAGGGGAGGCTGATAATTGTTTCTTGATCGCTTCAGAGAAGGTGATCAAGTAGCACCCCTGGAAAATAACACCTAGGAAATACAAAACTACAGATCGAATCACAAACACGATGGTAAAGGACCCAGCTGATAACTGGTAGGTTCACAGTCACGGTCCAATGGTCCGGCTGCTAGAGGCCGGGGTCCACTGGGGGCCCGCAGAGAGGCTGACGCAGGTGACGGGATTAGGCCGACAAGCAGACCTTTCCTCTGGATACTGGTACACGGGGCAGGTCCAGTAGAAACTGGGGCCCAAGGGGGCCTGAAGTGACTGTAGCAGTCTAATACAACATGGGGAAGGAGGGGAGGTGACCTTTCCCCACCCGCGACAGTGAATTATTTAGAGCTAGCAGCTGAAATATTTAATTTCCCCCTCTCTCTCTCACTCCCCAGTGAGTGCGAGGATGTGATTATTCTTTCCCTGGATATAACACTAGCCTTTAACGCTTGCAAAAGAGAAATATATAACTAAAAGCTCCCTGGGGGGGCCAGCGATACGCACGGCGGTGTGCTCCCAGGGAGCCAGGGCTCAGCCTGCACAGCCCCTCTCAGCGGGGGCACTGCCACTGTGGGATACGGTTAACAGGAAGTGAGGCCTCAGTCCAGGTCACATGTCTGTCGCCTTGTTTCCATCAGGGTGTGCGGAAGGCCAGAGGAAGTGTTTATTTTTTTATGCTGTTTCAGTGATGTCTGGCACTTTTTTTTTTACACCACCACTTCTCTCACTTCAAGGGATCCTGTGGGGAGTCAATGTACCTTTTCTTAAAAAAAAAATCAAAATTACACCCCCCCCCATAACCAACAGTCCCAGTCCACTTCCTCCACATTGGGTATCACTGTCAAAGTCAACAGGAGTGAGAGGCACCAGAACTAGCCATGAAATGTCAGCCACCCCGATGGCAGGTGACAGATAAGGTCCCACGCAACCCCAGAGCATCAAAGAAGGGCTTCAGTATCCCAGACAAACCTGCAGACCCGACGCGGCCCTGACCCGTTAGCAGCCCGCGGCCCCGGGTGACACCCCCTGCCTCGTCAGCCTCCTCAGAGCAGCACTTACAACCCGTTAGCCGGCGACCGGAGTGCTGTGAGACGCGGGCTGGAGACAGAGAGCGAGGGAGGCTTCATCCTGGGTACCTCAGTGCTCTTATTTCCACTCTGTCGCAAGGACCCAGAGGCACAAATGTGCTGACAGAGGCAAAACCAGGACAGAAACACTTCTCATCAGTACAGGGTAAATATACCAACGCTGGCAGTCACGCCTGAAATTCACATGTACCCTCGCAACTGCTCCGGTACTTACATAAACATTGCCTCCCATTTATACAGCTGTCCGTTTCAATACAATCCACTGTATTTTAACACAGCGATCAACAAAGACTGTGCAACTGTATGGACAGAATAGCATTAAAAAGTAAAAATAAACATAGAAGGACAGGAGACTGCTAAAGGTGACCCTCTGCTACATTGCCTACTTCTCTATAAGATACAACACAATGGTCAGTCGCGGCACCGAAGCCAGACACTCGCCGTGACCTTTACAGATACCTTCCTCTGACTCGAACCTCCGCAAACGCATCCGCAGAGAAGAGCCGCCAGTCTCCCCTTCCCCTTCTGCGCCTGTACAGGTGGTGGGGGGTGTCACTGCTTCCCAAATCTGAACGTCTGTCAGACTGTGGTTCACAGGCACCGTAACAGAAGCGGCTGAAATTGCTTAATGTGTCACGAGGAACTGTCACACACAGAGCCGGGGGTGCCTGAGACATCACGGTTATACACTTTATGACAACCTGTATATGTATGTCGTGTTTGTGTGTATATATATATATCTTTATATTATGTATTCGCATACTGTAATATATAGTTCTACAGGTGTCTATTGTTTAGGGGAGATTCTGCCTACATTCCAGAAAAGAGTAAAAAATTTCCTTTGGGAAAAATCAAACATACATGGAAACACAACTGGAAAAATATGTCACGTCAAAAGTCAAGAAGAGACTATCCTATGGGCAGAAAGCACAGATGCAAAAAAAAAAAAAACCCTGCATAAGCACCAAGGTAGCCTAGCAACCATAACATTGACAGGATATAATGATGAAAGTGGGGTGGTGGTATTATTTGACCAGTTTAAGACGTCTCTCATTTGTCCATTAAAAAGTTTGGCGGCCCAAACTGTGTCAGGGTTCGTGGCAGACAGGACCGTCGATTAGACCACACTCATCCTCACCACAAGTGAGGTTAAAAGCTCACGCAGACGACGAGTTTTTTTTAAAGGTCTCCCGCAATGACCTTGCTGCCAGTGTCCCGGAGAATTACAGTGGAGGAAACCACAGTAATCAGTCACCCTGTCTGGGGGAGTAAAACGTGTGCAGCCTGCGGCCACTGGTGCTGCCACAAGTCACTTATTAGTGCCAGACGAGCCATGTACGAACACAGCGGAACATATTCCCAGCCTTTCATTGCCCTCCAAGGCGCCGCTCGCTGAACAACAGGGAGACCCAGTGGCAGGATGGGGAACAACAGGTGGGGCTCAGACCAGGAGGCTGGCATGGATAATGAGAGGGAACGGGCAGACAGAGACAGGGGCGGAGCAGTAAGGCAAAAGCAATGCAGACAGGAAAGGGAAATCGTGCTTTTCCACGCGGGTGATCTGGTAGCGCTGTGAAGGGCACACACATGCGGACACGCACAAGTAGCTGTTTTGTGGCAGCCTCTCCAGTGAATACTCTTCCGCCTGTCACTCTCCCCTAGATGCTGCTCTTCGACAGTAGGCAAGGCAAGAGAGAGGAGCTTGTATGTGAGAAGGCTTCAAAACGTGGGGCTACAAATCAGGGGGTTTTGCCGAGTACAAACGGAAACTGAAATCCACTGAAAAGTACACTCAGAGCTGCTCTCACAATTATAATGATAATTATTATGCCTGTGGTTTATTATTAAGGTAGCTGAAGATCATCATCATCATCATCATCATTATTATTATTTGAAGGGTGTCACACACAGGAGCTGCCTCGCTCTGGTCTCAATTGGCCATATTGGCCACCCCCATCCCTCAAGTTCAGAGTCAGCAATTTCCCTGATTCTGGAACACCGGACTGAGCTGGGGTGAGGCGCTTCGTGTCTAAATACAGGAAAAGAATCAGAAGAAGACGGGCACTCTTTCCTGCCTGAGGCTCATGCTGCGGAGAGCCGCGGGTTATTCCGGAGGGGGGCCTCACCGCCAGAGGCCTGCCTGCCTGCCTCGCTCCCTTTAAACCACAAAAATAACCACGGAGCGGCTCTGTACTGCCAAGGAGACGTTCGCTCTGCGGCTCCTCCAGACCTCTCCTGCCACTCCAGCTCGGCTTTACCTGCTTCCGCGGTAATAAAATCTCACAGCCAGCGTTTGCTTCCCCATCCCGGTCCTCCATACACATCCACCCACTTATCCAGTACAGGCTCATGGGTGGCCTGGAATCTATCCCAGGATGCACCTGGCACAAGGCAGTAAGCACTCCAGATGGGTTTTATCCATATACATTGATGGCTATTTCTACCAAAGATAACCTTTTCTAAAGGTACATCAGGTCAGTGAGACAAATTGGTAAAGCGCCAGGTTACACGTAATGCCCACGTAATGCCCACATAATGCCCATGTAATGCCCGCCCATGCCCAGTCATGCTCCACTCACCCGCAATGCTGGCGAAGATCTCGCTGATGCCAATCAAGACGTACTGGGGGATCTGCCACCACACGGGCAGGTCAGAGGCATGGAAGGTCACCCCACTGATTATCTGGTCAATGGTGCCATGAAGGTTGATGTCCTCCAGTCTCTTGGTCTCCAGGATCCCTACAGGAAAAGCGTATGTGGTCAGAGCTCGTCCATGCGCACCCAGCCACCTACACGGCGGCAGTCGGTGCCAGGCGGCATTCACATGGCGCTTCCAGGGAGAAAAGTCAGCTAAACCAAGAGAGAAATGAGAGCTATGAGAAATACATGGGTATGGCAAAACCCGGGGCACGCTCCCCCGCCCCAGCCATCCCCCAAGAGAAAAGGCACCTACTGTACGGTTCATTCAGAAGGCACCTGTCCCATTAGCAATGCACCGATCTCCAGCCATGCAAACTTCTTGAACAGGGAGAGGCAGACCTGCATTTAGCTACTTTCAGGAGTTTATTTTTTTAAAACAGGAAATACCAGTGAGCAGGGCTCACTGATCAAAATGTGTATTGCACATTTTGATTTGACCTTGCTGCCAGTGTCCCGTCCCGTCCCCCCCACCCCACCCGGGCTGTTTGTCCCCTTATTGACACCATACTGCTTTAAGCCTGACTGTACTTATTCATGTACCTTTAAAAGAGCACTGGAGCTGAAGGCAGATGGAGTGAGTCCCGACAACATTCTGGCACACATTAGCAGACAGCAAAGGGGGAAAGTCCAAACTGGGACGCGACCTAGTCCATTTGATTTCACAGGAAGGCACATGACCCCACACAGACTGACCCAGACTTTCACAGGAAGGCACATGACCCCACACAGACTGACCCAGACTAACCAGCTATCTATATAAAAATAATCACATACTGGCAGCCGCTTACTAGCACCGAGCTATAAAAGGCTGCAGCTGCAATCCCCTGGAGGTATTCAGCTGCTGTACCCTTGAGCCAGGAACCTTAACAACTGTGTTTTTAAAAAATGCCCAGCTGTGAAATTAATCATAGTATGACTTTGAACGGTCAACAAAGACAAGGTTGGAGTGAGGGGGGGTGGGACCGTCAGTAGGGTGGCGGCATGAGCGCCCCGTCCCCGCTGCTGCTGGGGTGTCCCGATTGCACCTGCGAGAGAGGAGCACCTCCCTGACCCACAGCAGCAAAGCTCAGCTGTAAAACATTTTCTCTTCACCACTGTGATTTTCTACTGCTTTCTGCAATATTCCACTTTCACTCCTTTATAAGCCCGTTACCTTTTAATAAATAAACATTGAAAATAGAATATGGCTTCTCTGTCATTTCTGTTCTTGGGAACAAACTCATATTAATATTGTAGCCAGCAGAGAAAGTGCTAACTGGGATTTTTTCCCAGGAAAAATAAAAACCTATAAGGACGACAACAAGAAGCATAATAAGTGTAATGATGATGAAGGACCTTCCCTGAGGGATGGCTTCCTGTGCGAATCAGCGGCCGTGGCATGGCTGAAGCCCTGAAAGACCACGGCAATTCTCATCTGATGTTTAAATATGATCGATAACGTTACTGCAGCAAAGCGGCCAGC